>NC_092739.1:50982455-51286765 GCF_047496795.1 Chiloscyllium punctatum
TCATCAGAACCTCACTGAATGTGCTATCGCCAATATAAGCAGCATCGCAGATGCTTGATAGTAAGTTCATCTGCGGCTCCAGTAACATAGTGGCTCTGTGGTTAGCATTGCTGTCTCATGGCACCAGGGAACTGGGTTCGATTCCAGTCTCAGGTGACTGTGTACGCACCACTCAGCCATTCTCACCTTGCCTGTGTGGGTTTCCTCCTCATGCTCCAGCTTCCTCCCATAGTCCAAAGATGTGCAGGTAAGGCGGATTGGCCATGCTAAATTGTCCATAGTGTCCAGGAATGTACTGGTTAAGTGGGTTAACCATGGGGAGTGCAGGGTAGAACAGAATAGGGTAAGGGGGTGGATATGGTTGGAATGCTGTTTGAAGGGTCGGTGTGGACATGGCCTGGTTCTGCAATCTAGGGATTCTATGATGATTCTTTGAAATGCAGTTAGCCAGGCGCTGCAGCTGGACACACTTCCTGCACATGTGGCCACCAGGGGCAACTAAAGCTTCCATAATTTGCCACGTAGCACAGGATGAGTGTATTACGGGTATGTACTTGGTGTGTCATCACTGCCCTTAAATCCCTTAGTTTCTCCCTTTTTATTATATAGAGTCATAGAGATGTACAGCATGCAAACAGATCCTTCGGTCCAACCCGTCCATGTCGACCAGATACCCCAGCCAAATCTTGTCCCACCTGCCAGCACCCGGCCCATATCCCTCCAAACCTTTCCTATTCATATATCCATCCAAATGCCTTTTAAATGTTGCAATTGTACCAGTCTCCACCACTTCCTCTGGCAGCTCATTCCATACACGTATCACCCTCTGAGTAAAAACTTTGCCCCTTAGGTCTCTTTTATATCTTTCCCCTCTCACCCTAAATCTATGCCCCCTAGTTCTGGACTCCCTGACACCAGGGAAAATGCTTTGTCTATTTACTCTATCCATGCCCCTCATAATTTTGTAAACCTCTATAAGGTCACCCCTCAGCCTCTGCTGCTCCAAGGAAAACAGCCCCAGACTGTACAGCCTCTCCCTATAGCTCAAATCCTTCAACCCTGGCAACATCCTTGTAAATCTTTTCTGAACCCTTTCAAGTTTCAAAACATCTTTCCAAAAGGAAGGAGACCAGAATTACACACAATATTCCAACAGTGGCCTAACCGACGTCCTATACAGCCGCAACATGACCTCCCAACTCCTGTACTCAATACTCTGACCAATAAAAGAAAGCATATCAAATGCCTTCTTCACTATCCTATCTACCTGCGACTTTACTTTCAAGGAGCTATGAACCTGGGCTCCATGGTCCCTTTGTTCAGCAACACTCCCTAGGACCTTACCATTAAGTGTATAAGTCCTGCTAAGAATTGCTTTTCGAAAATGCAGCACCTCGCATTTATCTGAATTAAACTCCATTTGCCACTTCTTAGTCCATTGGCCCATCTGGTCACGATCCTGTTGTAATCTGAGGTAACCCTCTTCGCTGTCCATTATACCTCCAATTTTGGTGTCATCTACAAACTTACTAACTGTACCCCTTATGCTCGCATTCAAGTCATGTATGTAAATGACAAAAAGTAGATGACCCAGCACCGATCCATGTGGCACTCCACTGGTCATAGGCCTCCAGTCTGAAAAACAACCCTCCACCACCACCACCCTCTGACTTCTACCTTTGAGCCAGTTCTGTATCCAAATGGCTAGTTCTCCCTGTATTCCGTGAGATCTAACCTTGCTAATCAGACTCCCATGGGGAACCTGGTCGAATGCCTTATTAAAATCCATATAGATCACATCTACCGTCCTGCCCTCATCAATCCTCTTTGTTACATCAAAAAACTCAGTTAAGTTTGTGAGACATGATTTCCCAAGCGCACAACTATAATGTTTATATAAGAATAGTATATACTTGCTTTGTGCTAACTTCACTACCCTTACCTACTTTGCTTACCTGTATTACTTCATTGGCGCTGAATTTCACTTATTCCTGTTGTTTATCATTTAAACTCTTCTTCCAAAAAAATACGGTTTTTAAAATTACAAACCTTTCAACCCACTGCTTTCCTGTGATTTTATTTGTTTTCCAATCTGCACTCCCCTGAAGCTGCAGCTGTTGAACTATCTCTTCCCTGTTACAGCTGGGCCCCTGATCGTGGGCCTCAATTTATCCTGTTGCTGCCTCCCTCTCTCTGATGCTTAGTTTGCTGTTTAAATATCCTCATGTTATCTGAAGAAGTAACTTCTTGCAAAACCTCAACCAACCAATGCCATTCTAAAATATACGTCTGAAATGATATTGAAACTCTTCGTTACCCTTCCTTACTCTAAGTCTGTGAGCAGCATCTGGATTCTGTGTATGCACAGTTAAACTCTGAAAACTACAAGTTGTGAGTGATTCTATGATTGTGCATCGGGTATGCTGTTGGAGAACCCAGACTCGCAATCAATGAGAAATTGCTGAATTTACAGTCTTCCCCCCCCCCCCCCCCCCCCCAAAAAAATTGTTGAATTGGGGTTTTTAAATGCACACCAAGTGTATAATTATTATTCTACAACATGTCTGAACCTTAAAACATAATTTTATATTTGCAGAATGTCAATTTTGTTTTTTTTTTAATTGTAAAGGTTTGTTTGTAATGTTTCAGTTTGCATCTTAATTCCAGGTATATATCTCAATCATTTATTTCACCATCTGTACAATTACAGAGGAATCTCGATTATCAGAACAACATGGGCCGGGAGTACTTTGTTCAGATAATCAAATGTTCGGTTAACACAGTTTAGCCAAGCATCGGAATCCTGCAATATTGTTCGGATGATCCAAAATTCGAATAATCGACGTTCAGATAATATTGGTTCCTCCGTATATTAATAAGCAAAGGATACTAGGAGCATTTTACTTCCTTATTTAATGCCTAGGAAACATTTCAATGTGATTGGCTGTGTACATTGCTTGAAGATGTTAAATGCTGAAGATATCATTGACTTGTCACCAAATTCAAATTAATGTTGGTAATGAAGAGGGAAAAAGAAAGTCCACGTTTCAGAAGTTGCCAGATCTTTGTGGGCAGCTTTTTTTGATGCCAGCAGTGTGCGTTGTTGATTCTCCTTGACAGCAAAATCTAGACCGTACATTAACCAGTTGTTCATCAATAGACAATAAATTGTATAAGTCATCTAGTGTTTATATAATTGTAACTGCATATGAAGATGATACATAAACACATTACTCAATTAGCTTGATTGTAATGCCAATAATGCCCACAATGTAGCTTCATACTTCATTGCAAAAGGATACTCCATTCTTTAGATCAGTTGTCATTCTTTGTGCATTATCCCTTCCTTCAGCTAAAGCTAGTTCCAGTGTTTTCCAATTATAATCAATAATGTAAATGAAAATACCCCCCAAATTATGAACCCCAATTAAATTTTTCATTTAATTAGCTGCTCATTAACACACACATTTGTAACCAGAAAAATCAACTATCTCTTCTTGCCTTTGTCTGTAATCCTTTTTGAGATGCAGAAGGACTAGTGTTGGGCAAGGTCTGAGTATTAGCTCTTTATAAATCGTTAAAGTGGAGCAGAATACTTAATTTTATACTGCAGCAGCAATCTGGATGACTTTTTCCTGATGCAAGAGTTGTCAAGACTTTGAATGAATGGCTATTTTAAAATCATGTTTTTAATTCAGTGATCAAGATTTAATGAATATGCATGTTTGTTTGCTTTCCATAGCTGCTGGCACATGTCACATGCTAAGATACCAACAAATCCCAGAAAGATTCTAAAGCTACTTAACATGTATTTTCATCAGCATTCCAGTGAAAATCTGGAAGTTATATTTTCTTTGCTCTTGATTTGCAGATAATCCCTATTGAAGGGGAGAAACCTGTGAATGGTGAACCTCAAAAGAAATTTGGAGAAGTCCTTCCTGAAATAATAATTTCAAAGTATGTGTTTTATATTTTAGAATTGGTTTTAATATTTGGTTCGAATTGATTTTTATTAATGAGCAAATATCATTGCTGGGTAATAGTGCTTTTGGCACATTTCACAGGTTAGTTGTAATGCAGGTTTATCTTTAGTATTATTCGATTATAAATAGTGATAGCATTTAGTTACATATAATAATTTTAATTTTAAAGTGCCTTCCATTGAATACAGATCAATGTATATCAAGTGGATTTTTACTTGATATCTTTCACCTTGACTTTGAACTTCAGATTCAGTGCATCTTTCAATGTTTTACCCAGTAATTAGAAGCAATATTCTTCCTCTGTAGTCTTACTATGAATATTGTTCTGCACATTGAGGTTAGCTAGACACACTTCCTGCTGACCATCTAGAATGTGGGTGATTGCTATGTGTCTTGCAAGAGCTGTTCATTACATATTAGATTTGCTTTACTCTGCTTGTTTAGAGGGTTTATTCCACTTGGTAAGCAGATAGACCACTCCATGGGTGCTGAAATCTGGTTTTGTTTTAATGAATATTGTATCCATTTTGACATAAGTAGAAACTCACAGACCAAAAACCACACACACACTTCTTTGAACTGTTCAAAAGAATATACAAGAAATATTTTATAAATAGCAGTAATTGGGTCATTTATGTGGTGTTTAGAATAGTTGAATTTTAGGTGCCTTATACTAAAACCTGAAGGTTTGATAGAAATTTGTTCTTGAGCTTCAGCTATTTGCTTGACATGAACTGTCAATGTGTAGCTTGCCTTATAGGTGAAACCAATTTCAGATCACTGCCACATTTGATGTGGCTCTCCGACAAGTTTAGAGAATGGGATTGGGAAGCACAAGTGGTTGATGTGATTGTGACCATATTTGAGTCAGGAAGATCCAGAACTTTTTTTTTCTTTCATGGCTTCACATGGAACATGTATTTTTAAAGAAAATTTGAAGCTTTATTTTTGGTTGGAAACCAAGTGCCAAAAAATCTTAAGCAGAGGGAGCCTTTTCACATTTGAGGTGAACAGTTCATGAAATACTTCAGGCTCATCAAATAAATCCCAAGGCATGTTTTAGTTAAATGCCCACATGTTTATAAAATGGACTTGTTGAGTTTGACAATGGATGGACATCTGCTTAGCTTCTGTGTAGACAGTCCTATAGTGCAGTTGTATATCATGAATATTACTGAACATTTTGAGGACATATAGCCAAAATGGCACCTGAGTGAACATTAAATTTTTGTGTTTTTTATTCACTGTTGGATATAGGTGTTGCTGGCTGCTCACCATTTATTGCCATCACTTGTTGCTTTTGAGAATGTCATGTTGAATTGCTGCCTTGATTTGCTGCAGTTCTTATAGATTGACCCACAGTATTCTTAGGGAGGGAATTCTAGGATTTTGACTGAGTGACAGTGAAGGAACAGCGATATATTTCCAAGTCAGGATGGTGAGTAGCTTGGAGGGCAACTTGCAGGTGATGGTGTTCCCAGGTTTCTCTTGCCCTTGTCCTTCTTGGTGGAAGTGGTCATCAGGTTGGAAGGTACTGTCTAAGGAACATGGTGAATGTTTACAGCAAATCTTGTAGATAGCACACACTGTTGCTACTGAACATTGGGGATAGAGGGAATGGATGCTTGCGGACGAACAGTCTGTTCTTCTATGACACAATGGTTGCGTTCTTGTGCAACCCCATGTTATAGAAAAATTGCGCTTTAGAAATAGCGCTTAAAACGTTACTGCCAATATAAGTTTTAAAAATTTGCACTTTAGAAACAGCATCCCCAATTCATCAATTGTATTACAGCGTGACGAAACACACATTATAGCAGAACAGCCTGCACTGTCAAATCAAGTAGTGTCCCAGATGGTGTCAAGCTTGAGTGTTGTTGGAGCTCCACCCAGCCAGGCAGATGGGGAGTAATACATCACACTCCTGACTCATGCCTTGTAGATGATGGATGAAAGTGAGGACTGCAGATGCTGGAGATCAGAGTCAAGATTAGAGTAGTGCTGGAAAAGCACAGCTGGTCAGGCAGCATCCGAGGTGCAGGAAAATCGATGTTTCGGGCAAAAGCCCTTCATCAGGAATGACACTGGAAGCCTCTGGGATGGAGAGATAAATGGGATGGAGGTGGGGCTGGAGAAAGGTAGCTAAGAGTGTAATAGGTGGATGGAGGTGGGGATGAAGGTGATATGTCGGAGAGGAGGGTGGAGTGGATAGGTGGGAAGGAAGATTAGCAGGTAAGATTGGCTTGTAGGTAATGGACAGGCTGTGGGGAGTCAAGAAGTACGTTACTCACTGCAGTATTCCTAGCCTCTGACCCGCTCTTGTAGCCACTGTGTTTATGTGGTAGGTTTAGTCGAGTTACTGGTCAATGGTAAACCCCACAGTGATACTGGGGGATTCAGTGATAGTAGCACCATTGAATATCAAGGGACGGTGGTTAGATTGTCTATTATTGATGAACATCATACCCTGGCATTTGAGTGACGTGAATGTTACTTGCCACTTGTCAGCCCAAGCCTGGATATTGTTGAAATCTTGTTGCATTTGAACATGGACTGCTTTAGTATCTGAGGAGTCACAAATAGTGCTGAAAATTGTGTGCAATCATTCGTGAACATTGCATTTCTGCCCTTATGATGGAGGGAAGGTCATTGAGAAAACACCTGTAGGTGGTTGGGCCTAGGACACCTTCTTGAGGAACTCCGACAGAGATGGCCTGGAACTGAGATGACTGACCTCCAACAACCGCAACCATCTTCCTGTGTACTAGGTATGACTCCAACCAGCAGAAGGTTTGCCCCGATACCCATTGATTCCAGTTTTACTAGGGCTTCTTGAAGCAACACTTGATTGAATGCAGCTTTGATGTCCAGGATTGCAACTCTCACCTCACTTTTGGAATTCACTCTTTTGTCCATGTTTGAACCAAGGTTGTAATGAGGTCAGGAGCTGAGTGGTCCTGGCAGAACCCAAAATGAGCTTCAGTGAGCAAGTTATTGTTGGTGCTGCTTGAAAGCACTGTTGATGACACTTTCCATCATTTTACTGATGATCGAGAGTAGACTGATGGGGCGATAACTGATCAGGTTTGGATTTGTCCTGCTTCTTGTTACAGGGCAATTTTCCACATTGTCAGGTAGATGTCTGTGTTGTAACTGTACTGGAATGGTATGATTAAGGAAGTAGCAAGTTCTGGAGTACAAATCTTCAGCATTATTGCTGGAATGTTGACAGAGCCCATAGCCTTTGCAGTATCCAGTGTCTC
Source organism: Chiloscyllium punctatum (assembly GCF_047496795.1). NCBI lineage: Eukaryota > Metazoa > Chordata > Chondrichthyes > Orectolobiformes > Hemiscylliidae > Chiloscyllium > Chiloscyllium punctatum. The sequence continues at coordinate 50,989,702 of NC_092739.1, forward strand.
CAACTGTTTCTTGATACCATGTGGACTGAATCAAAGTGGCTGAAGACTGTTATCTGGAATGCTGGGGACCACACGAGAAGGCCAAGATGAATCATCCACTTGGCACCTCGGGCTGAAGATTGCTGTGAATGATTCAACCGTAGCTTTTGCGCTGATGCACTGGACCCTTGCATTATTGAGGAAGGGGATGTTTGTGGAGCCACCTCATCCAGTGAGTTGGTTAATTGTCTACCACTTTTTAGAACTGGATGTGGAGAACTAAACAGCTTATATCTGATCTGTTGGTTGTAGGATTGTTTAATTTTATCAGTTACTTGCTATTTATGCTGTTTGGTGTGCAAGTAGTTCTGTTTGGCAGCTTCAGCAGGTTATAACCTCATTTTCAGGTCTGCCTGGTGCTGTGTCTAACATATACTCATTCAACCAGGTTGATCCCCTGGACTTATGGTATATGGTGAATATGCTAGGCCATGAGGTTGAAGACAGTCCTGGAATACAATTCTGTTGTTGATGGCCCATAGCCCCTCCGAAATGCCCAATCTTGAGTTACTGTTTGAAGTCTGACCCATTTAGCATGGTGATAGTGCCACACAACATGAAGGAGGTTATTTTCAATGTGAAGGCAGGACCTCCTCTCCACAAGGATTGTGTGGTGGTCATTCTTAATGTACAGATGCATCTGCAGCTGGCAATTTGGTAAGGATAGGTCAAGTATGTTTTTTTCCCTCTTGTTGGTTCCTCAAAACCTACTGTAGGCCCAGTCTAGCAACTATGTCCTTTCGGACCCAACCAGCTTGATGAGTAATGTTTGCTGCCGAGCCACTCTTGGTGAACACTGAAATCCCCTACCTAGAGTACATTTTGTGCCCTTGCCACTCTGTGTTTTCTCCAAATGGAGGACCAATTGATCAGCTCTCTCCCACTGTAAACAGCTGTGCAGCCATCTCTGCAGGGTTTGTCCTGTTCATGGGACAGGATATGTCTAGGGATGGTGATATTAGTTTCTGGGACATCGTAAGGTTTATTCTGTGAATATGACTATGTTGCTTGACTAGTCTGTGATACACATCTCCTAATTTTGGCACTAGTCACCAGATGTTAGGAGGATTTTGCAGGGTTGAAATTGCTGTTGCTGCTTGATAATAATGTTGATGACTCCTTCACTTTATTGATGACTGCGAGTAGACTAATGGAGCAGTAACTGACCAGGTTAGACTTGTCCTGTGCAAAAAAAGCAGGACATAACTGTGCAATTTCCAACATTCAGGTTGTAACTGTACTGGAAGAGTTTCACAAGGGACACGGTAAGTCTTTAGTACTATTGCCAGAATATCGTCAGGGCCCGTAGCTTTGCAGTATCCAATGTCTCCAAACTTCTGACAAGTCTAATCTGGTCAGTTGCTGCCCTATCAGTCTACACTCAGTCATCAATAAAGTGATGGAAGGAGTCATCAACATTGTTATCAAGCAGCAACAGCAATAGCAATAACCTGTTCACTGATATCCAGTTTGGGTTCTGCCAGGACCACTCAGCTCCTGACCTAATTACAGCCTTGGTTCAAGTATGGACGAAAGAGCTGAATTCCAGAGGTGAGATGTGAGTGATAATCTTTAACTTCAAGGCTGCATTTGACAGAGTGTGGCATCAAGAGAGCCCTAGCAAAACTAGAATCAAGGGACAAAGTCTCCTCTGGTTTGAGTCATACCTGGCACAACTAACCGATCATGGGAAAATTGTTGTGATTGTTGGAAGTCAGTCATCTCAGCTCCAAGACATTTCTGCAGGAGTTCCTCAGAGTATTGTCTTGGACCCAAGCGTCTACAGTTACTCAATCAAAGACTTTCCCTCCATCGTAAGGTCAGAAATGGGGATGATCGCTAATGTTTGCCCAATATTCAGTGCCATTCACAATGACTCTGATACTAAAACAACCTTGTTCTACTGCAACAAATCCTGGTATATATCCAGCTTGGGTTGAAAAGTGTCAAATAATATTTATACCGCACATGCCAAGCAATGTCCGTCTCTAGTGGAGACAATCTATCCACCGCTACTCAATATTCAATTATGTTAACATCATTGAATTCCTCCACTATAAAAGTCTTGGGGATTACCATTGACTATTAATTCAACTGGACATGCCACGGAAAAACAGTGGCTGCAAAAGCAGGTCAGAGAGTAGAAAGACTTATCTGGATGGGTGCAGCTCTAATAACATTCGAAGCTTGACAACATCCAGGATCAAACAGTCTGTGTGATTGGCACCACATCCACAAGCATCCAATTCCTCCACCATTGACACTGAGCAGCATTGTGTACTACCTTCAGATGCACTGTTGAAATTCACCATCCAAATCCATTTTCATCTAGAAGGGTAAGGGCACCAGATACATGGCAATGCTACCACCTCCAAGTTTCCTTTCAAGCCACTCACCACTCTGATTTAGAAATATCTTGCCATTCCTTCACTGTCACTGAGTCAAAATCCTGGAAATACCTCCTAACGGTAGTGTGGGAGTACATACAGAACACAGTCTGCAGCTACCACCACCCCAAGGACAATTAGGGACGGGCAACAAATGTTGACTCAGCCAGCGATGCCCATGTCCCACAAGTGAATTTTTTATAAAAGGTAGCCTGGATTCATGACACACTGCATTGCTGGACAACAGTTTAGAAGCCATGTCATTTAGTGTCAATAGAATTGTTGTTTTGATATTTTCACCAACAATAATTCTAATTTGAAAAATATTTACCATCCTCTAGACAATTAAGTCAGCTGAGTGAAGAAAGTGAAAACTGCACAACTGGATTTATTTCCTTGTATTCGTAAGTGGACTTATTTAGATTTGAGTTTTCTTCTGAATTTTGAGTATATTGTTACTGGCTACAATAGCATTAGTATCTGTTAATGCTATAGGTGTTTCTTTCACATGGTCACGTCAAAATGATAGCATTGGCCTTTTAGCTCACTTTAAGCTGATTTACAAGACCTCCCTCTTGGATTATCTCTGATAAAGCTACTATATGGAAAATGTTCTGAGTAAGAATCTGAGCATCACCATTTGTCATTTGTCAGAGATGGGCCTTACTTTTAGGAGTTTGATGTCAGACTTTTGCATCTAGTTAATAATTGATTTCTATGTCAAAGGTTTAGTAATTATGATTATGGTTGCATGTTAATGAATACTTAACTGCCAGAGAGTACTGTGTCCACTTTGGCAACTGAGAAAAATAAAACTCCTCCTGATTTTCCCAAAATTTTAGCATAAATACCAACAAAAATGAAATGTATATTTCTGTAAAGTTGATTAACTCATGAAATCGTATGACAGAGAGGGCCGTTCAGCCTATCATGCTTTTGATTAATTGAAAGTTATCCAGTTGAAATTCTATCTCTAAATTAAAAGTTTCTAACTTTTGCAAGTCTGGTTTACTTGTATTTTCCACAGCACATATTCACTCATTTCAAAATGTTTACCGTATATACTCGAGTAGGGTCATAGTGATGTACAACACGGAAACAGACCCTTCGGTCCAACTCGTCCATGCTGACCAGATATCCCAACCCAATCTAGTCCTACCTGCCAGCACCTGGCCTGTATCCCTCCAAATCCTTCCTATTCATATAGCCATCCAGATCCTTTTAAATGTTGCAATTGTACTAGCCTCCACCACTTCCTCTGACAGCTCATTCCATATACATACCACTCTCTGTGAGAAAGTGTTGCCTCTTAGGTCTCTCTTATATCTTTCCCCTCTCACCCGAAACCCATGTCCTCTAGTTCTGGACTCCCCACCCCAGGGAAAAGACTTACTCTATTTATCCTATCCATGCCCCTCATGATTTTATAAACCTCTATAAGGTCACCCCTCCACCTCCGATGCTCCAAGGAAAACAGCCCCAGCCTGTACAGCCCCTCCCTATAGCTCAAATCGTCCAACCCTGGCATCATGCTTGTAAATCTTTTCTGAACCCTTTCAAGTTTCATAATATCCTTCCGATAGGAAGGAGACCGGAATTGCACACGATATTCCAAAAGTGGCCTAACCGATGTCCTGTACAGCCACGACGTGACCTCCCAACTCTATAATCAATATTCTGACCAAAAAAGGAAAACATACTAAATGCTGTCTTCACTATCCTATTGACCTGCGACTCCACTTTCATGGAGCTATGAACCTGCACTCCAAGGTCTCTTTGTTCAGCAACACTCCCTCGGACCTTGCCATTAAGTGTAGAAATTCTGCTAAGATTTGCTTTCCCAAAATGCAGCCCCTCGCATTTATCTAAATTAAATTCTATCTGCCACTCTTCAGCCCATTGGCCCATCTGATCAAGATCCCGTTGTAATCTGAGGTAACCTTTGCTGTCCACTACACCTCTAATTTTGGTGTCGCCTGCAAACTTATTACATCCAAATAATTTATATAAATGATGAAAAGTAGTGGACCTAGCACAGATTCTTGTGGTACCCCACTGGTCACAGGATAATCCAAGATGAAGGATGGGATAAAGTATTTTAGATATTAGAGTTGATTTCCTCTAATTCTAGGAGCAGCAATTACTGTTTTGTAGTAAAACTCGAGTTTTTTGACTACTTTTTACAGTTAGATTTATGGGGTGGACTACTACATGGATACTACTTTTGAGGGGCTGAAATTCATGCCTGTCAAGATTCATACAGTATCATTAGCAGAAGCCCAAATGATCTGTAAACGAATGACAAAAAATAATTATGGTAATTATGAAAACCCGGAGCAGAACCCAACAGCTCACTGACTGGAAGACTGGGAGCGAAACAGAACAACCAGCAGACTGGAAAGCTGGAGTGTGACGTGCACACTGACTCATAAGCATTGATCTGTTATCTGTGAAGAACTAGAGTCACCTTTTACATGGGATACATGGAAAATTCCAGGTTATTTGACCAAAAATAGGGGGTCGACATTTATGAGATCAACCATTAATCGGGTATATATGGTAATAGTCGAGGCTATGAACAAATTGACTTGATAAATGCATTTTAAAAATCTTGGGCCTAAAATTCCACAGCTGTCTTGCTACTTCCCAGCCAAGCTCCCCTTTGGCAGAATGATGGGACCCATATATGAGGATGTGGATGTGTAGAGCTCAGTGGGCAGAGAGGCTTTTTTATTCATTCAAGGGATTAGGGTGTTACTGATTGGGCCAGCATTTATTGCCTATCTCTAATTGCCCAGAAAGCAGTTAAGAGTCAACCATGTAGGCCAGACCACGTAAGGTTGGCAGATTTCCTTCCCTAAAGGGTGAGCCAAATGGGTTTTTCTGACAATTGACAACAGGTATATAGTCATCATTCAGCTCTTAATTCCAGATTTTTATTGAATTTAAATTCCACCATCTGCTATGACAGGATTCGAACCCAGATCCCCAAAACATTACCTGGGTCTCTGGATGAAGAGTCCAACAGTAATACCACTAGATTGTCATCTTCCCTAAATATGCTACTATTTTGTTCTTGGAACTAAATGGCAACCATCATGGGGATTCAGAATACATGATTAATCTGAATCCCAAAGATTTCCACATTTTGGGAAGCAGCAGCTTTGGAATTGATCCTGTCATTCTAGGACAATCAGGAACAAGAACATCCTGATCTTGGACAGAGAGGCTAAAGTTTGTGTTGTAATCCCAGTCATTGCACGTATTTTGGAAATACCTTTGTGTCTTCATGTTGTGGATTAGACAAAAAAAAACTCACTGTATGTATCTGGGTTTATTAATTTGCCTCATGTTAAGTAGTTTTTAAATTATTGTTTTGTAGTGTGCATTGTGTAAAAGACTCTTATCCTCTGGAGTTACTTAAAGCTTGGGACAAGTATAATCAAACCAAGTCTTCAGAAAATGACCGTCCAGGTGAGAATTTTAACAGCACACTTTGAGAATATGACTGTCTATTATTCACAAAAAATAATTTTTTTCAGCACAATTGGGATAATTGAGATGCACTTTTCCCAAGTTTGGGTCAGATACATATAGCTAATGTTTTGATGTTTAAAATTTGCATGCAGCAAGAAAGTGAGAACCAAGTTGTATTGGGATTGTTTTGGTCACTTGCATAAGAATTCTTAAAGATAAAATACAGAACAAGAATACAATAGATGATGGCCTAGTGGTAATGCCACCAAACTATTATTCCAAAGACCCAGGGAATGTTCTGAGGACCAGGGTTTGAATCCTATCATGGCAGATAGTGGAATTTGTATTTGTTAATAACCTGGAAATAGGTGTCTAATGATAACCATGAAACTATTGCTGATTGTCTTTCAGAGAAGGAAATCTGCCATCTTTACCTGATCTGGCTTACATGTGACTCCAAATCCAGCAATGTGGTTGAGTCTTAACTTACCTCTGGGCAATTAGGAATGGGCAGAACTACTGTCTTATTTAGTCCACATCCTATGAATGAAGTTTAAAAATATCAATCAGACAGTCATGTCCATTTTTCAAATAAAGAGATCGACAAATGTGGGAGGGGAATCTGTTCTACAGTTACTCTTCTTCCACACTATCTGTTGATACCCTGCTTTAAAAAATTCTAATTTCCTTCCGTACCATTGCCAGAGAACAAATGTTTGATCGGAAAGATTGGGATGATATTGGTCCTGGCTGTATTGGGTGCAAAGTAGGCGTTAAATGCCCCAATTTCATGGTCTTCTGTACTCCAGAGGCCTCTGGAACATTGATTCTCTATAATGGGCACTAGGCTCTGTTTTACTAAAGGAGCTAACAAATGCTTTAGAGCTCCTCTGAGAAATTAAGATATCCTGAAAAGAGCAGGCACTAGGTTCTGCTAAGGCTTTTCATGTGGTTTTAGCTATGAGCTAACTTTTAAATTGTGATTCAAAAGAAAGATATATAGTGTGGTCCTCAGTGATCCCGACACCTATTACTGGCTCAGGATCACCTGGGATATTAGATGACGTGTGTTACCATTGAAACAAACACCTTGTATTGGACCCTGACAATGGATGAAATGGGTTTCAATGTGTAACAGACTGAACATCTTACTTAAATTAATAAAAAAAAAACTGAGGCCTAATTTAGGTGAAGATTAAGCTTTTTGGCTAGGATAGTGCTTTAAGTGCACTACTGTTTTTGCAATGAAAATCAGTTAACATGTAATCCCCGAAATTAACAGAAATTGATTGACCTTCTTTCTAAAATTTATTTGGAATGGCATGCCACTATTTTGAATATCCGCCACGAATTTCTCTCAAGGCCTTTACACCGTTTAGTGTAATTGGCTTTTCTATTATTAATTTCTAGTTACTTTCAGTAAGTGCAGGGATAATTCTTGAAATTTCTTTTTTTAAAAAAAGTCTCTTTCAGGGTTCTACCTTGCATTTAATTGTTTCCATTTTATTGATGTGGAAATATAAATGTGCTGCATCATCAATGTTTCTTTTTAAGGGATGGGTGTCCCTCTCTTTTTGGCCGCCTTGTTAAACTGGACAGGTGACAAATAAACATGGTTTTTTTTTTAAAAGAAAAATGTGATTCGAGGTTAGTGATTCATCAACCAGCCTCTCCATGGATATATTCTCAATGGTGTTGCTTCTTTCTCAATGTTCTGAAATCAGATACTAGAGATACTGAGAAATTTTAGTTGCATTGAGAAAATCCATTGTTAAAGAAACAAAGTAATATGAATTAATGATAATGGGAGATATAGACAACAATCAAAGTCTCTTCTCTTCACTTGCTACCAGAATTGTGCTGCAGTTACTTTGAGTATTCTTTTCTCATTATTCAATAAAATAGTCTACATTTGACTGTACTTAAAATCAAAAACTTGTGATTGACTCTGGTTGAAATATAGCTCAAAAGTTTAGTTGTTTTGTAAAATCTCCAGATTTTTGAAATCTCTAATCAATAAATAAAGCATATTTTCTCCTTACTAGATGCATCATTCAAAGAGCAACTTTACATCATTTTTGAATTTGAAAATGGCGGTAATGATCTCGAAAGTATGCATACAAAGGTAACTTTTTAAATTATTTTCACAATTACACAACTCCCCTTTCTATCAAATTTATTGAACCATCAAACTGTTCCTGCAGATACCTTCTCTTGAATCAGCAAGAAGTATACTGCAACAAGTAACTGCATCCTTGGCTGTTGCTGAAAAAGCTTTAAATTTTGAACACAGGTAAGGAAGGAAAGCAGAATTTTTCAATTTCCTTTTCATAAAGAAAGGCTTTGTTCTATATAGGGCTTTTCAATACCACTGGATCTGTCAAACCATTTCATTTTCTATCTGAGGTAGTACTACTTGAAGTGTAGTCAAACATAATTAATTACTTAATAATAAATTCTATGCTTGCCAGTTTCAGGGACTCCTTTAATATTTAAAGATCTGTTTGTTCAGAAGGGGCATGCTTCAGATTTGTGACCCAGTTGAATGTATAGATTGAGCAGTATGATGTGCCTGGATTTTCACAGTAAGACCATTGTGGACCAACCAAAAGTAAACTAAGTGAATTGGTCCTAGGATTTTATTTTCATTCACTAATAGGATACAGACAGTGCTGGTAGGGCCAGCATTTATTGATAGTTCCGAGTTGCCGTTGAGAAGGTACTGTGGTGAGTTGCCTTCTCGAATGACTGCAGTCTATGTACTGTAGGTAGTTCCACAGTAGTATTAGGGAGGGAATTCCAGGGTTAGATTCAATAGCTCTGAACCAGTGGTGATATATTTCCAAATCCAGGATGGTAAGTGTCTTGGAGGGGAGTGTTGGTCCCATTTATCTGCTACCCTTGTCCTACTAGATGGCAGTAGTTGCAGGTTTGGAAGGTACTGGTTTAGAGTGTCCTGGCAAATTTCTGCAATGCAAGTATATCTTGTAGATTGTACACACTGTTGCTACTGAGTATCAGTGGATGGAGGAATAGATATTTGTGGATGTGGTGCTAATCAAGTGGACTGTTTTGTCTTGGATGGCATCACATAGAGGGTTGTGAATCTTTGAATTGTCTACCTCAGAATTCGAGATACTCCACTGTTGAATACATTTAAGACTGAGATTGACAGATCTTGATTAGATCCCCTACAGTATGAAAACAGCCCAACCCTCCGAAGAATAACATACCCGGACCCTTTCCGCTAACCTATATTTATCTCGACTAATGCACTTAACACTAAGGTGCATTTACCATGCCTAATGCACCTAACACTATAGGCAATTGAGCATGGCCAATTCACCTGACCTGCACATCTTTGGATTGTGGGAGAACCCGGAGGAAATCTACGCAGACACTGGGCGAATGTGCAAACTCCACGCGCGGTCACCCAAGGTGGGAATCGAACCTGGGTCCCTGGTGCTGTGAAGCTGCAGTGCTAACCACTGAGTCACCCCAAATGAATCAAGGGAAATGGACAATTGGTTAGTGTGATGAAGCCAAAGATCAGCTGAGATTGTACTGAATAGCAGAGCAGGCTCAATAAGCTATATAGTCTACTCTTTTTTTTTCCCTAGATGAGAGCATGATTTTATTTAGCTGGTATAAATTCCTTCAATTCTTTTGGAATGTGCTGAAGGCCTGTGTGTATTTGTGCTTGAGCCTCTCCCCCCACCTTTCAGGGGAAAGGTAAGGAAACAGATAGTTGTGAAGTAATGGGTAGTCATATAGTTCATTATGCATAAAACATCAACACAAAACAGTGTATGTCTGAAAATGTTAGAGTATGTTTCATTTACTGATAAAACAGCAGATCAAATGGAAATTCATACTACTACAAGTTATGATCATCTCATAGGCCAGTATCATATCTTACACTAAAACATGAGATGTTGCTTGTATCTCTTGAACATAATTATTGGGAACTATACTTTAAAAGAAATTGGCCTTGTTAGATCATTGTTGCAAAATCATATGTTTTAGTGCCTCTGTTACCTGATCACTTGAGATATTGGGGAAATGCTGTTGCTCGTTTTTGATATTATTGACATTGTTCTCTGTAGCTTAGCTGGCCTTCAATTGAAGATTTTGAGAATTGGTGTAATGAATGTGGTATAAAACTATTGAAGGGCTAATTTTCTACTGATTTTTTTAAAAATTACCCTTTGGATGATTGCTTACGTAAACCATTCTCAAATGAAGAGAATGAATCAAACTGAAAATAGGTATTTAATTCTGTAACTGATGTTAATATTGAAATTGCTGGAACTTTGTTCATTTTATAAGCAGAAAATAAAATTGGATAATTTTGAGGGGGAAATACAATGGCACAGGACTTCCACCTGACACTTTTCCCAGCCATTCAAGTTTAAAATCCTGTGACAATGCTTAGAATATTTGAATCCGATGGACCCCAACTGTGGAAGCAATGCCTCATGAGGTAGAAATTTGGTGCCTAATAAAAGAGAAGTTTTTTTTAATTTTGCCAACAAGTCAGGTGGTTGGACAAATACCCAACATTTTGGATTACAATTTGTTGAAGCTGTATAACTGGAAACCTCTCACATCTGGTCTCTGCCTCAAATTATTCCCAGAAATAATGACATTGAAATCGATCCTCTTCTGCCCAGAAATGCTGTTTGCTGTGCATTTTTCCGTTTAGAATCTGCTGTTTTTTTGAAAAAAAAGTCTTTATCTGGGATTTTGTTCAAATTCATTTTCAGAGACTTGCACTGGGGAAATGTTCTTGTCAAGAAAACTGCCATCAAACAAATTGAATACAAATTGTGTGGGAAGACATTCAACATTGACACTCATGGATTTGTGACTAATATTATTGATTATACACTGTCAAGAATGGGAACAGGTTAGTAATATCATCCATACATTTTAATAAAGTTAATTGTTTTAAACCATTTGCCTCATCAAAAGATCTGCATTTTTAAAAAAAATCTGCATACACATTGTGGTGCAGTGCTGGATCTAATACTCATGTAAGAAAAAAGAGAATTCTTCATATAACAAGAATAGCAGTAGGTCAAATGCCCTCATCAACCTTTTTTGTCACTCAGAGATTACGGGTTGACCTGTGACCAAGCTCCGCATACCTGCCTTTGTCAAAATCATCTTCTATACTTCAATTAACAGAAATCTTTCAACGTCCAATGCTTAAAATAATCAATTCAACCAGCATCAATTACTGTGAAAAATTGTTCCACGTGTCTTTTATACTGGGTGTAATAATTTTGATAGTATGTCTATTCTGTGACACTTGTGAAAAATCCATTTATCATCAACCACACTGCAACTGAGCATCAGTGGGAGGAGAGAATAGATGTTTGTGGCTGTGGTGCTAATCAAATGGACTGCCACACTACCTCATCAACACTGTTTATCAAAGCATTTAAAAAAGTTAGTCAAACACAATTTTCCTTTTTACATATCCACTTTAACTTTCTTTTATTAGCCCACACTTTTCCAATTCCTAATTAATTTTGTCCCAGATTATTGTCACAAAAATAAAGTATCCACACCACTAACCTTTTGGCTATCTGACAAATGGTTGCCTCAGTTACCTCTCTACTTTTTAAATACCACTATAACATCCTCAGATCTCTAATGCTTTAGCACCACTTGAAGATTGTGAACAGAGCCACTTTAAGAGGCTTGGATTGAAACAGCATTTTGCAGGTAGATACAGAGGGATTTACAGCCAGTTAAGTACTTTTTGAAGTGTAGCCATTTGTCCTGTAGTAAAATCGGCTATAAATCCGCATTCAGCAAACTCTCTAGCCAGCAGTGAAATAATTGACAATAATGTTTTAGTGTTTAACAACTAATAAATGTTACCCAGTATAATTGGGGGAACTCCACTGAAACATTTTAAATAGTGCCATGCATCTTTTACATCCTCCAGGTGGAACAGATGGCCTAATTGTTTACTATCCTATATGAAAGATGCCATCTCTGGTGTATTAAGAGTAACTTGAAAGCTGTAATGGTATTGTCAAGTTTGAAACATCACCCCAAGCTTTTGTTTGTGATTTATCCAAATATTTTATCTCAATCATTGCACTGCAATGACATCCACATATCTATTACTCACTACATTTAATGCACTAATATAATTTGCTCTCTCCAGATGATATTGTACACTTTTGTGATCTTTTCTCTGAGGATAGTTTCTTTTGCGGACAAGGAGATTACCAATTTGACATATACAGAAAAATGAAGAAGGAAAATTTGTGAGTAATTGCAAGTTTTTAACAATTTTTTTTCATAGAGTACATCCACATTATGAAATGTCATATAACATAATAGCACTTGCAGAGGGAGCATTGAGGCACTTGAGGCTACCAAATGGTGATGCATATTTTGATAACTAATGTATGCACTCTTTGGGGTAATTTCAATAGGGTTTGGTGAGCATTGTTGGATATTAAAAATATCTGTTCCTTTGTCAGCAGCTGGCACAGGTTGTTAGTTTGTGATTAGACTCAACATTAGAATGGTGCTGGAAAATCACAGGTCAGGCAGCGTCCGAGGAGCAGGAAAATCGATGTTTTGAGCAAAAACCCTTCCTCAGGAATGAAGCTGGGAGCCTCTGGAGTGGAGAGATAAATGGGAATGGGGTGGAGCTGGGGGGAAGGTAGATATATTTCCCTCTTCACCTCTATCTGCTTTCTGTAAAGACCATTCCCTCTGCGACCATCTGGTTATGTCCACGCCCCCTAGCAGCCCACCCTCACCTCCTAGCATCTTCCCCTGCCACCTCGGGAATTGCAAAACCTGTGTCCACACCACCACCTCCCCTCCATCCAAGGCCCCAAAGGAGCCTTCCACATCCATCAAAGCTTCACCTGCACTTCCACACGTCACTTACCGTATCCGTTGCTCCTGATGTGGTCTCCTCTACATTGGGGAGACTGGCCCCCTACTCGCAGAGCGCTTCAGAGAACATCTCTGGGACACCTGCACAGATCAACCCCACCGTCTAGTGGCCGAGCATTTCAAATCCCTCTCCCACTCTGCTGAGGACATGCAGGTCCTGGGCCTCCTCCACTGCCACTCCCTCACCACCCGACGCCTTGAGGAAGAACATTTCATCTTCTGCCTCAGAACCTTCAACCCCATGGTATCAATGTGGACTTCACCAGTTTCCTCATTTTCCCTCCCTCCACTTTACCCCAGTTCCAACCTTCCAGCTCAGCACTGTCCTCAGGACCTGTCCCACCTGTTAATCTTCCTTCCTACCGATCTGCTTCAGCCTCCTCTCTGACCTATCACCTTCACTCCCACCTCCATCCACTTATTGCATTCTCAGCTACCTTTCCCTCAGCCCCACTCCCCTCCCATTTATGTCTCTACCCCCGAGGCTCCCAGCCACCTTTCTAATGAAAGCCTTTTGCCAGAAATGTTGATTTTCCTGCTCCTTGGGTGCTGCCTGACCCTGCTGTGCTTTTCCAGTACTACTCTAATCTAGACTCTAAGCTCCAGCATCTGCAGTCCTCACTTTTGCCTGTTAGTTTGTAATGCCTTTTTAGTTTCCTTGTGAGTCTGTTTGTAATTGAAACTTACATACACAAAAGAAATTCTTAATTTTTATTAAGAATTTGTTTCAGTCTGAAATATTGCTTTGGGCCATGATGTTACCAGAAGTCCCATTTTTACAATATAATTTCTAATAATTTAAATCCATGTGTGAGCATGTTACACTTGTTATATAATATACGTATAGAGGTTAATAGATTTTTAAACCCCTGCTTGAGCATAGATCTTAAAGGGATGCTGTACAAGGATTTGAAGTATTGAAATGTGAACTTCACAGAAAAATGTGTCTTTTCTGTTTTTCATAAATGGATATCAAATTAATGTTGCAATTGACATTGCCATGGTGAAATAGCCAAAATATTTTATGGAATAATTAAAGTACACTTGCTATCATTATTGATCTTTTAAGTTGTCGAAAGGAATACAAATCTTGAAGATTCACAATGTTGCTATTTTTAAAAGACATATTTCTCTTTTGTGGTTTTTTAAAATAAAACTGAATATTTATTTCTCTTTTGTTTCTCAGTAACAACTGGGCAGAATATAATCCACACACAAATGTGTTATGGTTGCATTACTTGGCTGACAAAATGTTAAGCATGCAGTACAAGAAAAGAAACACCAAAGCACACAGGATACTTAAAGAAACCTTTAAGGAGTTCATGCAAGAATGTCTAGAGTATCAGTGTGCTGCAGATGTATTAACATCAGCTCAATTGTTTCAAAATAGCTAAAATATTCTGTCTTTCTCAGACTTGTAAATAAATTTCCATGACCTTTAAAGCAGTGATTTTATAAATATTGTAAAATATCATGTAATGTATTGTTTAAATAAAATTGTGTAAAATGATGGCTTCTATCTATAGATAAAATCTGGTATTAATGTTTATTTCCAAAGCAAAATTTCATTCTACTAAATATGACCTTTCAAACAGCTTGCAATTGATTTTCAATTATTTTCCTTTTTGGCACATATAAAAAGCGGAGTACTATTAATAGCATTGGAAACAATCTGTATGCCAGTAGAACATGAGATAAGACAAAAATGCTTTGAGCCATTTCTATTATTTATTAGCCTGAGTCAGTCATTTCTTCACCCTGAGCCAAAAATTGTGGGTTCAATATTCACACCAGAAACCTGAGCTCATACCCAAGTTGATGCTCAAGTACAAGACTTCAAAAGAATTCCATTGTTTGGGACTGTTGGTCTTTAGGTTAGATGTTACGCTTTAGTTTTGGTGGATATTTAAGTCTCTGAGGAAATTTTCCCAGTATTTGTCATTAGTCATTCAGTTCACTTTTGGGCTCTGGCATGCAGTATGATTTGTGTTCCAAATAACCCTCTTTTAGGTTCAGAGGAATTAATTTCTCGTGAAACACTTGGAAGATATTAACTTTTTAAATTGCTTACCAAATACCTGCTGCTCTTGTTATTCTAGTTGGTTGAGCTTATGGGTTTGCAAGAGTCTGCCAAAGAAGCCTTGATATGTTACTGTGGGTGCAGAGAGTTGATGAATGGCTTGCTAATCAAACAGACTACATTGCTGTGGGGAGTATTGAGCTTCTTAAATCTTGCAGCTGCATCCATTCAGGAAAGTGGGCAATATCCATCCTACTCCTTTTGGAGAGGCCTTTGGTTGGGAGTTGGGTCCTCTCATCATCACATACCATTCCTTTGGAATGTTTTAATATTAGATCATCTTATGTGATATGGAACTGAAAAATGCAATCATCAATAGATAGCATGAATTCTCACCTTGTGGAAAAAGTCAATTGAATGCCAGCATGAATTTACAAAAGGGAAATCAGCCATGACAAATCTACTGAAATACTTAGAGGATGTAACTAGTAGAGTTGATAAGGGGAGCTAATGGGTGTGATTAATTTAGACTTTCAGAAAGCTTTTGACAAAGTCCCATATGAGATATTAATTTGTAAAATAAAACATGGGATTGGGTGTAGTGTATTTTGATGAACTTAAAAAATGGTTTGTAGACAGGAAATAGTTGGAATAAATGGGTCTTTTTCTGAATGACAGGCAGTGATTAATGGGGTACTGCTGAGATTAGAGCTGAAAATGTGTTGCTGGAAAAGCACAGCAGGTCAGGCAGCATCCAAGGAACAGGAGAATCGACGTTTCGGGCATAAGCCCTTCTTCAGGAATGAGGAAAGTGTGTCCAGCAGGCTAAGATAAAAGGTAGGGAGGAGGGACTTGGGGGAGGGGTGTTGGAAATGTGATAGGTCAAGGGAGGTCAAGGTGATGGTGATAGGCTGTAGTGGGGTGGGGGGGGGCGGAGAGGTCAGGAAGAAGATTGCAGGTTAGGAAGGCGGTGCTGAGTTCGAGGGATTTGACTGAGACAAAGTGGGGGGAGGGGAAATGAGGAAACTGGAGAAATCGGAGTTCATCCCTTGTAGTTGGGGGGTTCCTAGGTGGAAGTTGAGGCGCTCTTCCTCCAACCGTCATGTTGCTATGGTCTGGCGCTGGAGGAGTCCAAGGATCTGCATGTCCTTAGTGGAATGGGAGGGGGAGTTGAAGTGTTGGGCTACGGGGTGGTTGGGTTGGTTGGTCCGGGTGTCCGAGAGGTGTTCTCTGAAACGTTCCGCAAGTAGGCGGCCTGTCTCCCCAATATAGAGGAGACCACATCGGGTGCAGCGGATGCAATAGATGATGTGTGTGGAGGCGCAGGTGAATTTGTGGCGGATATAGAAGTGTCCCTTGGGGCCTTGGAGGGAAGTGGGGGGGGGGGGGGTGCAGGGGAGGTATGGGCGCAAGTTTTGTATTTCTTGGAGTTGCAGTGGAAGGTGCCGGCAGTGGAGGTTGGGTTAGTGGGGGTGTGTGGACCTGACGAGGGAGTCACGGAGGGGGTGGTCTTTTCGGAACGCTGATAGGGGAGGGGAGGGAAATATGTCCCTGGTGGTGGGGTCCATCTCTAGCTGAGATTACTACTAGTACCCCAACAATAATGATTTAGAATAGGGAATTAAATGTAATATCTCAATTTGCAAATGACAACTTAGTGGAAGGGTGAGGTAGGAGGAAGATGCAAAGATGTTTGTGTGATTTGGACAGGCTGTGATTGGCTAAATGCACGACAGATGCTATATAATATAGAAAAATGTGAACTTATTTCCAACCACCCCCCCTGCCATCGCCCTCACTTTGTGACAAAAATAGCAAGGCAGATTATTTGAACAGCTATAAATTAAGAGGTGGGGGGGGGGGGGGAAAGAAGAGAAATGTTCAAACAAACCTGGTGCCTTTCTGCACAAGCCACTGAAACTAAGTATGCAGGTGCAGCAGGCAGTAAAGAAAGGGAACTGTATGTTGGCCTTCATACTGAGAGGATTTGACTACAGGACCTTGGCTGTCTTGATGCAATTAAACAGGACATTGGTGAGGCCACATTTGTTGTATCTTATGTAGTTTTTGTCAGCTTATCTGAGGAAGGATGTTCTTGCTGCAGCAAAGGTTTACCAAGTTGATTCTTGGGATGACAGGACTGACACTTGAGTAGAAATCGAGTTACTTAGGATTGTACTTACTAGAGTTTAGAAGAATGAGGGGGAACCTTATAGAAATGTGTAAAATTCAAACACGATTGGACAGGTTAGACGTAAGAAGGATGTTCTGGATTTTTGGAAACGTCCAGAATCAGAAGTCTTGCTTTAAGCAAAAGGGGTAAACGGAGGTAAGAAATTTCTTCAGTCGGACAGTGCTGAGCCTGTGGAATTCACTACCATGGGAAGTAGTTGTGGCAATACATTGTTTTCAAGGAGGTGGTCGATAAAGTTCTTGTGACTAAAGGGATCAAGGAATATATGGGTTGGGGGCGGGGGGTCAGGATGAGGGCATTGAGTTCAATAATAAGTCATAATCACGTTGAAAAGCACATTAGATTTGAGGGATTGCATGTGTTCTCCTGCTTCTGTTTCTATGAAGCCGTTGAAAATGGACAACAATCAAAAAACCATGGCTGTGGTGAGCAGATGCTCAAATTCACTCATGGGGATTGCCATTGAGGTGGGGGGTAACCAATCATCCCCATAAGTTGAAAAGGAAGAGGTAAAGAGCCACTCTTCCGATCACAGGCTAATTTTTTCCAATGCTTGCTGCTGATACATTCCCAGCTCCTGAACCTTGGTAAATCTAATGGTGAAAGTACTGGCGATGAATTACTTTACAAATGAACATAATATCTCTACTTAAGGCTGCATTTGTTCAGGAACCATATGAGAAAAGGTACAGTTGATACCATTGTAATGAACACACTGTCAATTGTTACATTCAAACATGTGGTTAAGATCTGAAAACTAGAAATGATAGCTTGGGGCTGAAGTAACTGGCTTTAAATAACCACAACTAACATCTTTATATGGTGGTTATGACTCTCAGCCACTGGAGAGTTTTCTTTCCAATTTTTCCATTGAAGTTTTACTTGGTCTTCTGCTGATGCTGTTAACTATAAAGGTTGAAATTTTGCTGGACTGGGCATTGGAATAAGCAAATGGTCATGGCCAGAAGCTGATCATTGAATATTGAACTATGCCTTTATAGATTTTGATTTAAAATGAATAATTGTACTTTTTTTAAAAATAAAATCGTAATTAACACTATTCTCAATTCTACATAGTGTTCTATCCCTGATTCTGCTACATGGACACTCTGCTCTGCTCTCAGTTCTCAATTGCAATTGCACTGTTGTACAAATTTACATTGAGAGCTCAAAACAAGAACCTTCTGATTCACAAACCATTTACATAGACCATGTCTGGAATTTGTTATTAGTTAAATCATTATTTCATATTAATCATGTTGAGAGTTTATGCTGCAATTTCAAGGAATAAATTATATTTTCTTAAGATTATACTTGGTACACATTCTTGATATGGAATCATCAAAATAATTACATAAATGGTTTAGGGATGTGATTGGTATTGATCTGTATATATCCAGTTCATTTCTGGTATTTGTGCTGTCCTGTCTTAATTTTTAGTTGACTCTGCCCAAAAGAAAATGGTTATTTTAATATTTACAGTGAATAAAGCACATTTACAAACTGTAAAAATAGCACCAGGTTCTCTGGGTGCCAACACAGCAATATTGCGCAAACACAGAAAATTATTAGGAGGAGACCTATCATTGTGCTTCCAGTTGGGATAAATACATCATTACCTGTGGATGATGAGCAGTTATCAACCAGCATAAAAATGTGGGTGGCATGCACTGTACCTCGGAAACAGTCAACACTGGTCCTGAATGCCCAGAAAATTAAGACAAAAGGTGAAGTCTCCATTGGGATTGACCTTAATTATTATTTCTGTTTCCTGGGAGTATACATAGTTGTTACCTCCTCGTACAGGTAAATTTTTCAATCATATTCTGTTCTTACAATTGGTGTTATCTTATAATGAAAGGAAAGATCTTGATACTGATCTTAACAGCATGGTTTTGCATGTTATTTGTTCAATACAGTGAATGTTAATGTCCAAATGAATATATCCTGTCAAATAGCTGTAATCTGCCCATTAGTGATTTCTGTTGGTAAAACTATTTGCTCACAGAGTTGTGTGTTACTTTAATTCCTTGACCCTTTGGCTTATTGTATCCACAACAAATACATGTCCTTATTTTTAGAACTAATGTATTCTCTTATAATTTTGAGATATACAATGCTGAATACCTTTAATCATCATATGGTTAACATTTCTGTTTCAGCACTCAACAATGTTTTAATTTTTGTAGCTATATCTTCACTTACTTTAGAGGTATTCTTCCATTTTCGATCTAAACACCCCTTTAGCGGAAAAGACATTATACCTCTTGCATGTTCTTCTTTAGGATTTGAATTGGCAATTCATGAATCCATTTTGTTTCATAATATAAACTCCTCCAAAAGTTACTGGAACTATACATTACTATATGCTTAACGACTAGTATTCTACAAATCAATTTTTGAGAAGCTGTGAAGCATTTCTTTGATCTCTCATTGAATATTGGCCATTTGACATAGAGAAGATGATAGTGGTCTGCCATTCTGACACTGGAGGGCAGAAACCTTGAATATTGATATTAATGTCTGGGAAGAACCTATTAGCAATCATTCAGATTGGTGGCAACTCCTCTATCTTGCTAAATGAAGATTTGAGTCATGATCTCCTAATGATAAAGCAGGTAATTCACAGAATAGGCAAGAAAAGGAAGCAAACTCTGCATTCTGCACCCCACTGCCTTCCCAATATCCAAAGATTGATGAGCTGAGAATCTACTTATTTAGTCACATTGAGACTAATGGCAGAAACTCCAGCACCCTGAATAGATGACCTTGTATCATTGGGAAGTTAATGACAACAGTAGTAAGTCTCCCAAAATTACTTTTAAATGAATGGCAAAACAGCATATAAAACAACATTTCTTTTAATATAAATAGCTCTAGTGGGACAGCATGCTAATGTTTGCACCAGAGTTTTGAAACATGGTACTTTCCATACAAGTGCCAGAAGACACATTTCCTTTCCTCAGTCAGTTAATCTGGGGATGTACTGAGCAGAGACACATAGGGGGAGGAGTAAAGGTTAGTTAATCCTCACCATGTAGTTTCTTTAAATTGTTCTGAACATCACTGGTACGTCCTTACAAGCATTATGCCTTTACAATCTCTGATAGAATCTGGCAAATGCTAGTTGAGAAGAACATTAAAAAAAGGAAAATAATTTGCAAAATGGGAATAAATAGACATGGAGCTCATTCCTAGAATGAAAAATATTTTGTGAACCATTCTTGTCGCTGAGGATCTTTTCCTTTAGTTTCTTTATTCTT
The DNA here is from genome assembly GCF_047496795.1 of Chiloscyllium punctatum. Lineage (NCBI taxonomy): Eukaryota > Metazoa > Chordata > Chondrichthyes > Orectolobiformes > Hemiscylliidae > Chiloscyllium > Chiloscyllium punctatum. The sequence goes on from NC_092739.1 coordinate 51,010,015, forward strand.
TCCTTTCTCATTTGAAATGCTGTAATGGGAACAGAAAAAAGTTAATTTGCATTGTTGAAAGATTAGATCTGATGCTACATATTTAATCTTTATATTTATTTTATAATGTTATATTTAATATACTTTTGAGGACTTAACACCTTACAAGGCTTTTGAAGTTCTAACAGTATGGAATCTATCGATTTTTTTTCTGGTATGTATTCTCTTAAAAGATGGAATTAGAAAAATAGGTGCAAGCACAGACCATTTAACAGTATTCTCTATTTAAGATTGCAATAAATTCATTAAAGGCTACTATATTCCAATAATGATATTCTAAATTTAATCTGACATTTCCCTTAGATATAAATTGCTAGTCAGCAAAACCTTATTAACTTATTACTAACAATAAATCCAATTTACAGCAAAGAAAAGTACTTTGCTCTCATTTTAAAAAAATATTAAGGTTTTGGTTTAGATTCTTGGAGCTCCTGAAAGGGAGGTTATGGTCTAGTAGTTTCATCACTAGACTACTAATCCAGAGACTCAGGGACCGGAGGGCAAAGCCTTAGAGTAAAGGGAAGACCATGTAGAATATAGGTAATGAGAAACTTCTTCAGCCAGAGAGCGAATCTATGGACTGCAGTGGCACAGAAAGCTATGGAGGCCAGGTCATTGAGTACATTTAAGACTGAGATAGATAGATTCGAGTATGAAGGGGATCAAGGATTATGGGGAGAAGGCAGGAGAATGGGATTGAGAAACTCATCAGCCATGATTGAATGACAAAGCAGACTTGATGGGCTGAATGGCCTAATTTCTGCTCCTCTGTCTTATGGTCTAATATTCTGGGGACCTCTGTTTGAAACCTATCCTGGCAGATGTTAGATTTTGAATTCAATAAAAATATGGAATTAAGAGCTGAACGACGTCCAAGAAATCATTGTAGACAACACATTAGGGTCACTAATGTTGCTTAGAGAAAGAAAGTGCCATCCTTAGCTGGTCTGGCCTATATGTGACTCCAAACCACAGCAATGTGGTTGATTCTTAACTGATCTCTGGGCAATTAGGGATGGGCAATACATACTGGCCTAGCCAGCAAACCAACATTCCCATGAATCAATTTTTAAAAACATTACAAGTGGTATAAGTCTCTCTATAGTTTCTTGTAATTGTTCCCTTATCTACAGATATTGCATCTGGAATGTTTTGAATATCCACACTTTGAAATCACAGTAATTCATGTTAATTTCTCCATTACACCTTTAAAAATTCTCTGGATAAAAGTACTGAAAAGACTGTGTATAGTTATTGTTCATCCTTAATGATCTTGGAGGTGGTGATAGAATGGACATCTTGCAGAATTTTTATGGTCCTTGCTAATGCTCCTACAAAGGTTTTGCATTATTATTTATAAGTTAAAAGACTTTTGCAAAAGTAACCTTGATCAGTTGCAGCATTGTATCCTTAGGATTTACATACCACAGCCAAAGTACAATGTTAATATCAGGATTTTTTTTTCTGTCCTCTTTGGTATTGAGCTTTTAAAATGTTGAGGTTGCATCCATCTAAATTAATAGTGAGTATCTTAAGTCATTGCTAACTTGAGTCTTGAAGGTGACTGAAGTTTTAAGGGGTTCAGGATGTGAGCCATCCATCTGAGTACCTAGTTTCTTTGTCTTCATAACCAGTGTTCATATGGCTGGTCCAGTTCTATTTCTGGACAACAGTGAACTGCGCCGCCCCCCCCCCCCAAAGAAATTATTAGGTTTTGATGCTAGGAACCTCAAATGTAAAAATCATAGGAAGATGGCTGGATTTTTCCCTTTTTCATTAGGTGTCTATTATCAGGCACAAATAATGTTACCTGACACCTGTTAGCCCACAGCAAGTCAGGTAGCACCTATGGAGCCAGAGAGTTGACATTTCAGGCATAACCTTTTATCAGTCCTGATGAAGGGTCATGCCCAAAACAGTCCTCAAGTGCTGCCTGACCTGTTGTGCCTTTTCCAGCATCTCACTTTGTTGACTGACTCTGCAGTCCTTACTATCTCCTAGCTGTTAGCCCAGGCCTGATGTTATCAAGACTCTAGTTTAGACTGATCTGTGCTAAAGAAGGTTCACTGGACTCTAAATGTTAACTCTGTTTTCTCACCACAGATCTTGCTAAAACTGCTGAGCTTCTCCAGTTATTTCTGCTTTTGTTTCAGATTTCCAACAGGTCGTTGTTTTATTGTAATTTATTCCATATAAGCATGCAATTAGGTATGATAAACTTTGGACTGAATCTTGCATTTTGTTTGGCTAAGTGTGTTGAGTTTCCTTTTGGGGAGGGGTTCTCACCATGTGGTTCAGTGCGATTTCTTGCTGCATCTTGCCAAACCCACCACATTAACTGCCTACTCTGCTCCAATCGTGTCCTCTTATCCAATTCTAGCTCCACCTTATTACGCACCAAAACAACTCACCACTCACTGGACATCAGCCAAAAGAATGGCATCCCTGCCATGTGCACCATCTTTAAAAGGTTGCTGTGTCCACTTGAATAAACACAAGCATTCCAAAGCTGTCTTGCTCAGCAGAGGACAGTTGAAATGAGGATGTTGTACAAGGGCAAAATTGCACATGATTCTCTGATAGAGACCTGGAGCTCCTGGTCGATGAGGTGATGCAAAGAGGTGAAATCCTTGCCTTAAGGACTCGAAGAGGAGGGTCTCAACATCTGCTCCTGGCAGTTGGTCTGAAGTTGCCACTCAGGTAGGGAAGTCTCCACTGTCTGGAGGAACAGCCAGCAGTGCTGTAAGAAAACAATCTTCTCCGTTCCACCAAGGGAAGTGGTCCACTCCAGTATCTCATACACATTTTATTCCTGCTACTGTACCAACTCCTACCAAGGCTCACACTTTCCCACTATTTGCTTACAATATTCTACCACCCCCCCCCCCCCCTCCCCAAATTGCTCTTTTTCATTCATAACCTCCCACACCATCAACCGTTCATAGCCTCTGTGCTGCCTACTCACTCACTCACTCAGGGCACCTTACCAGATTAAACTGCCATGCCACCCACTTTTGCGTTAATCAGTTTCTCTTACTTTTGACAGTCCCACAATAAGGCTGAAAGGCCCTTATGGTCGCAGGGTGCCTTGCATCAAACTCCTCACTCTAAAATATGAGAATTGTGGCCCTTGTGGGAGAAGGCTGGGACCACTCCTGGTGGGGAGGAGGAGGAGGAATACTAAAGCATCAATATCCTGCCAACCGAGTAAATAACACTCTTCATTCCATCTACAGCTCTCACATTAACCCTGCTGTCTGTCAGGGTCATTCAACATATGCCACTTCTAACCACTGGCCACAAAACTGACTCTCTCTCTCTTTTGTCTTACTGGTTGCTATGGAGCCACAGGATTGGCCCATAACCCATACTCTGGCCTGCTTAAGCACAGACCTCCTGATTGAGATCACCTTGACTGGTTGCCTGACCATTGTCAATCTCCTGGCCTTAAATTGTAGGCTGCTTTTGTATTAATGTTCTGGGAACACCTGACCAATGAGTGCCTCTGTGGACTTCAAGGACAATTACTACCTTAAGAGAAGGCTACCTGATTGCTGCATACAGAGTATGGTTATTGCATAAACTGTTGACATATAGTGTCGGTGTGAGTTTGAAGCAGATCACTACCACACAGCAAAACATCCAGCCAATTGACTGAGATTTCTGATCAACAAAGCAGACTGCCTGGTTATGCCACTGCCCGAATTAACATGATAAGGCAGAGTGCTAAGTGGGTTAGCATTAAGAAAGCCTTTGAACAGCCCTGAGATGCAGCCTGGTCTAGTCCATGAACCTTTTAATGTTAATTGCTGGTGTGTTTGCAATGCAGATTTTCGCTTCCTAATTGGCCTGCCAGAAGATCAATGGGTGGCAAGATGGTCATGGGGGTTGGCAAATGTCAGATGCCACTGTCAGTGGATATGACATGCTGCTTATTGCTGTGTAACAAGGAGGGTAGTCACAACAAGGACAAGCAGATGTCTTCATTGACTTTCATTATGAGATTTCTCTCAGCTAGCTTGTTTTGCATATTTGGTAAGATAGGAAACTGAATATTAATCAGGTGAGTTGGGCCATGAACAACAATAATGGTCCTTAATTAGTAGTTTGCTGCTGTCTGGTAAAAAACCTACCTTTCTACTTGGCAAAAACGTAAAAGATGGAGAAAAATGCCCTTGGCTTCGAGGTAAGCCTCATCTGATTCTGCCACAAATCTCACCATCGCCCATGTTGCTCAGATCCTTTGAAAACTCCTCCCATGTTACAGACTGTGGAGGATGATCTTTTTCTGCAAAGGGTCCAGAGCTAATCTCCCACCAGGTCCACCTGACAACATAATAGGTGAAGCTGCTAAAGACACTCCTCAGTATTAACCCATTCAGACCCATGCACCCTTATCCATCAGTGCCCTAGCCCAAGATATTATACCACATTGTTCCTCCTCTAAAACCAACTCCAACACAGCCTCTCCCAAAGATGTCTGATCACTTCCCAGGCTAAAAGCCTAGGACCTTTTCAGGGTGTAGATGCCAATGATTTCTACAGTCTTCTTTATAGTGCTGGCAGCACCTGTGCCAATTAGATGGAGGGTGGGAATTCAGAGGATTACAAAATTGTCCCTGCGCCATTTGGAAGCCACTGTGTCTGTACTGGCTCTCTGAAGAAGCTTAACGGCTAAGCTGTTCTCCTGCCCTTTCCCCATAATCCTACATTTTATTACTATTTAAGTAAAAAAATCTGATGTGATCTTGAATTCTACAATTCAACTGGCATCCACCACGCTTCCAGGTAGAGCACTTGAGACTCAAACCACTTGTTGCATGAAACTGCTACTTTTTGCATCACATTTACTTTTTCAAATTGCTCTGATTTATGCCTTCTCATTCTTGATCTAGTTGTAGGCGGAATAGTTTCTCCCCATTCACTCTTTCAATTAAATATTCTCTTAGCCTTCTCCTTTTCAACTTCTGTCTATTCTCATAGCTGAAGTTTCTCATCCTTGGAACCATTCTTGTAAATCTCTTCTGTATTGTGTCCAATATATTTTTATCCTCACTATAGTATGTGCTCAATACAATCCTTCAACTGAGATCCAAGCAGTAACTTATACAGGTTCAAAGTTAAAAATCACAACACCAGGTTGTAGTCCAATAGGTTTATTTGAAAGTACATTGCCTTTTTCCCCTGTGCACTGAGAGGAGGTCTGACCCTCAGTTTGTTTAACATTTCGTGAGCAGGTCATTACTGAAACAGGCCTTTCAAAAGTAGATCAGTTGGATCTGACATTTTCTTCCAGGAAGGTGAACAGTACATTCCTCCCCCATTCCCACTCCAGAAAAACAGGCCCCAAGGCTGTGTTGAGGTCAGCAACTGTGTGGTTCAATGAATCATTGAATAGCTGCCATTTAATTCCACTGCTGATTTACTCTCTCCATCATTTTACTGCTGATCAGAGGTAACTGGCTAGTTTAAATTTAACCTGCTTTTGTAGTTAGGACAGACTGGGCAATTTTTCACATTCTTGATTCGATGCAATGTCATTTCTGCTAGATGAGTAGCTACTCTGAAGCTTTTCCCTGAAGTCGGTCTTCTCTTTATCGTTTACTCTAAATTTCAGCTTGCTGTGGAAAGCAGAATGTCAATACAAGAGAGCACTTTATCAATTGGCTAAATATTTTGTGTTGGTGTAGTAGTTACAAATTGGAATTAAACTTTTGTTGCATGTATAGACAAATCGCAAACAGAAAAGTTAATATGTCTTTCAATCAAACATAGTCAATTCCAAACACTAAGCGCAAGAAGCAAAGAGGCAGCTACTAAAATAATTACAAGCTATTTGTTTTCAAAAGTTGAGGAATCACTTCTGAAGATAAGCAAAATGAAAGAAATTTAACAATAGATGTTTAAACATAACTATAAATCTATGTTCAAAATGTCTGCAAGACATTTTCTATCTGTCTGATCAAGTGACTAAGGATCAGTAGAAATGCATGACATCCAAGTTCAGCTGAGAGATCCAGGAAGTAATTACAGTATACTGCTATGGCTCCAAGCATCAAACTGAACCGGCAGTAACCTTTGCTTGATTGGCAGCAAAAGTCTGCTTAAGCCTAACCATCAATTTAAAAACACTTCACCTATGTCACTGTTAATGTCAAATTCCACAGAATCATAACCACTGACTAGTACCTCTAACTCCCCTGACTTTATTCCCAATCCTGGGCTGAGAAGTGGCAGACGGAGTTTAATTTAGATAAATGCAAGGTGGTGCATTTTGGGAAAACAAATCTTAGCAGGACTTATACACTTAATGGTAAGGTCCTCAGGAGTATTGCTGAACAAACAGATCTTGGAGTATAGGTTCACAGCTCCTTGAAAGTAGAGTCGTAGGTAGATAGAATAGTGAAGGTGGCGTTTGGAATGCTTTCCTTTATTGGTCAGAGTACTGAGTATAGGAGTTAGGAGGCCATGTTACGGCTGTACAGGACATTGGTCAGGCCACTGTTGGAATATTGCGTGCGTTTCTGGTCTCCTTCCTTTTGGAAGGATGTTGTCAAACTTGAAAAGGTTCAGAAAAGATTTACAAGGATGTTGTCAGGGTTGGAGGATTTGTGCTATGGGGAGATGTTAAATAAGCTAGGGCTGTTTTCCCTGGAGTGTCAGAGGCTGAGGGGTGACCTTATAGAGGTTTACAAAATCATGAGGGGTCATGGATAGGGTAAATAGCCACGGTCTTTTCCCTTGGGTGAGGGGAGTCCAGAACTAGGGTGCATAGGTTAAGGGTGAGGGGGGAAAAGATTTAAAGAGACCTAAGGGGCAACTTTTTCACGCAAAGGGTGTTGTGTGTGGGAAATGGGCTGCCAGAGAAAGTGGTGGAGGCTGGTACAATTGCAGTATTTAAAAGGCATCTGGATGGGCTTAGAAGGGTTTAGAGGGATATGGGCTGGGTGCTGGCAGGTGGGACAAGATTGGATTGAGATAGCTGGTTGGCATGGATGTGTTGGACCGAAGGGTCTGTTTCCATGCTGTACATCTCTACGACTCCATGACTCTGCCCTATTCAAGGACAAACACGTCAATTTAAAACTTGACATACTATTATACTCAATTCCAAAAAATAAATTAGTGGAAGCTATCAATGGGATTTAAGATTTAAAATAAAAGCTTCAATTTAAGAGTAGAGTAATACCTTGAGGCTTGTTTCGATGGCTGGACTTGTGAAGGCTGATTCAATAACCTAGACGTGCTGCTGAGGCTTTGGTCCAGGCTCGGAGATTTAGTCATTAGAGGAAACCTAATGATTGGAGTTGATTCTGAGCTTAGAAAACTTTTCTCATATGAACTCAGGTTGGGAACACTGACCACCCGGACTGGCAAGTCTTCTGTTCTCTTCTTCTGAAGTTTACAATCAGAAAATAAAAAGAGAATACATTAAATTGTATTAGTCACTCCTTACAGGGAAGTACTATCATGGCCCAGATCTTTTGTTGAAAATTTGATTGTCTGAAAGCTGCTATGAATCGGTGAATCAACAGGACTTATACACTTAATGGTAAGGTCCTAGGGAGTGTTGCTGAACAAAGAGACCTTAGAGTGCAGGTTCATAGCTCCTTGAAAGTGGAGCCGCAGGTAGATAGGATAGTGAAGGCGGCGTTTGGTATGCTTTCCTTTATTGGTCAGAGTATTGAGTACAGGAGTTGGGAGGTCATGTTGCGGCTGCATCGGTTAGGCCACTGTTGGAATATTGCGTGCAATTCTGGTCCCCTTCCTATCGGAAAGATCTTGTGAAACTTGAAAGGGTTCAGAAAAGATTAACAAGAATGTTGCCAGGGTTGGAGGATCTGAGCTATAGGGAGAGTCTGAACAGGCTGAGGCTGTTTTCCCTGGAGTGTTTGAGGCTGAGGGGTGACCTTATAGAGGTTTACAAAATTAGGAGGGACATGGATAGGTTAAATAGGCAAAGTCTTTTCCCTGGGATCGGGGAGTCCAGAACTAGAGGGCATAGGTTTAGGGTGAGAGGGGAAAGATATAAAAGAGACCTAAGGGGCAACTTTTTCACACAGAGGGTGGTACGTGTATGGAATGAGCTGCCAGAGGATGTGGTGGAGGCTGGTACAATTGCAACATTTAAGAGGCATTTGGATGGGTATATGAATAGGAAGGGTTTGGAGGGATATGGGCTGGATGCTGCCAGGTGGGACTAGATTGGGTTGGGATATCTGGTCGGCATGGACGGGTTGGACTGAAGGGTCTGTTTCCATTCTGTACATCTCTATGAATCTATGATCTATGTACAGTAATTTGTGGCAATGGATTGACACTCCATGAATTGCGGAAATGCAGTCTCATGCTGAACATTCTTCAGCAAGACGCAGCCTTTGTGTGTTACAACCCCCCCCACCCCCCCCCCCCCCCCCCCCACCCCCCCCCCCCCCCCCCCCACCCCCCTCAAAAAAGTGCATTCTTTTGTCTTGGCATGATTTGGAGAACTTATCCAAATTAATGATGCTGACCTTGGCATTCATTTTCTGTTCAGCATCTTTATTCCCCTGTGTATTTGCCAAGAATCGTGCTGTAACTATAAATACACAGTTTCTTTTAAACACCTCCCAACCTCTCCCTGTCTTCACCCTCCTGTTCACCATTTCCTTAAATCTGACAAACTCCTTTCTGCTTCCCACTTACTCACTGCCCCTCTCCCAGCCTAGATGGGGTAGAGATGTCACAAGGTGATTGAAGAGGGGGAGCAAGCAGGGATGTGAAGGTCAGATGTGGGAAATGGGAACAAGAGACAGAAATAATTGGTGGATCTAACAGCATTAAGTGGAAAAAGATTTTTGGGGGAAAATAAAGTTCAAGGTTAGCCCATAAGTTTTAATGTACAAGTTATCTGTCATGAATCTAACCCACCTTTATTATATGTTTTCTTACAAAAAAGTAATTTCTAGCACATTTTCATTTAGTACATTGTGTTTCAGGAACACATTCAGAATATTACATGAGGGATAGCTGTAATAGCCAGTTAAGCATGGCACTAAAAGTTAAACCAAATAATTAGGAACATAATACAACAAAAATAAAACAAAGAACTGTGGATGCTGGAGATCTGAAACAAAAACAGACATTGCTTCCCCCATTTGATATGTAAATCACTAAGTTCTTGTCTGAGGTCTGGTCATTTACACACTCGAACGTTATCCCAGAGTGACAGAGACTGGCAGGGGGAAGAAAACCATATTTCTGCAGGATTTAAAATTCTGCAACAGACTAGAGGAGCTACCAGAGGGAATATTTCCAACATCTCAAAGCTGGTTTATGTACATATTTGCTACAGAGTAACTTTACAAGTTTGCTGAAAATACAAAACAGGGTGTGATCAAGAGTTGAAAGGAGAATGCAAGGTAATCTAGACAAGCTAAGTGTCTGGACAAACACATGGCAGGTGCAGTATAATGTGGATGAATGTGAAGTTATACACGAGTGAAAAATAAAGGCGGCTATTACTTAAATGGTGATATATATATGGAAATGTGAATGTACAAAGGGATCTGGCTTTACTTGTACGTCAATGAAAGTAAATAGGCAGGTGCAGCAAGCAATTAGGAAGGCAAATGGTATATTAGTCTTCATTACAGGAGAAATTAAATTAAGATGTCTTGCTGCAATTATACTGGGCCTTGTTAAGGCCACACCTGGAGTATGGTGTGCAGTTCTGGTGTCCCTACCTAAGCAAAGATTTACTTGCCATGGAGGAAATGCAGTGAACGTTCAGTAGGCTAATAGATGAGGAGGCAGGACTATCACGAGGGGAAACATTTCTTCACTCAGAGGGTAGCTAACTTGTAGAATTCACTACCATAGCAGGTAGTGGAGGCCTGGTCACTGAGCATGTTCAAGAAAGAGATTGATAATATTTTCAGAAACTAAAGCCATCAAGGGGCATGGAGTGAAAGTGGGAACATGGCACGGAGATGAAGAACCAGCTGTGATCAGCGAAGGAGCAGGCTTGAAGGGCCAAATGGAGTACTCCTGCTCCGAATTCCTATATTTAGGTGAAAGACAGCCATGTTAATTTTTAAAAAGTGATTCATCAAGCCAGATTTCATTCTGGGATCTGACTTGTCCGGTAATGGTATCAACTGGGATCGTAACACTCAGAAAAGTCATAACTTTCAGCTGGTCTAAACACAGACAATCTTACCTTCAAGGTCGGTGTGAAGGTTCCAGCAGACAGACATCTATTGATGCTACTTTCACTGTTTGCCATAGCTAATTGGTGAAATCTTCTTTCATCCTGTCAATTTAAGACAATAAAGAATTTTATCAAACATGAATTTATTTAAACGAATTTAAGCCAGAAAAACATTCCAAAATATTATAATAAAGTTTTGACTTTTGATCGTATTGGTAACTACAGACTTGGATCATGAGTAGACCATTTTACCCGTTAATCCTGCCCAACCAGCCTAAAAAGATGATACGAGGTAAAAACAATGACTGCAGATGCTGAAAACCAGATTCTGGATTAGTGGTGCTGGAAGAGCACAGCAGTTCAGGCAGCATCCAAGGAGCTTCGAAATCGACGTTTCGGGCAAAAGCCCTTCATCAGGAATAAAGGCAGAGAGCCTGAAGCGTGGAGAGATAAGCTAGAGGAGGGTGGGGGTGGGGAGAAAGTAGCATAGAATACAATGGGTGAGTGGGGGAGGAGATGAAGGTGATAGGTCAAGGAGGAGAGGGTGGAGTGGATAGGTGGAAAAGGAGATAGGCAGGTAGGACAAGTCATGGGGACAGTTACTGAGCTGGAAGTTTAGAACTAGGGTGAGGTGGGGGAAGGGGAAATGAGGAAACTGTTGAAGTCCACATTGATGCCCTGGGGTTGAAGTGTTCCGAGGCGGAAGATGAGGCGTTCTTCCTCCAGGGGTCTGGTGGTGAGGGAGCGGCGGTGAAGGAGGCCCAGGACCTCCATGTCCTTGGCAGAGTGGGAGGGGGAGTTGAAATGTTGGGCCACGGGGTGGTGTGGTTGATTGGTGCGGGTGTCCCGGAGATGTTCCCTAAAGCGCTTTGCTAGGAGGCGCCCAGTCTCCCCAATGTAGAGGAGACCACATCGGGAGCAACGGATACAATAAATGATATTTGTGGATGTGCAAGTAAAACTTTGATGGATGTGGAAGGCTCCTTTCAGGCCTTGGATAGAGGTGAGGGAGGAGGTGTGGGCGCAGGTTTTACAGTTCCTGCGGTGGCAGGGGAAAGTGCCAGGATTGGAGGGTGGGTTGTTTGGGGGCGTGGACCTGACCAGGTAGTTACGGAGGGAACGGTCTTTGCGGAAGGCGGAAAGGGATGGGGACGGAAATATATCCCTGGTAGTGGGGTCTGTTTGGAGGTGGCAGAAATGTTGGCGGATGATTTGGTTTATGTGAAGGTTGGTAGGGTGGAAGGTGAGCACCAGCGGTGTTCTGTCCTTGTTATGGTTGGAGGGGTGTGGTCTGAGGGCGGAGGTGCGGGATGTAGATGAGATGCGTTGGAGGGCATCTTTAACCACGTGGGAAGGGAAATTGCGGTCTCTAAAGAAGGAGGCCATCTGGTGTGTTCTGTGGTGGGACTGGTCCTCCTGGGAGCAGATCCGGCGGAGGCGGAGGAATTGGAAATACGGGATGGCATTTTTGCAAGAGATAGGGTGGGAAGAAGTGTAATCCAGGTAGCTGTGGGAGTCGGTGGGTTTGTAAAAAATGTCAGTGTCAAGTCGGTTGTCATTAATGGAGATGGAGAGGTCCAGGAAGGAGAGCGAGGTGTCAGAGATGGTCCAGGTAAATTTAAGGTCAGGGTGGAATGTGTTGGTGAAGTTGATGAATTGCTCAACCTCCTCACGGGAGCACAAGGTGGCGCCAATGCAGTCATCAATGTAGCGGAGGAAGAGGTGGGGAGTGGTGCCAGTGTAATTACGGAAGATCAACTGCTCTACGTAGCCAACAAAGAGACAAGCATAGCTGGGGCCCATACGTGTGCCCATGGCTATCCCTTTGGGCTGGAGGAAGTGGGAGGATTCAAAGGAGAAATTGTTAAGGGTGAGGACAGTTCGGCCAAACGAATGAGAGTGTCGGTGGAAGGGTACTGTTGGGGACGTCTGGAGAGGAAAAACGGAGGGCTTGGAGGCCCTGGTCATGGCAGATGGAGGTGTAGAGAGATTGGATATCCATGGTGAAGATGAGGCGTTGGGGGCCAGGGAAACGGAAGTCTTGGAGGAGGTGGAGGACATGGGTGGTGCCTCAAACGTACGTGGGGAGTTCCTGGACTAGGGGGGATAGGACAGTGTCGAGGTAGGTAGAGATGAGTTCAGTGGGGCAGGAGCATGCTGAGATAATGGGTCGGCCAGGGTGGTCAGGCTTGTGGATCTTGGGAAGGAGGTAGAACCGGGCAGTGCGGGGTTCCCGGACTATGAGGTTGGAAGCTGTGGGTGGGAGATCTCCTGAGGTGATGAGGTTCTGTATGGTCCGGGAGATGATGGTTTGGTGATGGGGGGGTGGGGTCATGGTCGAGGGGGCAGTAGGAAGAGGCGTCCTCGAGTTGGCGTTTGGCTTCAGCGGTGTAGAGGTGAGTGCGCCAGACTACCACTGCGCCCCCTTTATCCACTGGCTTGATGGTGAGGTTGGGATTGGAGCAGAGGGATTGGAGGGCTGTGCGTTGTGCGGGTGAGAGGTTGGAGTGGGGGAGGGGGGTCGACAGGTTGAGGCGGTTAATGTCCCGGCGGCAGTTGGAAATGAAGAGGTCGAGGGCAGGTAATAGGCCAGCGTGGGGTGTCCAGGTGGATGCAGTGTGTTGGAGGTGGGCGAAGGGATCCTTGGAAGGTGGGCGGGAGTCCTGATTGTGAAAGTAAGCTCAGAGGCGGAGGCGACGGAAGAATTGTTCGACATCACGGCGTGTATTAAATTCATTGATGTGTGGACGGAGGGGGATGAAGGTGAGTCCTTTGCTGAGGACTGATCGTTCGTCCTCAGTGAGGGGGAGGTCTGGGAGGGGATGGTGAAAACTCGGCAGGGCTGGGAGCTGGGATCTGGTGTGGGTGGAGAGCTGGGAGTGGGGGCGGAACCTGTAACTGGAGTGGGTGTGATGGTGGGGGGAATGGTTTGGAGCCATGAGCAGGGGTAGTGTTCCCCTCGGGGTTCTGGGGGGGTGGGGATAGTGACAGTGGGGTCCGTGGGGGGCATGTCAGCAGAATGCAGGTGAGTGGCGCTGGTGGGGGCGGAAGTGGTGGTGACCACAGCAGTAGGGGTGGCGGAAGTGACTGAGTGTGTGGCATCAGCGATGATGTGAAGGACAGAAGTGATGTCAGGTGTGATGCATGAGGAATTGTGAGGGGTGGAAGTGGTTGTGGGAGTGGCCATGATGGGGGCGGAAGTGACATCCGCCGACATTTCCGCCACCTCCAAATAGACCCCACTACCAGGGATATATTTCCCGCCCCACCCCTTTCCGCCTTCCGCAAAGACCGTTCCCTCCGCGACTACCTGGTCAGGTCCACGCCCCCAAACAACCCACCCTCCAATCCTGGCACTTTCCACTGCCACCGCAGGAACTGTAAAACCTGTGCCCACACCTCCTCCCTCACCTCTATCCAAGACCCGAAAGGAGCCTTCCACATCCATCAAAGTTTTACTTGCACATCCACAAATATCATTTATTGTATCCGTTGCTCCCGATGCGGTCTCCTCTACACTGGGGAGACTGGGCGCCTCCTAGCAGAGCGCTTTAGGGAACATCTCCGGGACACCCGCACCAATCAACCACACCGCCCCTTGGCCCAACATTTCAACTCCCCCTCCCACTCTGCCAAGGACATGGAGGTCCTGGGCCTCCTTCACCGCCGCTCCCTCACCACCAGACCCCTGGAGGAAGAACGCCTCATCTTCCGCCTCGGAACACTTCAACCCCAGGGCATCAATGTGGACTTCAACAGTTTCCTCATTTCCCCTTCCCCCACCTCACCCTAGTTCTAAACTTCCAGCTCAGTAACTGTCCCCATGACTTGTCCTACCTGCCTATCTCCTTTTCCACCCATCCACTCCACCCTCTCCTCCTTGACCTATCACCTTCATCCCCTCCCCCACTCACCCATTGTATTCTATGCTACTTTCTCCCCACCCCCACCCTCCTCTAGCTTATCTCTCCACGCTTCAGGCTCACTGCCTTTATTCCTGATGAAGGGCTTTTGCCCGAAACGTCTATTTCGAGGCTACTTGGATGCTGCCTGAACTGCTGTGCTCTTCCAGCACCACTAATCCAGAATCTAAAAAGATGGTAGCAAATCTGTTCCAATCCAGACTCCTCTTTCATGCCAGCTCATCAGAGCCCTCAACCCTTCCATATTTCAAAATTCTATACCTCCTCTTTAAATACTTTCAGGGGTCCAGCTTCCACAACTCCCTGGAGATAGAGAATTCCAAACTTTCACCACTCTAAGAAATTCCTTCACATCTTCGTATAAATTAGTGTTCCATTATTCTGCAACTACATCCCAAAGTTTGAGATTGCCCCACTAATGGAAACATCTTCTCAACATCTACTGTATCTGAAGCACCCTCCAAATCTTGTATGTTTCAATAAGATTACCCTTCATTCTTCTGAGCTTTATTGAATAACGGCCTAATCTATTTGTGTTGACTTACCAAGAACAGCTAATCAGCACTTGAATTTCTATTGTACAGATTTCAATGCCAATACATCCTTTGTTAAATACAGAGGAATTTTGATTATCCAAACGAGAGGGGCAGGCACTATTTTGTTCAGATAGTTGATTATTCTGATAATTGATTAATCTATTTTGCTTCTAATTTCCATCCTTCCTGCACATTCACATGATCCATATGTGACCGTTGCCAGGACAGACCTTCACCAACGCCCACTGACCATAAAGCCACGGACTCTCCATGGTCTTGACTGCACTTCAGCGCACTGTGCTTCCTGTAAGGACTCTATTCCATTCTCCTGGTTTCACTGTCCCATCTGTTCAATGTTACCTTCAGGGTCTTGGTCACGGGAGATTAAACAGGGAAGCCATACTGCTCTAACGCTGTGCTCTAGCGGAGAATTTGTTTAAATCTACAATTTTAAGTCTGGACAGCATTACTTTAGAATAAAGGGGTCACACATTGAAGACAGATGAGGATTTTCATTTCTCCAACGTTGTAAATCTGTGGAATTCTTTACTGCAAAATGACAGTTGAGGCTGGGTAGTTAAATATATTCAAGGCAGAGGTAGGCAGATTTTTAATCAGAAAGGGAATTGAGAGTTGTGGGGAAAAGGCAGGAAAGTGAAGTTGAGGATGATCAGATCAGCCATGTTATTAATCAATGATACAGCAGATGTGCTGGGCTGAGTGGCTTCCTTCTTAGAACCTGATGCACCCATAGTCTGTTCCTGCCCCACCAAAATCTTATTTCTTCCTGTTTCTTTCTCCCCTCCTCCAGTCTCTTCTCAGTTAGATTCGTGATTTGTCTGATGCTTTATTCTAGCCCAATGACGTGCAGTTTCCTGGCCCCAGGTGGATGTGAAATCCCTTGTTTCCCTGGCAGGATGGCCAGAAGGCTCTCTGATGCCCATGTAAGGCCTGATTATCCCCCACCTGGCTCTTGCTTTATTCTCTCTCTCTCTCCTTTACCTCATCCCAATTTCTCCAATTTAAAAGGTGTGGTTATGAGTACCCACATGGTCCCAAGCATTGGTTTCTTTGTGGAATACGTCAATCATTCCTTGTTCAGGTACTACTCAAGGAGTCTTCCCACAGTTCTTCTCTAGTACATGGAAATCATCATCATCAGTGCTGCTTCCTGCTCTCATCTGAAACTGAAAAATTAATCCATTTTGCTTCTAATTTGCATCCTTCCCTGACAGTCACGTGATCCATATGTGACCGTTGCCGGGACAGGCCTTCACCAACGCCCACTGACCATAAAGCCACGGACTCTCCATGGTCTTGACTGCACATCAGTGCACTGTGCTTCCTGTAAGGACTCCATCCCATTCTCCTGGTTTCACTGTCCCATCTGTTCAATGTTACCTTCAGGGTCATGGTCACAGGAGACTGGAAAGCTTGTTTGAGAGTTGGTGCTCAACCTCAAAAAGGTAGAATTTAGTATGCCTGGCGATAATAGTATGATCCTCATCAGCAGCTTGGATTTTTAAAAATAAAAGCCATGGAATGAAATGTAACGAGGTCAGAGGGACACAGGCCAGAGTGAGTGAGGGAGCAGAAAAACCTGGGGCAGGCAATGTCATACCGACAGTTCCAAATGAAGAGGTGATGTGCAGGTAAACTGCAAGAGGGACAGGTCCTTACTGAAGAAGTGTATTGGAATCAGATAAAAGGGGCCAAGCAGCAGGAAGAGGACATCTCCCCAGAGAATTTGCCATGATGACAACAGAAGAGGAGTTCAAATGGTCAAGTCCAAAATTCAGTAAGGTTGTAAAGGGATTGCTGAGTCATGGCTTATATTTGATTCACTGGATATAAAAAATAGCATTACAATACCTCCTTTTGATCATTTTCTCTAACAGTTTAATTTAATTTCTTAGAGCTTCAAGCTGATAACACATTTTCCTCCACTGAAACCCATTTGCTACAGTTTTGCTCAATGATGTAATCTATCATTTTAATTTCATGCTTCCAACTACACTAGAAACTGGATTTGGTACTTTTAGAATCAGAGAGTCCCTTCAGTGTGGAAACAGGCCCTACACCCCCTCTAGTCCACATCGACCCTCTGAAGAGTAACTCACCCAGACACATTCCCCTATATCTTACTCCTGACTAATGCACCCAACCTACACATTACTGAACACTGGACAATTTAGCACAATCAATTCACCTAACCTACACATCTTTAGATTGCGGGAGGAAACTGGAGCATCCGGAGGAAACCTATGCAGTCATGGGGAGAATATGAACAAACTCCACGCAGTCACTCAAGGGTGGAATCGAACCTGTGTCCCTGGCACTGAGAGGCAGCAGTGCTAACCACTGAGCCACCATGCTGCCTCTCATGTTGAGATATATGTTGGCATGAGGTGCCTTTGGGTTTGCATTAGTTTTAAAGTTGCAGTTTATCATAGTCCTGAGCAATTGCACTCATACATATAAAAAGCCTGCAATCAAAGATAAGTCTTTTTCTCACCCAACTGACATTAGATAGAGACAGACTCAGAATCTGAAGCAAAGAACTTCTAAAATTACAAAAGGACCTAGGTCCAACTGACTGACCGATTTGAGGATCTACCATCACTCTGAGTCAACAATGTGACATCACCAAAAACAACAGAAACTGACTAAAGTCACCTCATTTCACCCTTGTGATTTGGACTCAGTCTACAAAGTTTGATCCTTTTTCTAAATGTTTCCATCCATGATCTCTCTGATGTGTTGTTTATACTGTTGAGACGGACTAGTAGTATCCACTTGTTAAATGATAAGTTTGTTGATAAAAAATGAATTTTGTTTTCTTGATTACTGTTAAAACTTGGTGTGGATTTCTTTTATCCTGGATAGTCAGAGTTGTAAAAAAGCTCTATATGATTCAATTAGTCATTTGTACATTTGTGGCAGTCATTGCAATCGTAGTGTTTGATTTCCAGTGGATTCTTCCCATCAGGGTCCTATCGCTTATTTTAGTGTCAATGGCTACTATGGATATTCAATTTTAAACTATACCATTAAAATCACTTAGAAAAAAGCTGACTATTTCAGGTCCCACAGATTTTTATGTCATCACTAGTCTCACCACAGTCAGCTCTATTGTGTCAAAATTCATCCAACTTCTGAACCAGGTTAATAATTATTTTTCAATTCCACGAGCTTCACTATTAGCTAAATGTCACTTTAGGTACTTGAACCAATACTTTAAGGAAGTCCTGATAAATAACATCCACTGACAGTCCCAGAAGCTACTTTAATCACCCTTTCAAATGCATTTGAGTATACTCTGACTAAATCTGACTTAGCATAATGTTTAATTATGTTGAAATTGGGGACAATTATACAACAAAAACGTGATCTCGCAGTGGACACTCAGTCTCTATATTACCAGCAGGCACTAACAGCACTGGAAATCTGCATGCAAACTGGTGTACATGGTTCATTAAAGCTGCTCGAGAAAACTTACTTCAGGAGCCTCTCCATAATATAACTGGAATACTTTAGCAATTTCTTACCTGTACAGTATCCATTTGAAGAAAAAGTTAAAAAGTCAGACTGATTACAAAATCTCTTGGCTCGATAACCACCTCATCATGTTTCATGTCGGTCAACCTTGAACTACAGCATTTCTGCCAAATGGCTATGTTCTCTTCTATGGAAGGAAATATAGACTGTGCACTGTGGCAAACAGCAGCCTTTTACAAATATGCCCCTACCAATTCACTCTCTCACTCCCACAGCCCTCTTACCCTTATGTCTGATGCAGCTGAATATTCAACTGAGATAATCCTGCACAATAGAACCAGATATTCATTTTTACAGGGCTGAAACAGAACTAGCAATTGCAGCATTGGTGATGGTGATGTTATCATCCTAATAATAACATTCATCACTGCAAACTGCTTGATCTATTCAGAGGAAGTTAGTTCATGGTCAAAGTAAATCTAACTTTCCCTCAAGAAAATTGATCAAACCTTGCAGCATTGTGTCAGATTCTGGAGAGATGAAATTCATGTGTATGATTATGGTAAAAATCAGTGATAATGAGTTAGCATGTGCGTTTACATACTAAGACTTGAACCTGTATTGAATTCAAGTGACAACTTAAAAAGAAAACTTCGCTAGAAATGTTGGAAACCTTTTCAATGCTTTAAAATTGTGATGTTTTAGACCTAACAAAAAAGCAGAGCAAAATCATTCACAATAAAGTGTACTGTGAATAGGCAATTTTATAAATTACTTACAGATTTCAGAACAATAAAAATCACTAAAGCATTGCCAGATAGCGCATTGTGCTATTTGTTTAAATTGTGCAATGCAGCACTTAATAATACCTACGTGACACATAACAGAATGCTGTGTGTTCAATTTATTGGGAAAAGATAAAAGAAAACACTGGGTCAATATTTTCTCACAACCTTTTCTTCTGGGTTTGGGAACCCTATGTTAGGAGAACATCTCTGTATTGACCCTGCATTGTTGACCCTATAAGACAAATTAATGGGAAGGAGGAAGGATGCCTGCTCACTGTCCAATTTAAAATGGCAGGTCAGCTCCCAGAGCTGCAAGATCAATCGAGGGCTCCGATAATTGACAAATCAGAATCATTGAAGTATGTGGGGGTGGGAGAGAGGGCATGTGAGAATGGGAATAAGAGCGAGTGAGAAAGGATGACTCAAGATGGAAATGCCCTCTGAATTGGTTTCCAAATTATGAAAATAGAAGGAGGAGACAACAGCTGTAATGTTATCACCCTGGTCATTGCAGTCCAGTGTCTTCGGTGATTGGTTTGTAAAGCCAATGCTCATCCTCCATCTGCTAGCAGGAGGCCTATTCCTCCTTTCACAAGCTGGATTTTAACCACTTAAAAGGCATCTTGACTGCCAATCAGCATGGCAGAGTAAGAGGCAGTAGTAGACAGTTAACATAGTTAATTAACGTATCTGTCTACTTTGAGAGTCAGGAGCCATTCAGCCACTTTTAAAATGTCTTGGAGTAGAACCATAATGGCACATCAGCTGTGGTGGAAAATTCTAGGTTTGCCGATATCTTGGCTTCTGAAATTTTGGCCCCATGACTCTTACCTTCAGTCTTCTGAAAGTTTGCTTCAGATTCCTCTTTCACCAGTCCATGAATTTCTATTCCCTCATTTTTCTCTGGTATATATAATCTCTCAAATCTCATTTTCAGTCATGTCTCAAATTCTCAACCCTTAGTTTTTCCTTAGATCTATGTATCATTGACCACATCATTCCAAATCAACGCATCCACCATTTCTATCCTCCTCCATGTATTGCCAGATACAATATTGCAATGTTCCCTGGCTAAATCACAAGTTAGCTAACGTTCTGCTACTTGTATTCCATCTCAAACTCAGTCCTACTTTTAATCACCACCTTTTGTCACTGGCCTCCATTAGCTCCTAATCCCAAAAGGTTCCAAACTTAATATTCTCATCCTTGCATTTAAATCTCTTTATGGTTTTAGTGTTGAGTCTCTAATTCGTCTCAACGTTATTTTTGGATTCTAACTTCTTGTGCATGTGTTCTCCCTTCACAATTCAAATGCCAGGTTTTTATTGTTTTGAGATTGTTCATGTAATTTCTCTGAAATCCACTGTGTTTTGGATGCACTTACATTCTTCCCTGCAGACCCTTTCATAATACTCAGCCTGTGCTCCAAATGCTTCGCACGGCCCATGCTCACCTATCTTTCGGGTGTGTCTCCCTCTCAAAATTAAAACTTTTTCTTCTTCTCCTAAACTGATATGAAGCAAACTCTAGAATACAGTACTGAACTAACCTTGCATTCATTATTCATCTTTCATCTGTTCTCTTGCATAGTATGAAACATGTTTTGTATTCATTCATTCATTCATGGGGAGTGGATACCACAGGCCAGGACAGTAATTATCCCCTAATCCTAGTCATTCACATTGGCCTACATGCAACTCCAGATCCAGAAAGATAAGGAATGCAGATTCTCATCCCTAAAGGAAATTAATGAATGAAATGGATTTTTATAACCATCAACAGTGGTTACATCGTCACCATTAGACTAGATTTTCTAGATTTAACCAAAAAAATTTAATTCACCTCCCACGGTGGGATTTGAACCTACGTCCTCAGAACATTAGCATGGGATTCTGGATACTAGGCGAAAGTGAGTACTGAAGATGCTGGAGATTAGAGTCAAGAGTGTGGTGCTGAAAAAACACAGGTCAGGCAGCATCAGAGGAGCAGGAAAATCAACATTTTGGGTGAAAGCCCTTTATCAGGAATACTAGTTCTGGATTACTAGTTCTATGAAAATAATACTGTCGTTTTGAATGATGATCCTAATATATTAGAAGCCCCAATTTAGATGCAGCACAATTCTGCATCTTTGTGCAGATCTAGATCAGATTATCTAACCTACAATCATCAGCTAATCGCTCTGCATTTAGCTCTGAGAGACTTGAATGAGCAGAATTTGATGGTAAGAATAAAGCCCAGAAATACTGCATTTTCCTGGCACAGAATTCTGGCTTAACTCTGCTGCCTCACAGCACTAGGGACCTGGGTTCGATTCCAGCCTCAGGCGACCATCTGTGTGGAGTCTGCACATTTGCCCCATGTCTGCATGGGTTTCCTCCGGGTGCTCCGGTTTCCTCCCACAATCCAAAGATGTGCAGGTCAGGTGAATTGGCCATGCTAAATTGCTCATAGTGTTAGGTGCATTAGTCAGAGGTAAATATAGTCTAGGGGAATGGGTCTTGATGGGTTACTCTTCAGAGGGTCACTGTGGACTTACTGGGTCGAAGGGCCTGTTTCCATACTGTAGGCAATTTAATCATAAACTCTGGTCATACAGGTTTCGATTCTTACTCAGCATCACAGAAATCTTTAATGGGCGAAGGGGTGAATGTTTATGCAGCATGCCAAACAGGGTGCTTAGGGACATTTCTGTGAATCTGCCAGATAGCCTTCTACAAATCTTAGCACTTTTCTTTTTGGAGAAGTTTGCAGATATGCCAGTTAAAGGAATTCCTAAGGATATTAATTTATGTGGACTTCCAGAAGCCTATCAATAAAATTGACAAGGGTAGGGAATTAGGTTGGAGTTTGAAAACACAGCGTATGTATGTATATCTACTACAATTAGAAGAATGTGAATATTGGTGGCTCCAAGTATCTTTATTGGGGGGGGTGGGGGTCTCAGTTTTTCACCATTTTATTTCATTGTCCGAGATATATTTATAATGAGTTAACCAAATTGACTGATGATACCATGTTAGGCAGCACAAGATGGAAATGTATCCTGTTCCCTGGCACTGGCATCTCACACTTTTATCAAGTTAAAGGAGAAATATTTTAAATACATTTACAAGCGGCAAACATTAACATTCAGCAAGCAGTATTGCTAAATCAGAAACTATCCAGGGCATTACAATCTATAGTCAAAGTCACATTTACTGCAATGCCTTAGGGCTATTAAGCATCATGGGAGTAAGAGCTGTATCGTTGAGGCTGCTATCTCAGGAGGCTTGTACACCTCCATTGTAAAGTCACACCTCTGATTTTGTTTCATGCATTGAAATTTCATGTTGGCCAGTTTGCAAAATAACACAGGCACTGAAAAGCCTGACAGAAATTCATGGCTCCTTTTTATCCCTGTCACATTTGAGCAAAGAAGAAAACGGAGACTGTTAGAATGCAGTTAATTGCACAGCCTTGAATATTTGTCCTTGGCAGAAATAACTGTTCTGTTGAAGTGAATAGCATTATGATAAAGATTTCCTACTGAAGCATGACAGTTGTCACTGTGGAAGACAATCATCTTCTGTCTCCTGAACTGCATTTGAACCTGTATTTCACCTTAAAGGATTGCCACAGGAATGTCATATGTAAAAACAAAACCTTTGTTTTTCAATTTTCAGATGCGAAATTGAAGTAGTAATATTCTTCTGAAAAAATCTTGACAGATGCCCCTGGATTTACATATAGGTCAATTTTTCCCTTTAATAGCTAGTGAAGAACTTAACCCACTCACTTAAAAAACTTATGATACAGCTGAAAGCAAATCTGTTTTCAATTTCTAAAAATGATGGAGACTGTTATAACTATAATATTTATAGTAGACATAAATAAATGAAAGATTAACATTTTACATTTTGCACAAAGGAAGTCGGTTGTCGTTATTGTAGGTCAATCCCAGAACATACCATCAGGAATTCCTCAGGTAGAACCCTTGGCCCAACCATCTTCAGCTGCTCTGATCGCCTTCCCTTCATCATAAAGGTCAGAAGTGGGGGATGATTGCACAGTGTTCAGCACCATTCGCAACTCCAAGATACTGAAGCAGTCTGTGTCCACATTCAGCAAGATCTGAACACCCTCCATAAATAACAAAGTAGTAAAAGAATGCCACAAAAATTGCTAGGAGATGACCAACTCTGACAAAAGAAAATCTAACCATGTTCCCCTGACATTCAATTGCATCACATCCCCAGAATCTCCCATCATCAAAATCCTTGAGGTTAAAATCAACCAGAATGTGACTAGATCAGACAGATATAAGTACTATGATTACAAGAGCAGGGTGAAGTCTAATAATTCTGCTGTAAGTAACTCATCTCTGGATTCCCTAAAGTCAGTCCATAAACTACAAGGTACAAGTCAGGAGTATGATAGAATACTCCCCACTCACTCCGACAACACTCAAGGAGCTCAACATTATCCAAGACAAAGTGATCCACTTGATTGGCACATCCACCATCTTAAATATTTACTCCTACCATCTCCAAGATGCACTGCAATAATTCACTGAGGCTATTTCAATGGCATTTTCCAAGCCTGTAACATTTACTACTTAGAAGGATAAGGGCAGCAGCAGGTGCATGGAAGCAGCACCAAATACAAGTTCCTCTTCAATTTTACCACCAATCGTTCTGTCACAGGATCACAATCTGGGAACTCAATTCTTAACAGCACTGAGGTGTATCTACATCACATGAGAGTAGCTTCTCAAGAGTCTACCTCATCACCAACTACCACTGGGAATTAAGGACGGACAAAACAAAAATCATAAATAAACTGACTGAATGAGGATGGATTGGCTCTCTCAGAACATCAGGTCTACGTCTTAATTTGTTGGATTCTATCTAGCAGCCTCAAATAACATGTGCTTACCAGAAGTTTTTTGATAATCTGGTCACGTTCAGATAACTTATCTTGAAGTGTGCTAATGCGATGCAAATCCTCTGGTTTGGATTCATGTTTCTTTGATTTTTCTTCCATCTCTTTCACTCTGCAAATGATTGCAGGTTTGCAAGAGTCTGTTATGAGTTGAGTCACTTATCAACAAATTGTAATAACACATTATACTGCAGCTTGACAATATAATAACCCTCAAAGAGAGTTAAGACTGAGACAAGAAATAATAGCGTACAGCTTATTCAACCCCATGGTGGGTGAAAATGTCTGCAATTGTATGTCTTGTACACAATAATAAAGAAAAGGATGCCACATCCAAATCCAAGGCAATATTATTAACAATACAAGTCAAAGTGAAACAAATGTAAGATGAAGATGCAAACTGAAAAAAAGACAAATTTGATTCCAATTGTGATGTTATTCTGTTAATAAAATCTTGGCAAACTCTAATTTGTTTTGCATAATTTTATCTATATGAAGGAGGCACAGAACTTCTGCAGGGGCTGACCCGTAAATTGGCGAGAAATCCTGGACACCAGTATAAAGTTTATGGGACTGGTTTGCACTCCAAATTTTGGCGTGCAATAAGTCTGTGCTACGGCCTCAGGCCCTTAGCCATGGATCTTTACGAGAGATCAATTGTCAGATGATTATCTTGATGTTGACCAATCATCAATATTAACGTTTAAACCAAATGTTAATTATTTTTGTTTCAGGTAGAGATGTATTTAAACAGTAATGCAGCACTTACTCAGTTTCCAAGGAAACTATCTTTGCCTGGAGACGGGTTTGGGAGCTGCTGAAATCAGACACAATGCCTTGAATTTCTTTCAGGTGGTTTTGCTTCAGAAAGTTGATTTCTTTTTCATGCTGAGCCTTAAATTCTTCTTGCACTGACCTTTGGCATTGAGGAAAAGAAATGAGGCAATATTGTGACAACAATAAACAAGAAAAATCAATGGCATAAACCTATGGTAATAACCTATCAATCACACAATAAGATTGGTGGGAAAGGTCAGGGCTCACACATTTTAGAGTAAGTGTGTTTCCACTGATGCAAAAAGTGCAATTTTCCTGATGAACCACCTCCCTCACCATAAAAATGTAATTTTACAAATGAGTAATCTTAAATAGATTAAATATATTTTTCTTAAAATCTATTTTCTTCCTTTAACTGCATAGTTTATTTCTACTTGAATATTATATCTTTATTTCACTTTCTGCTCAATGATTTAAATATAATTTATATTCAGCTTATTTTTTAATAGTTTGCAGTTGACAGTAAAGATTCTTAAAATTGTTTGGCTGAAGAGTCTGTTTGCCACTTATCCTGCTTACAGTTGCCAAAGGGTCCTGTGTCTAGTGAACTACACTGGATTAGATGTAGGATGAATAGAAATTGCTACTGACAGGCGCACATAAGCTCCAGGCATCTGTGCATGAGCTGAACAAACAAAACTGTTCCTTCGTGGCTGGGAGGGAAATATGGTTCATAGATCATTTCAAGAGAGGATCACTTGTCAAGTGATCATCTTTACGTAGACCAATCATCAAACTGAGGTTTAAAAGAAACATATTTTTAGTATTCTCACAAAACAAAGGGGTCAGTAGAAATCAATATGAAATTAGCAGAACTTTCTTCCTTCCTTACCTGGAATGTAAAGCATAATGGTCCTCACCACTGCCCGAGTTAAAAATTGTAAGAATGTAAGGAAAAGCCCATGTGACGTGTCAAAATTCATGTATAGTACTGGGGTATCCATTCATCTTGGAAAGTAGCACAAAATGGCTGCTACAGGATCACTATCCATCATAAACCCTGCCCAATATTCAGCAGAACAAGAATCAGGCACTTGATGCAATACCACCCAAGATCAATTTCTAACTTTTTAGCTCTCCCATTTGATATCAACACAATCTTGAATATTCTTAATGATTTTGCCATTAAATTCTATCCTTTACATTCTGGCAGAGGGTTAGAGTGTGCAACATTATAGAGGATAGGGAGTTTTTGTGATGGAAAGGGTAGTTGTAGGAGAATCAGCCCCAGATAAAAGCAGACAGCGAGGATTCAGGCAGTGTGGTATGAACCTACCCAGTGATCAGGGAGGCAGAAATTGCAGCCGGGGCCAGAGATGGCAGACATTTTCTTTCAAATCTTAAGTTCTAATCATCTATATTAGAAGTAACAGTAGATAAATGTGAGGTGCTACATTTTACTAGGGCAGGACATTTGGGGCCCTGGGGAGTTTTGCAGAACAAAGCGAGCTTAGAGGGCAGGTTAAAAATTCCTTTGAAAGTGGAGTTGCAGGTAGACAAGATAGTAAAAGTGGTGTTTAATATGCATGATTAATGTATTGAGTATAGGAGTTGGGAAGTCATGTTGTGGTTGTACAGTGCATTAGTGAGGTCACTTTTGCAATACTGTGTTCAATTCTGGCCTCCCTGCTATAGGAAGAATGTTGTGAAACTTGAAAGGGTTCAGAAGAGATTTATGAGCAAGTTGCCAGGGCTGGAGGGTTTGAGCTACAGGAGAGGCTAAATAGATAAGAGCTATTTTCTCTACAGTGTCAGAGGCTGTGGTATGGCCTTTTATAGAGGTTTATAAAATCATGAGGGGCATGGATAGGGTGAATAGCCAAGGTCTTTTCCCCAAGGTGGAGGAGACCAAAACTAAAGGCATAGGTTTAAAGTGAGAAGGGAAAGATTTAAAAGCGACCTTAAGGGGCAACTTTCTCATGCAGAGAGTGGTAGGTGTATGGAATGAACTGCCAGAGGTGGTGATGGAGGATGGTACAATTACAACATTTAAAAAGTTGAAAAATGTGTTGCTGGAAAAGCGCAGCAGGTCAGGCAGCATCCAAGGAGGATTGCTGAAGGATTCCTGAAAAAGGGCTTATGCCTGAAACGTCGATTCTCCTGCTCCTCGGATGCTGTGATCTCCAGCTCTGATCTCCAGCATCTGCAGTCCTCACTTTTTCCAACATTTAAAAAGTACCTGGATGGTTATGAATTATAAGAATTTAGAGGGAAATGGGCCAAGTGCTGGCAAACGGGACTAGATTAATTTAGGATATCTGGTCGGCATGGGCAAGTTGGACCAAAGGGTCTATTTCTGCGTTGTACAGTTCTATGACTCTATGACTAAAAGAGTGGCTTGAAAAAAGATCATGTGGAACAAATCAGAATGATGCCCTCTATTCAACAGTAGAAAGGCTATGGATTAAAGCACATTTATTTAGTCTATCAATGGTACCACTCTATGCAGCAGGACCACAACATACTAGACTGTACAACCCATTCGCACAATGGTACTACTCAACCTGGCATAAGAGCCAGCAGAAAACTGTGGGAGACGTCCATCTCCACAAAGTCGCAAGGATTATTTCTGGGCAGTTGAGATCAACAGAAACTTCACGTTGGGTCAAAATGCTGGAAGTCTTTCACCAACAGCACTGTAGGCACATCTATGACACATGGACTGCAGTGGTTCAAGGAGGAAGCTCACCTCAAGCTTCTCCAGGACAATTAGGAACTAGCAACAAATGCTGGCCTTGTTAGTGATGCCCAGACCACTGAAAGAAATTTAAAAATAACACAGCTGGAGTGGCTTCCAATGCTAGCAGCCATTGTAGGCATCCTCCTCATATTATATCACTGTCTGACAATGAACACAGCATTCTCGTTGACATGAGAATTCAATTATTCAAAAACCTGGTCACCAACTCGAGTGATGGAGCCCCAGGTTTTAACATCTTATGTAAAATGTGGGTGACCTGCAGTCACCTTGTGAACGTGTCTGAGGAGATATGGCCATTACTCCATGAATGAATCACAGGAACAACTCAAATTGGAACTGTGACCATTTACGTCAGACCTACACCAACATAATAAACTGCCCTGAGAGATTCAGCCTTGGTGGCATCAAATGGCACTAGTTAAAGCCATTTAATAGATTGTTCAGCTTAACATCAACTATAACCACTTTATCCACCAGACAAACCAAAGAACATTTAAAATTCAGTTTAAATTGTTTGGTAATTGAGCTACCAACTTCTGATGTTGCGCCTCTTCACTTCTGTGCTGGACAGTTTTCTGATTGCTTGATTCAATCTCCTTCTTGAGTCGTGAAAGTGCTTCCTGAAGTAGCAACTTCTCTCTCTGCAGCTTGGAGGTCTCACTTTGGGACTTTGACAGATCCTCTTCGAGTGCTTTCAGCTGGTTCTGGTAATTACCCTCCTTTAGAAAATAGATTCGTATTTTTAACAATTTGCTGTTTCCTTAAATATCACAGTTACTTATTAACACAAATTGCAACTTCTATAGGCATCATTTTGACACAGGTAGTGTAAAGGTTATGTGACTGAACTAGTAATCCAGTGCTCTGGACTAATCATCTGAAGGTACTAACTCAAATCCCACCGTAGGAGTTGGGGCTTTTAAGTGTTAAGTAAAAGTATCAGGATTTATCAACTAGTATCTACAATAAATGATATTGGAAACTAATTGGATTGCTGTTTGAACCAATTTGCTTAGAAAATCTGCCAGCTTTATAGTCGCACAACAATCTTACCTGCCTCCCCGACATAAAATGGTAATCCACTCAGTTGTGTTAAAACCACCATAAAAAGCCTATTAAGAATGAAAACAGATGTTGACAAATACACAGGGAGCCTAGTCAAACCTACAACCTTTTCCTCAGTGACATTTGTGAAGAAATAGACAAGCAATTCACTCTCAGGGAGTCATGTGCGATAGTTAGTGGCCCAGACATGTTGGTCATTGTTCCTGGGAATGTCCTGATCCACTAGCTGCATAGAGTCAGATGTACAGCACAGAAACAGACCCTTCGATCCAATTTGTCCATGCCATCCAGATATCCCAACCCAATCTAGTCCCATTTGCCAGCACTTGGCCCATATCCCTCTAAACCCTTCCTATTCATATACCCATCCAGATGCCTTTTAAATGTTGTAAACTTACAAGTCTCCACCACTTCCTCTGGCAGTTCATTCCGCCCTCTGTGAAAAAGTTGCCCCTTAGGTCACTCTTATGTCTTTCCCCTCTCACCCTAAACCTATGCCCTCTAGTTCTGGACTCCCCCACCCAGGGAAAAGACCTTGTCTATTTACTCTATCCATGTCCCTCATGATTTTATAAACCCCTACAGGGTCACTCCTCAGCCTCCGACACTCCAGCCTATTCAGCCTCTCTCTATAGCTCAAATCCTCCAACCCTGGAACATCCTTGTAAACGTTCCCTGAACCCTTTCAAGTTTCTGATGCACTCAGCACAGAGTTCATGAAGTGGCTCCAACAAAAGTAGAAATTGCTGGAAAAACTCAGCAGATCTAGTAGCATCCACAGAAAGAAAGCAGAGTCAATGTTTCAATTCCAGGCCCCTTCTTCAGAATGCCACCATGTTGACACCAGACTGCATGAAACCTCTCAGCAACAGGGACAAGCAAATCTCCTGCTAATTACTTCCTCTTTCAGTTGATAACTCAGTCTGCCTCAACATTGAGCATTACTTGGAAGAAGCATTGAGTTTGGAAAACTTTGGGTGGGAGACTTTAGTGTGCACCATTGCCACCAGTTCAGCCTGCTTCATTATACAGATTCTGACAAGATCTAAGACTGGCTAATGCCCTGCAAGAGTTTGTTTGTAAAGTAGGGCTCTTATGGTGCAGTTGTTTATGTTCCTCCCTGAGCCAGGAGTCCTAGGTTCAAGTCCCACCTGCACAGTGGTGTGTTATAACATCTCTGAACAGATTGATTAGAAAATATATAAAGTGCACAGAGGACTGCTAGCTTTGTTTAATTGGCAGCTTAATAGACTTGTAATGACTTTAACTGAAGTAGTTTTTGACTGTTTCTCTGGACATGACTAAGGGGTGTTCATAGCAGTAAACATTGCGTCAATGGGACTTTGGCGATGTTCGATTGACAGTTTTAAAAGAAACTTAAAGAGACATTAATGTAAAAGAGAGAATGGTGAATGCCTTTTTTTTGGTTCATAAGCATTTGAAGGATTTACTATCCGACAGATGAGTTCAGTAGCTAGAGGATAATGAGTGAGTGTGCATGGAAGATGCATGGGAGATAAAATGGAAATAGAGGGAAGATGGGAAGTTGGGTTGGAGGAGGGAAGCTAGAAGGTCTACTAAAATGAATTACACAGGGCTGATGCCCCGGTAAATGGAAGAGGGCTTTTTAAAATCACTCATCCTTACCATAGATCCACCTCCACTGCTGCACTGGGAGGCAGTGCCCCAGTTCCAATCTATATCCAACACCTGCAGACCAAAACCCTGGGTGAGCAGGCTAACATTTAGAAATTGGAGCTGCAACATTGAGAAATTATAAACTATGAACACAGTGTAGAACTCCAGAAGGTCCCGGGCAAGTTGGTGAAATGAACAAATAGATGGCAGATGAAGTTCAATGTAAAAGAAATCTGAGCTGGTGCATTTTGATGCAAAACAAAAACCCTGGATAACCAACATAAAATAAGGTCAAATATTTGGGGAGGAGGGGAGTGGTGCAACAAGAGCTGGGTTTGTGTATCAATCATTGAAGCTGGCA
This sequence comes from Chiloscyllium punctatum, assembly GCF_047496795.1. Classification (NCBI taxonomy): domain Eukaryota; kingdom Metazoa; phylum Chordata; class Chondrichthyes; order Orectolobiformes; family Hemiscylliidae; genus Chiloscyllium; species Chiloscyllium punctatum. The sequence continues at coordinate 51,040,516 of NC_092739.1, forward strand.
AGGCAAGTGGAGAATGCAGAGTCCTGAGTTTTATTAACATTGAGCAAAGACCAAGGAGGTTCTGCTGAAGATACTATTCAACCTCAACCAGACTACTGCATCCAGTTCTGTGTACCACACGATAGGAAGGCTGCAAACATATTGATGAGAGAGTGCAGAACTGCTTTACAAAAATGTTTCCAGGTTTGAGAGACTTCGGTCACGCGGGTAACTTGGAGAATTGGAACTGTTTTCCCTGGACAGAGGAGGGCTGAGAGGAAATCTGATAAGTTTTCAACATCATGAGGGGTCTGGATCAAATAGATACTGTTCCAGCTCCTTAAATACATCCTGTCTCATCCTCAATACTTTAAAGTGATTTGCAAAAGTAGCAAGGTTTTGGTCTCTGGGTGTTGTGCTGTAGATAAAAAAATCGTTTCACGGCGAGTGGTTCTGGCATGCACTGAGTAGAAGTGAAGACAGATTCAGTTGAGGCATTCGAAAGGGCACTGAATAATTATATAAATAGAACCAATGCACAAGGGAAAAAGGCAGTGGAATGGTACCAAGTCTTAATGCTTGGAGAGCCAGGACAGACAATAGGGAATGCTCCTTCTGTATCATAATAATTCCATGTGTCTTTGAAATGGATGGACTCCTAGTTCCTGAATTGAAAATGAAAACAAAAAAACCCACGGTGCTAAATTAGATAGTGTAGGAACAGATCTCGTAGCTCAATGCTAGGCATCTCTGGAGCCTTTTTGTCAAAACCATTGCTAACAGCAGCAGCAGAACCGTATTCAACCACAATCTGGAACCTCATGGCCTGGTGCATCCCCCACTCCAGCATAATTATCGAAGCATAAGATAGACCCTGCTTCAGCCGCAAATGCAGTGAATGTGCCAGGGGTACGATGCATTTTTGACTCTCACACTAAGTATCTTCCAGTCCTGTTGATTTCCCCCCCCCCCCCCTTCCTTTCTAGCTTCTCCTGAAGAAACCGATTTTACACTGAGATGTAGTTTAACACCCAAATGGATGTGCATCAGTGGACTATTCAAATGCAAGGACCATCACAGAAAGGCCTGATGTTGTTCATACCTGACACACCTATGGCCTCATAACAACAGTTATTGCTTAGAAATTAGGAGTAGGATGATTTTCCTCTCCCTACCTCAGAGTCAATGAGGGACACTATAGGACACTTTGAACTGAGCTAACTCAGCACAGAGGAAACCTCAAAACTGTGACCTTCATAATCTAAATCAATCACATATTCACCGAACCACTGAGTGACCCCAAGCTAAATAAATATAATGTCAGCACAGCTACACATCATGTCCATGCAATGTATTCTGGGGACTGCAGTTTGTCTTGCTGCTAGATTATAAAAACATCACATGATATCTACAAACATACCTTGTGAAAATCTCACTTCTATTTGCCAATGAGAGGTTGACAATATTGATATTCTAAGCTTGACTTTGCAAGCAATTAATGTGGAATTAAAAATAACTTATAACCATACACATTAAGAACATCTTCAAAATATTAATACATATAATTTTATGCACATTTATAAAAACATAATACATTACAAGCACTTTGGATAGCTTGACAGCCTCAATCTAATCCACAGCTGAGACTAATGCTTTATTTTTCAATTTTAATGCTTTTCTGAGATCATTGTCAGGTTCTTCAATATACATACATTTAACCCACCAGGAAACCATCCATCCGCAAAGTGAAGGAGGGAGCATTATCTACAAACAATTTCTCAGAATTGTAGTTTAATGTCACAAGAGACACAATGTTTATCACCTTCAGTTATGCTGCAGGGTATACTGGGGAGGATTACTGTGCGATGAAATTTCAATAACAACAGGCTTACTTTTGAAGAGAAACAAAATTCATTTGCATCACATTTCACATAAAAATATATATATGATCCACCTTAAATCTAGATATGAAATTTCTCTTTTGATAAAAAATAAAGTATTTTTTGCTATAACTACAGATTCTTTAGTAAGATTGCAGAAATACAAGGTGCAATTTTAGATGTTTCTGTTCCTTCTTCCCTGTTGCCAATGTTCTGTTTCAGAGTCAAGAGTGTGGCACTGGTAAAGCACAGCTGGTCAGGCAGCATGCAAGGAGCTTGAGAGTCGATGTTTCAAACATAAGCTCTTCATTAAGAATGTTTCCAATGAAGAGCTTATGCTCGAAACATTGACTCTCCTGCTCCTTGGATGCCGCCTGACAGGCTGTGCTTTTCCAGCAACACACTAGACCCTGATCTCCAGCATCTGCAGTCCTCACTTTCTCCCAATGTCCTGTTTCAGGATTTTTTTTGAAAGATTAAATTAGATTCCCTACAGTGTGGAAATAGCTCCTTTGGCCCGACAAATCCACACCAACTGTCTGAAGAGTAACCCATCCAGACCCATTTCCCTCTGACTAATGCACCCAACACTAGGGGCAATTCAGCATAGCCAATTCACCTGACCTGCACATGTTTGGACTGTGGGAGGAAACCAGAGACGGGGAGAATGTGCAGACACCTGAGGCTGGAATCAAACCTGGGTCCATGGTGCTGTGAGGCTGCATTGCTAATCACTGAGCCACCATGCCGCCACCCCTCCTCCACGCCACATCCCACACACACCTTCCCATATACATATCCTCTCCCTCCCATTCACACCCCCTCCAAAAATCTCAGTGTGCTATCTCAGGGATCCCATTCTGCATCTCGACTGTAGTCCTTCAGGCTCCTTTCCGCAAAGAAGAGTCTCACTTTACCCTGATTGAATCTTCAACTTAATGCGCAGCCTTCCCCTGATCCCTTGCAGTCTCCTTCTTGCAAACTTGCAATCATTCTCTGCATGTAGACCTCAGGATACATCTGGAGATCCAGACATCCATACAGCCTCACTGCTCTTCCAACCAGCAGCAAACATTGGGGGGGAGCTGGGTGGGGAAGAAACAACCTTCGATTTGAAGCGGTGTTATTTGGATCATAGGTCATAGGCCAGATTGGTCCCTCAGTGAGCCACATTCAGGCCTGATTCCTGACTGGTGGGCAAGACTGTTCTAATTATTCCGTAGTGGGCCATTTGGCAGGGGTGAGGAGCAGAAAGAGGGGAGAGAAATCTTAGACTTTTTCTTGTAATGAAACAGCTTGAAGAGGCACAAAAGAGGAATCTGTTTGGTTCAAGGTTGACAATTTACAGTACTTGACAGGGAGGTGTGAATCTTGAAGCTTCACAGGTGGTTTGAGTAAATGATTCATAACCTGCCACCTCTTTTTCTGAACCCAATGGGTGGGAAGGCCTCACTACTGACAAGAATCTGTACTACAAACTACACTTAAAAATGTTATCCAAAGTGAGTGGTGTGATCAGATAAAGGAAGCAGCAGTTACATCCCACCGTTCAGCTTGCAGAAACCTCCATGTGCACCCATTTGATGTGGGTTTGTCGTTGTCCTTCTGAAGGGAATCAGAAGTTTACAAGATAGATTTAAGTCTTTGAACATCTTGCAGTCAGGCTTGCAAGCCCAGACCTTCATTCATTGCCTGGGAGATCCACACAGCCATTTCCCCCTGGTGTCAGGTAACAGCAGAATTCAGTCAAGGGTCAACAAAGCTCTTAGCCATGGATTCCAGAACATGACTCCTCTGGCAATGGGGGCCATGTCTGGGGAGGACAATTCTGATCTGGTTTTCTGGTCTTTTACCTCACTGTCACGGACTCACATTGGAAATGTACGGGAAAAATGCAGCATTTTAGGTCCATAATATTTACCTCTTTTTAAGGCAGCAGCACAACAAACACCTTACCGCTATTTCATGCTGTTGACATTTTTCCTCAGTTTTTAGCGTCTGTTCCTTTAGGGTCTGAAGCTGGGATTTCAGATCCTGATTTAATGCAGTGACGCACTGAAGTTTTTCCAGGAGCATTTCCTTTTCTTTACCAAACTGGGACTGAAGCAACTGGAGAGCATATTGGGAAGTGTCCATTTGTTGTTGTGAGTTCTTCTTTATGTTTGTGAGCTGAAAGAAAGGCAGAAGTCAAATTCAAAACACTAACTTCACTTTAATCCATACTTGAGCCATCACGGGAAAAAAAATCCCTTATTTTCAGGATTACTGACTGTTTAATCCCATGTAGAAATCAAAGTTTGTTGTAATTTTCAAAATACATTTTCTACAGGATTACATAATTCACTCCTGAAAATAACAGAAAGGTTTCTAAAATACCTCAAGAATTAAGAGCTTGGAGAAATTTCAAAAGAGACCCCTGGCATTTATGGAAATCAATTGCATGCACTAATGCTCTCAAATTATAATTAAAACAGTTAAATTGAGCTAAAATCCACTTTTGCTTATTAGGGACTTCCTGAAAGCAGCAGAGGCTGGAATCTTTTGACACCGGAACCAAATGCAGTTCTTGAGCGTGCAGCAGTGAATGGCCGGATGGTGGGACAATTTCACCAGCGGCCATCAATTTAAAGCATCTATCAGAGGAGTTACTGGCCCACTCAGTGGAACAGAAATGCTGCAGCTTTAGCAGTGCCACTGACAGAGGTGGCTGATGCTGAGGCAGCAAGGAGATGGAGACTTTATGTTGAAGTACCTTGAAACTGCCAGTAAGTGAATCAAGGGAATTCTTGTGGTGACTGTGGGGTCATGGGATGGCTATTGCTGTTCAGCAGGCCCTCAGTGAGCCATTTGGCCTCTGATAGGAAACCCTCTCCACCTCCTTCTCACTAGGAATCCAATGGAAGGCTAGCTCAATGTAGCTGGCAGACACAAGAATTGCACTGATTTTTAGCTTCACATCAATTTTGTAAATACTGTCTATATGTTACTTAGTGGCACATTGAAACAGTAGTTAAATATTTGCTTAGAATAGTCATTTTGGCCATAGAACATACCAGCATTTGGTACAAATTAAACATGACTTCCTTGCTTTTGTGTTCCATTCCCCTATTAATAAAGTTTGGTCCATTATAAAATTAAATTAACTTAATTTATTACATGTTCTCACAACCTGTCCTGTAACCTTCAATGATTTACAAACACATTCCCTCCGGTCTCTCAGCTCCTGTACCTGTTATTGCCTCTCCATGTTCTACAAAAGTAAACCACGTCCCAATTCTCTCCATAAATGTAATCTATCATTTGTCTAACAGGTCTTTAAAGTAACAGATAGAAAGTGGAAGGGGAAGCTTAAAAATCCAAAGCGACATATTAAAGCATTGGAACAGTAACAGTGTGGGTAAAGAGAAACAGGTTGGGACAGGAAGGAAGAAAAAAAGTTTAACAGAAACTGTAAATCAGGGAATAAAGGTCGTTGTCAAAAAAAGGAAAATAAATTAAAGGTTCTTCATTCTATTGCCCAAAACATCAACAACACAGATGAGTGAGTGAATCAAAAAAAGAGGTAAGTGATCCAAATCTGATTGTCAAAGGTTAGAAGGCAATTAAGGATGGGAAATAAATATTCCAGGGGATACAATATTTCTGAGAGACAGGCAGAATGGCAATGGCTGGGAGATTCGCAAATAATCAACATCACATTAAAGTCAAAATAAAAATAAGAGCCTAAATTCTATTCAGTTATGGATTAAATTGGGATAATGAAAAGGAACACAAGTTTTTTTGGGCAGCACGGTGGCTCAATGGTTAACACTGCTGCACGTTCTCACCATGTCTGGTGGGGTTTCTCTGGGTGCTCTGGTATTTTCCCACCATCCAAAGATGTGCAGGTTAGGTGAATCGGCCTTGGGAAATTGCCCATAGTGTTCAGGGATGTGTAGATTAGGTGCAGACGGCAGAGGTAAATATAAAACAATAGGGTATGGGAATGGGTCTGGGTGGGTTACTCTTCGGAGGGTCAGTGCGGACTTGTTGGGCCATAGGGCCTGTTACCACTGTAGTAACTCTATGAAGAAGAAAGTGGACAGGCAGGAGGCTGGGAGAACACAGCAAGCCAGGCAGCATCAGGTAGTGGAGAAGTTGACGTTTTGGGTGCAACCCTTCTTTGGGACTGGGTGTTGGATGCAGGGGGAGCTGCAGATCAAGGGGATGGGGGAGGGAACAGGGTGGTGAAGTGGGAATAGGTAAAAACAGACAGAGGATACAATCTGGTTGGTCAATGGGAGGAATGAATCGGGTTGGTGGAAGAAGGGGGAGGGGCTGCAAAGAGAGTCAGGGGATGGGGAGGGAGGTTATTTGAAATTGGAGAACTCAATGTTGAATCCTCCGGGCTGTAGGTTGCCCAGGCGGAAGACTAGATGTTGTTCCTCCAATTTGTGTTGTGGTTTGGTTGTGGCAATGGAGGAGGCCAAGGATGGTCACGTCAGAAAGGGAGTGGTTGGGGGACTTAAAATGGGCGATGACTGGAGATCCGGTCGGTTCCTGCGGACCCAGTTAAGATGCTCAGCAAACTGTTCCCTAGGTTTACATTCGGTCTCCCCAATATAGAGAAGACCACACTGGGAGCACCTGATGCAGTAAAGTAGGTTGGAAGAGAGACAGGTGAACCTCTGTCTCACCTGGAAGGACTGTTTGGGGCCCGGCGTGGAGGTGAAGGAGGTGGTGTACTGGCAGGTTTTTCACCTTTTCTGGTTGCAGGGGAAGGTACCCGGGGGTGGGGGGTTGCAGGGTTGGTGGAGAGAGTAGTGCAAACCAAGGACTGTTGAAGGGAATAGTTGTTGCGGAAGGCAGAGAGGGATGCGGAGGTGAAGATATTATTGGTGGTGGCTACATCGAACAGTCCCTCTTCAGTACCTGCACAGGCACTGTGCCCCAACTCTTCTGCCGTTATATTGATGACTGCATTGGTGAAACATCCTGCAACCAGGATGAACTGGAGCAGTTCATTGACTTTGCCCACAACTTCCACCCCGCACTCACATTCACTTGGTCCATCTCAGACACCTCCCTCCCCTTTCTGGACCTCTCCATTTCTATCTCTGGCAACAGTCTCCGGACGGACATTTACTACAAACGCACAGACTCCCATAACTACCTGGACTACACTTCCTCCCACCCAGTATCCTGCAAGAACTCCATCCCATTCTCCCAATTCCTCCGCCTCCACGTCATCTGCTCGGACAAGGAGATATTCCACTTGCGAGCATCTCAGGAATCTGCCAATTTTTGAACAACATGCTTTTCCTCCCTCTGTCATCTAGACAGCCCTCCTCCGCATCTACTCCATTCCCTGTTCCACTGTCTTTATTGCATTTTGGGGGGGGGGGGGGTTTTTAGAACATAGTGCCCCTTGTCCTCACCTACTACCCCACCAGTCTCCACATCCAACACATCATCCTTAAAACACTTCCGCCAACTCCAACTCCAACTAGACCTCCATTACCACAACGAACCACACCACAAATTGGAGGAACACCACCTCATCTTCCATCTGGGCAGCCTATAGCCTGGAGGACTCAACACCGAGTTCTCTAATTTCAGATAACCTCCCTTCTCATTCCCCCCACTCACTTCCCAGCCCCTCCTCCCTCCGTTCCACTGCTCCCTGCCAGCAATTGAATTCATTCCTCCCATTGACCAACCAGGTCATGTCCTCTACCTGTGTTCACTGATCCCCACTTTACCACCCTGTCCCCACCACTACCTCTATCTGCAGCTCCCCTTACACCCACTCCCAATCCTGAAGAAGGGTTACACCTGAAATGTTGACTTTTCCACCTCTTGATGCTGTCTGGCTCGCTGTGTTCTTTCAGCCTCCTGCCTATTTATTTTGGATTCCAGCATCTGCAGTTTTTCTGTCTCTAATGAAGAAAGGGTAGCTTTGATTATCCAGCTATTCAGCACTCTCACGCAATCTAAATGATAGTAGTTTTCCACTTGGATTGGGATTCTTGCCAATTGTCCTGGTGAGTGCAAAATGAAAAGCTTTGACAAAAATGTCTTTTTTCCCCCTGCAATACTTGTGTTATTTTGGTCTACCCAAAGTGCTGTAGTGAAGTCTTTTGAGGATCTCCTGCAGCAACTACACTGTAATAGGTGAGCAGAAGCAGCAACAGCAGTTGCTGGGGTGGGGTGGGAGAGAATTGACACTAAACACACACACACACACACACACACAGAGTTATCACTGCAGAGAAAAAGTGAAATTCTGACCCTTCCAATGACTTTCAGCCTCAGGACAATATAATTGCATTCCTCTGAAGTACAAAGCATGAGGAAGTTGTACTGTTCTGGAGGGATAGCTTAGAGCTAAGTTGCCTCCTAAAGAAGACCTGTCACGCACTGCCGTTGCATTGTTCCTCATACACAGTCACTGCAGTACTGAACATTTGCCCTAAACCAATAGAGAACATCAGCACCAGTGAGTCTGTGGTATGTGTTTTATATGTGGGTGTAGTTGCAGGGTCTCCCAATCTTTGTCTGTCGAACATCAGTTGGCTCTCCTTGCAGCCATTTGATCCAGGCAACAGAGGCCCGAGAGTTAAAGTAATTCAGACTTAAACTGATACTAACTGGGAGGATTTGGTCTGACTCACCTGAAATCAACATCCAGGTGAAATTCACCCAGCAGCTATTTCACTCCAGCTTGTCAAGAACAATTTAATTTAAACTAGAGAAAACAAATGATATCTGATTGTAGCCCTTGGTGAGAAAATCTCCACAAGAAATGCAATTTTGTAAACCACACTATTTACATTTATACACCCTTTCATCCAATTACCTCAATTTCAAGTGCCACTTTTACATTTTGCCACTTTTCCTGTAAGATTTTCATTTCATTCTCTTTTTCCTGCTGTAAGTGAGCTAGAGCAGACTGCTTGTCATTTGCATATTCTTGTTTCAACTGCTCCCGTAGTTTGTCATTCTCAAATCTAAGAGGGACAGTAAAAGACGGCTTTCAGTTTTTGATTCTGAACCAGTCTTTGGAAAAACTTCACCTCTTCTGGTAACAAATTGGAGATCACTGGAGAACTGAAACACTCCCAAAAACATATCGCGTATCTGGTAACACAAGTTCAAAAGAGACTTGCATCAGGTATCTTTAGTTTGTAGAAATCCTCATTTTTAAAGTGCATATTCAGTAAACCAGTTTATCCAATTCCCAGATCGACTATCTCCTGCAGGGCTCCATTTTTTAAAAAAAATTGCTTCTACTGGGATTATTAAGGTCTGCCAAAGGAATGTGATTTCGATTCATTTTCAGTGGATTTCCCAAATCAAAGTGCTGTTCCATGGAAGGAAAATCTCAGAGTCCAGGGATCTGCTAGTGGCAGCCTGAACAAGGTAAGGTGACTGTAATAGATCAGAGTGCTTGGCAGATCCCAGCAAAATTAGGCTGGAATAATGGAGAACCTTGTCCAGGAAATTTTTTCCATTATGTGCTTTAATTTCTGAAGAGCTGGTAGGGCCATTAATTGCTCATTAGCATCTGACATACTTGTAGAATGAATTAGCCAACTCTTCTGGAAGCATTCCTGGAGGACCAGATCACGTGACATCAGATCACAGGATTTCTACAGACAGGTCCCATGCTGATGGGCTTTATTTATGGTTTTGCCTGTGTTGTCATCATGTGAGAATTTCCAAAGAATAGGTGGTCATCCAATGCAAGTAATGAGAGGAAAGCAGAGTAGGGTATAGCTCTCCCTGAGATTTCAGGCAATTCTTACCCAAACCCCTGAAATGTTACTCCCCACCATCCCTGCCCCAAGAACTCAGGACATAGCCACCACTGACTTCAGGGTCCCACTTCACAAATAAGAACTGGTGGCTCCCAGGTTTTAACGCATTGGAGATTTTGTTTTTACAATTTAGCAAAGACATCTTTCTATTCCTGCAATAGGGCTGGGTTCACGTATTCAATCTGACAGCAAGATGGCTTCTGTGATGCATTACTAGCAAAGTGATTTCCAATGCACAGATGTTGTTCCCAACTCATTGCAGCATCTAACTTACCTGCATGTCTGGTGTGTGAAACTGCAAACAAACCTGGTACATTGTCCATAGTTTGCAGTTTGAGTTTGTCTGTGGTTTCAGGTTGTCCTTTATATCTGTTACAATATAAACCATTTTATAAGTGCAAAACTTTCACATTAAGTGGATTCTGAGTAATCCAAGATGGAGGATAGGAAAATATGTTGCTGTAAGACCTGCTCCGTTTTTGTGGTATTTTAGGTGTTTAAGGTGATTTCCTTGAATTCCAGGAACAGCAATTACTGTTTTATACGGTGTTGTATTGTTTTGGAACTTTTGGGGGGAAAAAAGATCAAAACAACAGCACTTTAAAAAGGAAGATCAACAAAGGTAGTGACCACATGGTCAGAGAACGAAACCTATACTGCTGTCTGATCCAGCAGTGAATCTGCACAGTTCCTGTCTTTGCTGTTTGAGTTCAAGTATCTCTGGACATTGGAGTGCATCTAAGAAAAATTAGCATCAGCAAAATTCACAGCAGACCTTGGAGGAACCTGTGTGGAAGAGCTAGGAACAGATAAGTGCATAGTTTTAAGTGTAACCTTGCTGTAAATCTACAATAGTGAGTGGAATGGGTTCTTTTTTGACTATATGTTTTATGGAGCTCTGTCTCTTTATTAAATTTAAAAAATAAATCATAAGTGTTAACTTAGCCTGGAGTACTTTTTTTTAAGAGCAATAAGACAGTGCTATTTTCAGGATCTGTAGACTGTGAAGGAACAAAGATGGCCTTTAGTAGAGTGATGCACTCCTCCTGTTGGATTGAGGATAGAGTTTCCACGTTACTGATAATTATGTCTGTAAGAAGTATCTGAGGTTGTGAATCCTATCAGATCGCATGGATCAGTTGGAGTGGCAGTTAGAGGCATTGAGAAATTTACAAGAGCTAGGAAGTGTAATAGATGGCAGTAATAGGAAGGGAGAAAAGCCGCAGATACAAATCAGGTAGATGGGTTAACTCCAGGAAACATAGGTAGTAGTACAAGTTGTACATCAACTTCTGTGGCCATCCCCATTTCAAACAAATATGCTGTATTGGAAAATGTAGGGGGTGATGGACACTCAGGGAAATGCAGCATGAGCAGCCAAATTTCTGTTACCAAGAATGGCTCTAATGTAACGAGGGGGTACATCAGATTCTAAGCGATCGATTGTAATAGGGGACTCTCTAGTCAGAGAGGATGTTTCTGTGGCCAGCAGCAAAAAAAAAATCGGTGTTGCCTCCCTGGTGCCAGGATCAAGGATATCTCAGAGAGGATGCAGAATGTTCTCAAAGGAGAGGGGGACCAGCAGGAGGTCATTGTACACAGTGAAACCAATGACACAGGAAAGGAAAAGGATGAGATTCTGAGGGGAAATTAGAGAGAGTTAGGCAGCAATTTATAAAGGAGATCCTCGAGAGTACTAATATCTGGGTTACTCCTGGTGCTGCAAACTAGTGAGGGCAGGGATAGCAGGATAGAACAGATGAATGCATGGTTGAAGAGCTGTTGTATGGGAGAAGGATTCACATTTTTGAATCATTGGAATCTCTTCTGGGATAGAAGTGACGTGCACAAGAAGAATGGATTGAACCTGAATTGGAAGGGGGCTAATATACTGGCAGGAAAACATGCTCAAACCGCTTGGGAGGATTCAAACTAGTAAGGTTGATTTGGGAGGTTTGGGGGGGTGGGGGGGCGTGTGTGGAAATGGGACCCAGGGAAATAGTGAGGAAATATAGATCAATCGGAGACTGGTACAGTTGGGAAAAGGAGCAAGTCAAACAGTCAAGCCAGGCACGAACAAAGCAGAGAACAAGGTAGGACTGATAAATTAAACTGCATTTATTTTAATGCAAGAGGCCAAACAGGGAAGGCAGATGAACTCAGGACACGGTTAGGGACATGGGACTGGGATATCATAGCAATTAGAGAGACATGGCTCAGGGAGGGGCAGGACTGGCAGCTTAATATCCCAGGATACAAATGCTATAGGAAGGATAGAAAGGGTGGCAAGAGAGATGGGGGAGTGATGTTTTTGGTAAGGGATAGCATTACAGCTGCACTTAGAACATGGAATTTAGAACATTACAGTGCAGTACAGGCTCTTCGGCCCTCGATGTTGCATTGACCTGTGAAACTAATCTGAAGCCGATCTAACCTACATTTTTATCCACGTGTTTATCCAATGATCATTTAAATGCCTTTAAATTTGGCAAGTCTACTACTGTTGCAGGCAGGGAATTCCATGCCCCTAGTACTGAGTAAAGAGCCTGCCTCTGACATCTGTCCTATATCTATCATCCCTCAATTTAAAGCTATCCATCACTATCAGAGGAAAATGTTTCTCACTGTCCACCCTACCCAGCCCTCTGATTATCTTCATCTAAATTAAGTCACCTCTCGACCTTCCTCTCTCGAACGAAAATAGCCTCAAGTCCTTCAGCCTTTCCTCATAATACCTTCTCTCTATACCAGGCAACACGTTAGTAGATCTCCTCTGAACCCTTTCCAAAGCTTCCACATCCTTCCTGTAATGCAGTGACCAGAAATGTCTGCAATACTCCAAGTGCGGCTGCACCACTGTTTTGTTCAGCTGCAACATTACCTCGTGGCTCCAAAACTCAATCCCTCTACCAATAATAGCTTACACATCTTATGCCTTCTTAAAACCTTATCAACTTGGGTGGAAACTTTCAGGGATCTATGTACATGGACATGGAGATCCTCCTGCTCATCTACACTACCAAGTATCTTACCATTAGGCCAGAACATAGTTTTCCTGTTCCTCCTTCCAAAGTGAATCATCTCACACTTTTCCACATTAAACTCCATTTACCACCTCTCAGCCCAGCTCTGCAGCTTATCTATGTCCCTCTCTAACCTGCAACATCCTTCGGCACAAACCACAACTTCAACCTTAGTATCATCTGCAAATTTACTAACCCATTCTTCTATGCCCTCATCCTGGTCATTTATGAAAATGACAAACAGCAGTGGCCCCGAAACAGATCCTTGTGGTACACCACTAGTAACTGAACTCCAGGATGAACATCCCCCATCAACTACCACCCTCTGTCTTCTTTTAGCTAGCCAATTTCAGATCCAAACCACTAAATCACTCTCAATCCCATGCCTCCATATTTTCTGCAATAGCCTACTATGGGGAACCGCATCAAACACCTTACTGAAATCCATATACACCACATCAACCTCTTTACCCTCATCCACCTGTCTGATCACTTTCTCAAAGAACTCTAAGGTTTGTGAAGCACGGCCTAATCTTTACAAACCGTGTTGACTATCCCTAATATAATTACTCCTTTCTAGATGATTACAAATCTTATCTCTTGTAACCTTTTCCAACACTTTGGTCTATAATTATCAGGGTTGTCTCTCCTCCCCTTCTTGAACAAGGGGACAACATTTGCTATCCTCCAGTCTTCTGGCACTATTCCTGTAGCAATGATGACAAAGATCAAAGCCAAGGGGCTCAGCAATCTCCTCCCTACCTTCCCAGAGAATCCTAGGATAAATCCCATCCAGCCCAGGCATCTTACCTATTTTCCACTTTCCAGAATTGCTAACATCTCCTCCTTGTGAACCTTAGGGAGGCCATTCCTGAGAATACATTTGGGTGGAACTGAGAAAGAAGAAAGGAATAATCACCTTATTGGGATTGTACTATAGATCCTCCAATAGTCAGCAGGAAATTGAGAAACATATTTGTCAGAAGATCCCAGTTATCTGTAAGAATATTGGGGTGGTTACGGTAGAGGATTTTAACTTTCCAAATATAGACTGGGACTGCCTTAGTGTTAAGGGTTTAGGTAGAGAGGAATTTGTTAAGTGTGTACAGAAAGATCAGCATGGCAGCCAATGTGTGCAACTACAGAAGATGGGGACATATTAAACAAGTATGCTGCATCCGTGTTTACTGTGGAAAATAACATGGAAGATCTAGAATGTGAGGAAATAGATGGTGACATCTTTAAAAATGTCCATATTATAGAGGAGGTGCTGCTGGATGTCTTAACACCCCAAAGTGAATAAATAGCCAGGAGCTGGTCAGGTATACCCTAAAACTCTGTAGGAAGTGAGGGAAGTGATTACTGGGCCCTTTGCTGAGATATTTGTACCATCGATAGTCACAGATGAGGTGCCGGAAGACTGGAGGTTGGTTAACGTGGTGCCACTATTTAAGAAAGGTGTTAAGGAAAAGCCAAGGAACTATAGACTGGTGAGCCTGATGTTGGTGGTGGGCAAGGTGTTGGAAGGAATCCTAAGAAACAGGATTTACATGCATTTGAAAAGGCAAGGACTGATTAGGGATAGTCAACATGGCTTTGGTGTGTGGGAAGTCATGTCTCACAAACTTGATTGAGTTTTTTGAAGTAACAAAGAGGATTGATGAGGGCAGAGCAGTGGATGCGATCTATATGGACTTCAGTAAGGCATTCGACAAGGTTCCTCATGGGAGACTGGTTAGCAAAGTTAAATCTCATGAAATACAGGGAGAACTTGCCATTTGGATACAGAACTGGCTCAAATGTGGAAGACAGAGGGTGGTGGTGGAGAATTGCTTTTCAGACTGGAGGCCTGTGACCAGTGGTATGCCACAAGGGTCCATTGCTTTTCATCATTTTATATAAATGATTTGGATGTGAACATAGGGAGGTACATTTAGTATGTTTGCAGATGACACCAAAATTGGAGGTGTAGTGGACAGCGAAGAAGTTTACCTCAGAGTACAATGGGGTCTTAATCAAGTGGGCCAATGGGCTGAGGAGTGGCAAATTGAGTTTAATTTAGATAAACTGCATTTTGGAAAGGCAAATCAGAGCAGGACTTATACACTTAATGGTAAGGTGCTGGGGAGTGTTACTGAACAAAATGACCTTGGAGTGTCGTTTTGTAGCTTGAAAGTGGAGTCGCAGGTAGATAGGATAGTGAAGGCAGTGTTTGGTATGCTTTATCAGTCAGAGCATCGAATATCGGAGTTGGGAAGTCATGTTGAGGCTTGTTCAGGACGTTGGTTAGATCAAATTTGGAAGGCTGTTTGTAGTTCTGGTCTCCATACCACAGGATGGTTGTTGTCAAACTTGAAAGGGTTCAGAAAAGATTTTTTTTTAAAAGGATGTTGCCAGGGTTAGAAGGTTTGAGCTATTGGGAAAGGCTGAATAGACTGGGGCTATTTTCCCTGGAGTGTTAGAGGCTGAAGGGTGATCTTATAGAGATTTATAAAGTAAAGTAATGAGAGGCGCAGGTATGGTGAATCAATTAGGTCTTTTCCCCAGGGTGGGAGAATCCAAAACTAGAGGGCATAGGTTTAAGGTGAAGGGAAAAATTTAAAAGGGACCCAACGTGCAACCTTTCCATCCAGAGGGTGGTGTGTGTATGGCATAAGCTGCTCAAGGAAGTAGAGGAGGCTGGAACAATTACAACATTTAAAAGGTATTTAGATTGGTATATGACTAGGAAGGGTTTAGAAGGATACTGGTCAAGTATTGGCAAATAGGACTAGATTAATTTAGGATATCTGATCAGCATGGATGACTTGAACTGAAGGGTCTGTTCCCTTGCTGTCTATCTCTACATTTCTGGATGAGTATGTGTTGTTATCACAAGCATTACCATTAAGAACAAGATGGCATAACAGAAACATAAACCATTTTCTACTTGTTACACATTCTGGAACAGTAACATGATTAAAAACTGGAGGAAAGAGAACCTCCAGAGAATTAAGAAACAAATTCTTCAAATCAAAGACTTTATGTAGTCCAAACTCTCAAAATTGCTCCTAAATTGTGTTGAGGACCTTCCACTTCCTCTAAATATGTTCTCCAGCTTTTTAATTTGGATATTCACTGACATCACCATTTGTTCTACTTACTGCTCAATTTCACAAATGTCGTCAGGAAGGAGTGTCATAGAAAATATTTACTCAAATCTACCTATGATCAGTAATTTGGCAGTATGGTACATTGGACTAAAGTTTGGAAGATTAAGAGACATTACTAGATGTAAACTTAAAATGGCTTTTTTATAAAAAGGGAGAACCATAACTATTTCCTAATAACAATGGACCTTTGTACATTTATCCCGTCTCAATGTGAGACATTCTGTCCTCAGTTAGTACTTCGCCTTTTCAATTGATATTTTCTCATAAAGCATATCATTTCAGTTTGTGCTGGAAATATGCAGTCTTGCATGATTACTAAGTTGGTCGTGCCATCTTATGCTTGATTAAATTGTTTAGTTCAAAGATTAGTAATAAATTATGCATCATTAAGAAAATTGTAGCAATATTTTAACATTTCAGGCAGCATATTAATCATTCAAATCAATGCCCAAGGTTTTATAATTTTAAGTATGCATCTGACGTAAGGTTAGTAATTAAAACTTGGTGCTCATGCCCTATCTGGTTGGAGAAGTGGTTTTATTCATTGGTGAACTGCAAATGGTTAATAATGAACTAGTTGGGAGTTAGTTAAAAATCTGTTATAAATGAGGGAAGGCTACAGCTTGTATCTCCATTTACAGCAGATTATAGCCTTGAATAAGAATTAGTTAAGGACTCTCTGCACTTACTACGTTCATTTTCTTGCAACTAATAGCTGAATTTTTAAGCCTCCCATTTTGTTCCTCTATTTTTCACATGGCAAGCTCTTTAATTCTAATATTATTTAATTATGTCCTAAAACTTTTAGTTTTCCAACTTACTTCTGCATTACAACAACAACAAATTTTAAAAGTACTTCTTCAGCTTCAGGAGAGTCACAGATTATGAAAGCTGTTAAGTGAATGCAAGTGTATTTTCTAAAAAAAATTCAATGCTGGTTGTTTATTTCACGCTCAGGACGTGTAACTTACACTTGCTCTATTTCCCTTGTTAACTGATTTCAATCAAAAAGATCAAGGAGAAAGATTGTAATTTTTTAAATATAAAACGGTCAACAACCATGTAAAAAAGACGAGTGAAAATGAAGCTATGTAACCACTAGAAGCAGTGAATTTAAAAGCAATATCGTTGTGAAATACAGTGGCATGTCTATGGTTGAAGGTTCTTGATGCATTTGCAATAAGAGTTATTGACCAACCAGTGAATGGTATCCTATCAAAGTGAAAATTGAAAAGAATCTGAGTCACTCAAATGTGTTTCATTAGTTTTTACTTCCCAACTCAAGCTACAAGTGGCTTCCAGTAGTTGTGCTTTGAAAAGCTATTTCTTAATTATTTCCAAAATATAAAATTTGATAGCAGTGTGGTACAGACTTTTTGCTACTCATTTTGTAAAGTTAAATTTCTTTGTTCGGTGTCTGTCTGTGAGGACAAAAATATCAAAGAGGTTTTTACTGCAGCATTTGTTTTCACTTTAACTAATACCTTCCTAATAGTGTCAACAATATTCTGAATCAATCTCTACATTACCAAACCAAGTATCGTAGCTTAGCACTGCAGTCATATTTGCTCCAGAACTCCTGATCCTCAACTGCATCATGGATTCTTTTTTTTATCTACAGTCAAGAAAATAAACTTCAAAAAGTTTTATTTCCCCATATACTTGCAAAATGATATTAACACTTTAACCCAAAAATATATTCAGAACTGATTACAAATCTGAATTGATTGTAAAAGCAATTATACTGTGCAGTTAAGCTTCTGAAGTGATGATACAGACTTCATAGCTGAATATAAAAAAAATTTCAGGGAAAGAAAAGTGCCACTTTTTGTAGAGTGTAACATACCGTACTTTTTCTTTCCATTTTGTCTCTATCTGCTGTGATAGTTGATCCCTCATTTTATGCTGTTCTTTTTGTAAGGATGAAACCAACGCTTCATGCTGTTCCTTCTGCTTTCTCAGTTTCTCCTGACATGACAATATAAAGAGTGAAATGATCATGTGATTTTTCCATTACCATTTAAGGGATTATTTCTTATTGATTGCAACCAGTTAACGAGTATCTTTTAGAACTGTGTCAGTGTTGAAAGATAATTCTACAGTTTAATTGCTGAATATTTCTGGGTATTTATGGTGAAAGGAGTGATGGAACTTGACTTCTGATAATGGATTTTAAAAAACACTCCTCTGATAGCCAGCTATTTTGTCCATTTGTCTTCTTCTGTTCATATTTACACAGAATTATAGATATTGGAAGATAATGGAGTCTTTAATTCCTCAGTCAGCAAACCTCCTAGTACCTAATGGCCTCCTTTCCTCCACTCTTATCAGCGTTATGGTGGAACACCTTAAATGGTGTTATTTACTTGCATTCATGGCTTCAGAAAATCCCATAGTTGAATCAGTGATTTCTATAGTCATCCACCTCTTCAGTGTTTTTTTCTATTAATAAGGGTCCACTAACAAATCCCGGGGTTTATGAGATTTCAGACTGCTAAATTCAGACAATGCAATTTTATTAACGGGCCAATATTCAATAGGAAAAATCAGGCATTCACAGATATTTCACTCTGACTTTGAACTGTTATGTCCACACAGAAGGAGGAGGCCATTTCGGCCTATTTCGTCTGTTCCAGTTCTTTGCTAGCGCAAACAAAAATAAAACCCACTGTCCCATGCCCTCCACTTCCTACTTTTCCATAGGATCTACTTTGCTCTTTTAGGAGGTTAGTCCACCTCTTCTCCCTTGGTGTTACACTGTCCACAAATGCTGAGTTCCTGTGAATCAGTGAACACACAATCTTGCTGAGTAGGAAATTCCTCCCTCTTACTCGGTTCTATCTTTATCAGCTGTCTTGTTCACTTCTGGTGGAGAAAATTCCCATGCAAAGCTGGGACGTGGATCAATCCTTTTACCCGAAACATATCAGAGTTTTGGTTGATTCTGACAAAATGATGCTTTCTAATGAGTTTAGCAACCTGCATTTGTATATTCACACGCAAGGATTAACTTCAGGTTGCCTGATACAGCTGCATCTTCTTTATACTCTTTCATTATTCTTGCAAGTGTATTATTCACACTTCACACATTATTACATCCGCTAATGTTTTTCTGAAGCATTTTATGGGTAATTGCATCGTTTTCCAAACAATCTGCTTTGTAGTTGTCAGGGAACTTCAAGATCTCTGTTAAAATCATCAACATGTGCTGAGAACAAAGTCATCTTTAACATCAGGGCCTTGAACGTACCACTGCAACCTTGCTTCAATCTGAACAGCATTTAATCAGCACTTTGTTTGCTATCTCTTACTGAAACTACATTTACTCTTAGTCCTGATGTCTGATCTTTTCTGCCAAGCTTCATTGTGAGGTGATTTTGTACATCTTCAAAAGACAATTACATTCACTATCTAACTTATTCCTTTTTCTACTCATTTAAGTTTATTCCATTATTAAAGTGTACCTTTAACAAATCGATTAATACATCAATTTCTAAATAGTCAAAAATGTTACCTTGAAATATCGAACGAACCAATCATCCACATTAGCCTTTACTGCACCAACATTCTCATGTCATCAGCTCAGAATCAATATTATTGCACTGACTGTGGCCATTCAGGTATCATTGGTGGAGTTATCCAAGTAATTCCGTTCCCTTGCTCTTTGCTTGTGGCTCCATAACATTTTCTTTTGAAGAATTTATCATATTCCTTTTTGAAAGTTGCTGCTGAATCTGCTTCGACTATCTTTTCAGACACTGATTCAGCTCAAACCAACTTGCTGCATAATTCTTTTTCCCCACATTGCTGTGGGGTTTTCCACCTTTGATCTGTTTTCTCTGGTTACTGACACTTCTGCCTGAAGAAATGGGTTTTTCTTATTGACTTGACTTTGACACCTCTTAAATCTGCACTTAATGTTTTTGGCTTTGAGAATAACCTAGTCATTCCAGTCTCTCCATACAACTGACGTTTCTTATCTCTGGTCTATTCTGATAGATCTCTTCTGCACCTTTTCTAAGTTTTTGACATCTTTCCTAAAGTGTGGTTTAGTATTTCTGCCTAAGCTGGAATGCTATGATGTAAGGTCTTAACAACAGTCCCTTGTCTTTGTGCTCTACACTTCTATTAATAAAGTTAAGGACCTTATGCTTGTATTCTGTGTCTTGCATAGCTGAACGTTCTCCATTGCTGATTTGCAGACTTGTTTAACAAACTTTCCATACAGTTAAATTGATCCAGATACCTTCTTATATTGGTAATTATGATCTGTTTCCAAGTGCAGTACCTTGCTATTCAGTCTCCTTACCAATTTTTACATTTAAAACCTAATGATGTGATCATGATTTCCCAATTGTACACTGATGTCAGTCATCTATCCCTGTTCTGGATGGAGCCTCAAACATGTAAAAGTAATATATTGATCATAACGGGTACAAGTGGAGATTGTTAAAACCACCCACTGTTATTACACTATTGTATATGCTTATGGCTGGTAAGTACCTGAAATTGTGGCCTCCACATCAACTCCCCACTATGGTAGCTTGTTTCCCATGTTTTAATTTGATCCATTTGATTTTTATCCAGGGATTTCTGTGGCTGTGATGTAATGCTTTACTAACATACCCATCCCTCCCATTTCTTCTGAAAATGTTATAATTGGAAATAAAGTGCTCAGACCTACCCAAATCAAAGCTGTGATGGATAGGAGATAAACAATTCTGCAAACAATGGTTCAGAGCTACATTCTGCAGTGTTATCATATGTAGTCGTGGTGTACAATTAAATTACAAAATGGAGGAAGAGCACCATGAATAATGTTGGATCCTCACATATCTGTGCAAGAAGCAGGGCTGAAGTATCAAAAGCCTCTTTCAGGGGTCAGGAAGTTCAAATGCATCCATTTTGATGTCCCAGAATTACACATGCTAGTCCTCAGGCAATTTGTTCACTCCATATGGTTAAAATAGTAAAAAGGTAAAATGAAGAACCATTAATTTTGATGTGGTAATACTCAGAACAAAATAAATAAATTAGTGGCATAAATACAGGGTATGACATTACATTCACTAGTAAGACACAGTCAGAATGAGATCAAAGCTGGGAAGTAAGTATTCAGGAGTATGTGACCTTTCAAAAGGACAGGCAGGAAGGTACGGGTGGTGGGGTAACACTGTTAATGCATGATGAAATGATCTTGGATTAGAAGAGACAGAATACATATGGGTGGAGGTAAGAAATTAAAAAAAAAGTGAATGAAGAAAGATATATCAGATGAAAGAACTGAAAGGCAACCTCACGAAAGTCAGGATTATTTTAGGCACAGTCTGGAGTGTGGTACTGGAAAAGCACAACAGGTCAGGCAGCATCCGAGGAGCAAGAGAATCATTCCTGATGAAGGGCTTATGCCTGAAACGTCAATTCTCCTGCTCCTCGGATGCTACCTGACCTGCTGTGCTTTTCCAGCACCACACTCGTGACTCAGATCTCCAGCATCCGCAGTCCTCTCTTTTTCCTTATTTTAGGCATAGTCAATCCTGCTATGAAAGCAAATCTTCTGAGAGAGGAGATGCCTGCTCTCAAGAATGCCATTGGCATGCATACTAACTTGACAGTTGTCAACCAATATTTATACAGTATTAATGGAAGAATAGAAGAGTCTTTCTATGATACAGAGACACATTCCAGGCGAAACAATAGCATGTTAGAAAAATGGAAAACATATTTGCAGAAGGGTCAACAGAAGATAAAAGCTAGAGTGCAAAACATAAGTATTGTGGGGACCACCCCACAAAAAGAAGCAGCAAGTATATCCTGGAGTGGAGAAAGTAATGCTATAAACTACAAAGAGTTAATTGAGTTCGTACCCATTTTATTTAGGGATAATATAGTAAAGCAAGCTTATAAAGATGGCTGGAGAGATTTCAGTAGCTAACTCTTAGGTTTCATTATACAGAGGAACCTGGATTACCTAAAAATTGGATTATCCATAGGAGATCTCGAGGTCCCGAGAGACACATTACATCAACGACATGTTTCCAACAGTTATTGCATCTTTTGTTTACAGTAATTAAACAGGTACCATCTCCAAATGACTGACTTCCTGCCCTCTATCTCTCTCTCTCCCCACACTTTCCCTAGAGTTCTACACAGGGGTGAACCCTAAACCCTCCCCAGATAATCTCTCCAACATTGTCCTGTACAGGGTAAACATGAAACCTGTCAAAAAAGTGCAGTAAAAAGTTGTGCATGGCTGTGGCTGTGCACGCGCTATTTGGAGACTTATCCCACAAAGGCGGCAGCAGCAGTCACAGTCTTGTTTTTGTACAGTCAGCTGCTCCAGAGAGGGGGCGGGATGGAGGGCAGGGTTGGACAGGGATTGGGGGGCAGTATTGAACGGGTTGGGGGCGGGGTTACGTGGGAGGGCTGGGTTGGATGGGGCGGTATTGAACGGGGTTGGGGTGGGGAGGTATTGGACGGGGTTGGGGGGCAGTATTGGATGGGGTTGGGGGGACTGGGGTTAGATGGGGTGGGGGGTGGTATTGGACGGGGTTCTGGGGGTGGGGGCAGGCGGGGGGGGGGGGGGGGGGGGGTGGCGTGCTGCTGCAGTCTCCTGAACGGGGAACAGACTTTAAAAGTCTTGAGCCCCAGAGGAAAGGCAATTAATCAATTAACCAAATAATCGATTATCTGAATGAAATACTGCCCACCCATCACGTTTAGATAATTGAGGTTCCTCTGTATACCAATGAGTTAGCATCATTAGATCTAAAAAAGCGATAGATGGCTTGTGACTGTTAACATGATGATTACAGAAGGAGAGCCAGGCAGACATCAACAGTTCATGTAAGATTATGAGTTTACAATGGTGAGCCTAAACTGAAGCCCTACATGGTAAAGTTGAAGCAATATGATATAACAATATTCACCGCAAGGGAACAAATAAATGCAGGTTTCAATTCAATGGTGCAAACAAAGATTTGGTACTTCAGAAACCAGATATTAATCTAAATACACCCATCTCAGCTGAAATAAATTTAAAGCTGCAGCTGATAACCCCGTACTTTCCAAAAGAGATTTGAAATGTTTGGCAAGCCACGGACTGCTGAACAGATCCGAGAATATTACAAAGATGTTTTCGCAGGTCTTGATGTCTTTCTGATGAATATCATCTTAAAGTATATAAGACTGAGAGACCTTGTCAGTATCTACTGAGGAGAGTTGTAGATGCCCTCAACTGCAACCTCAAAAAGCCCCACCTTAACAAAATCCTGAAGAAAATAAAGAAAGAGAAGGCCAAGAAATTGTTATTTGAGGTGCTGGCAGCAGAAGAGGCAGTTATCATAGCATGACAGAAGAGAATGTGCAATTTGAAAAGAATGAAGTGAGAAGAGAGAGGTGCAATTGAAAATCTTAAACTCAAGTACCTGGGTCAGGTACTGATGACAAACAGACTATGCTTGGATTCTACAAATTTAAGAGATGTAACAATGACCAACAGATGTGAAAGCAGTGCAACCAATTAGCAAAGTTCTTTCTAATGTGTCACCAGAATGTGAACCTCCATACAACCTGACTACTGAGCATGTGCAATGATATTACAGCACAGAACAAGGAACAGATTCAAGTCAAATAACTAACAACAAGAGCTTGATATGCTCTGGAAGGTCATCAATTCAACAGAGATGCTGATTCTGAGAGGCATGTCTTGAACTAATCAAACATTTGTAAAAAGGACACCTTGGGAAAGACTAAATACAAGACAGACTGCTAACACTAACTTGTCCATGTGCCACTAAAAGACCTGACTGATTTAAAGATTTAGATTAAACATATTCTATAGAGACTGACTATACTGAACTGACAAGAACTAACAAAACAACTTTTGTTAATGAATGATAATTATCTCAGTTGACTGAAAATTAGATCATTTGTAACTGCAAATGATAATGCATGCAAACCTCTTTTTCCCTGCAAATGGGGATATCTGAAGTGGTGCATTTTGTACATGTGGCTTGTAATAGTTATATGATTTCTGCTGTATTGTGCCCTCACCTTAGAAATACTAGCCATTAAAATGCATTACATGAAACTAAACGTTAGCCTGAGCAATCTTAATTTGACTCCTGATGACTATAGAACCAACAATCCTTACCCAGCCCATTCCTACTTAACATCTCTTACACATTCATTCATAAATTCCTTTAGTAACACACTGAGAAGGTCTGGGACATTTAACTTACTAGAATATGGCAGCTAGTGCATTAGGGGGAGGGCTTGGCTTCTGAGCAGATTGCCTTTGCTGATATCTCCTAGATGTCCTGCACAGAAGGGCTTTTGCAGGATCCTCCATTAGAAGTTTTGGCCAGAAAAATCAGAGGAAGGTAAAGTGAGCAGTTATTCTGTCTCGTCGTCATCATCAGACACGGCTTCCAACACTGATTGGAAGATTTGGGATGTTAAATCACTATTATTTTCACATTTTTAATTTTGAGTTTTGTCTTGAATGCTTTGAGTGTTCACTGAAACACCATTCAATCTGGACGTTAATATGTAAAATGTTAACCCTATTCTTTTTACTAGTGA
This sequence comes from Chiloscyllium punctatum, assembly GCF_047496795.1. NCBI lineage: Eukaryota > Metazoa > Chordata > Chondrichthyes > Orectolobiformes > Hemiscylliidae > Chiloscyllium > Chiloscyllium punctatum. The sequence goes on from NC_092739.1 coordinate 51,064,935, forward strand.
TTGCTTATTTACGGTAAACTTTTCAATATCTACCACATGGTTTTCCCTCTTTGTATTCTTTTCACATGTGGCAATATTTTTAAATAATTTATTTTAGCTAAACTTTCTGCTTAACTAATCCCACTCTTCTATTCTGCTCTCAAATCTGGTATTTTAGTTAGTCTGTTAGTTAAAACCTTTCCCAAACTCTCTTCACCCTTCCAGCAAGTATATTGGTGCTTCTTCAGCTTATATGAAGGCAGGCAGTTTGCTGTAGTCTTTACTTGTTCCAGAACTTTCTACATACCCCAAAAAACCTAATCTGCCATCCCTCACCAAGCATCAGTTTCTTTCCAATTATAAAAGGACTGTAAGGCAAGCAACCAAGCAAATGTAATGTTGTCATTTCTTTGTGTATCATCCTTTTTAATTATCTAAAGATGACCAGCTACAGTTACAGTTGAACTTCAAAAGGTTAAAATTGTTAAATGGTACTTACACATTGCTGGTCTGCCACGAAGTACCAACAAACAAAATGCCCATCAATTTGATTACTGGTGTAAGAAAGAAGAAAACTAAAATGTGTCAAAATATATCAGAAATGGCCAATAAAAAAGTTGAACTATTGGTCAGGCAGCAACTTTGCAAAATATCAGAGGCCACCAATTACGTGAAACACCGGGCAGGAATTTAGTGTACATAACACGGTCATCTGGGGCTCAGTTGGTCGTCCTCTCTGCTCTGAGCCAAAAGTTCTAAGTTCAAGTCCCACTCCAAGGCTTGAGTGTATAATAACCAAGGCAGTGCTGAGAGATGCTAACTTTCTGAAGAGAAACAGAAAACCCACCTGCGTCAAAAATCCCATGGCACCATCACAAAGAGGATCAGGAGAGCTGATAATGATACCCTGACCAATATCTATCCTTCAGTCAACATCATGCACACAAAAATAACCTGGTCCTTATTACATTGTTAAGCACATTCTTAATAGAGTTGCCGTCCAATCAAAAGTCAAACGCCACATGCAAGGATGCCCCAAGGTATGGTACATTGGCTAGACCAAGCAGACTCTACGACAATAGATGAACAGACACCGCACAACAATCACCAGACAGCAGTGTTCCCTCCCGGTTGAGAGCAATTCAGTGGTCTGGGATATTCACTCTCAGATCTTCGGGCGACTATCTGCCAAGGTAGACTTTGGGATACTCAACAATGCAGAGGGGCTGAGCAAAGGCTAATAGCCAAGTTCAGTATCAATGAGGATGGCCTCAACCAGGACCTTGGGTTCATGTCATACTACAAGTGACCCCACTACACTATACACACTCTCTCACACACACACACTTACATACTCTCATATTCACGCAGACCCCCTCTCTCACACATACACCTCACAGAGTCAACCACGTACACACAGGCTTATACGCGATCTCTCTCTCTCTCTCACTCACACACACACTCACACACACACACACACACACACACACACACACACAAACACGGACGCGCGCACGCGCACACAAGTCTATGGCGTGAATGTGCATTTGCAGAATTATATTCTTAGATGCATTCTATTTTGCTCAAAGCGCACACAATCTGCAGGCAGTCAGTCCACGTAATATTTTATAACTTCCTACTTTGGAAGTAGAACCAGTTTGACTCAAGATTGTGATACAGACAGACTCTGACCTCACACCTTTAATGCATTGTCTGAGCTGAGATGTCACTTTTATATAAAACCTTAAGTTATCTCAAGAATGTGACTTAAAGTAGTTCTGGGATTTACATATTAATGAATTGAAACCTGTAATCTATTCTAAAAAGTGAAAGACTTAGCAGCAATCTAGGTTTATTCAATATATCATTTCAGTTGCGAGACACTGTAATCTTTTGCTATAAATTCTGTGTCTTATGATCCTGCTCCACAGCTACCTGATGAAGGAGCAGCACTCTGAAAGCTAGTGCTTCCAACTAAACTGTTGGACTTTAACCTGGTGTTGTGAGATTTTTAACTCATTCAAAAATTAGTATTTGTACATTCTAGACACCACTACAAGGAGCTGTGTATGGTATAGGTAATGCTCCCAGGTCTTCACCAGGAACCATTTCTGACCTGTTGGAATTGGATGAGTGACACGTGTTTACCAGGTTTCAAAAGGTTTAGAACATAGAACTTTAAAAAGTACAGCACAGCACAGGCCCTTCAACCCACAAATGTTGTGCCGAGGATTAATCCTAATCTAGAAGAAAATAACCCAACCTATACTCCCCTCAATTCATTGCTGTCCATGTGCATGGACAGCAGTCACTTAAATGTCCCCAATGACTCTGCTTTCACCATCACCGTTGGCAACACATTCCATGCGTTCACAACTCTGTGTAAAGAACCTACCTCTGATGTCTCCTCTATACCTTCCTTCTAACACCTTAAAACTACGACCCCTCGTACCAGTCAATCCTGCCCTGGGGAAAAGTCTCTGGCTATCAACTCTATCCAAGCCTCTCATGACCTTGTATACCTCAATCAGGTCACCTCTCTTCCTCTTTCTCTCCAGAGAGAAAAGTCTGAGCTCAGCCAACCCCTCCTCATAAGACAAGCCCTCCAGTCCAGGCAGCATCCTGGTAAACCTCCTCTGCACACTCTCCAAAGCCTCTGTATGTTTCCTATAGTAGGGCGACCAGAACTGGACACAATATTTTAAGTATGGTCTCACCAGGAAATTGTAGAGCTGCAGCAAAACCTCGTGGCTCTTAAACTCGATCCACCTGTTAACTTCTTAACAACTTTATCCACTTGGGTGACAACTTTAAGGGACTGATGTTCTTGAACACAAAGATCCTTCTGTTCCTCCACACTGCCAAGAATCCTATCTTTGACCTTATGTTTAGCATTCAAGTTCAACCTTCCAAAACGCATCACTTCACACTTATCCAGGTTGAACGCCATCTGCCATTTCTCAGCCCATCTCTGCGTACTGTCAATGTTGCGCTGCAGCATGCAATCACCCTCAATGGCGCCTCCAACCTTTATGTATCGGCAAACTTACTAATCCACCCCTCAACCTCCTCATCCAAGTTATTTATAAAAACTACAAAGAGCAGAGGCCCAAGAACAGAACCCTGCAGGACACCACTCATCACTGACCTGCAGGCAGAATATTTTCCATCTACAACCACACTCCACCTTCTATCAGCTAACCAATTCTAAATCCAGAGAGCCAAATCTCCCTGTATCCCATACTTTCTGACTTTATGAATGAGTCTACTATGGGAAACTTTATCAAATGCCTTGAAGTCCAGGTACACCACATTCACTGCTCAACCTTCGTCGACCTGTCTTGTCACCTCCTCAAAGAACTCAATAAGATTTGCCCCTCGCAAAGCCATGCTGACTGCCTTTAATCATGCTATGCTCTTCCAAACAGTCATAAATCCTATCCTTCAGAATTCTTTCAAAAACCTTGCTGATCACAGACATAATACTGACTGGTCTGTAATTGCCAGGGATTTCCCTATTCCCCGTGAAAAGAGGAACAACACTCGCCTCCCTCCAATCCTCTGGTATGACTCCTGTGGAGGGTGAGGTAGCAAAGATCTTCACCAGTGGATTAGCAACCTCGAATAAACCTGGTCTGGCCCTGGGGATTTATCAATCTTAATGTTTGCCAAAATCTCCTGTACATCAACTTCATCAATCTTGATTTGTTCAAACCTGTTTCCCAGCTCCTCAAAGTTCTCATTCACAACAAGGTCCTTTTCCTTAGTGAAAACCAAAGTTAAAAACTCAGTTAGGGCTGCCCCTATCTACTCAGATGCCATGCACAAGTTCCCTGTGTTATCCCTGATCGGCCCTACCTTTTCCCTGATCATTCTCTTATTCCTCATTTATGAATAAGATGCCTTTGGGTTCTCCCTAATCTTTCCTGCCAAATCTTTTTAGTGCTCCTCCTGGCTCTCAGTCCATTTTTGAGATCCTTCTTAGCAAGCCTGTAATCCTCTAAGCTGTGCTAGACCCTTGGTTCCTCCACCTTACATAAGCTGCCGCCTTCTTTTTGATGAGAAGCTTCTCTGTTCAAGTCATCCAAGGCTCCTTAATCTTACCCCTACTTGCCTGTCTCAGAGGAACAACACTTGCTCCTTAAACAGTCTCCACATGTCTATTGTGCCCTTTCTGTGGAACAATTGCTCCCAATCTATACTTCTCAACTCCTGTCTGATAGTGTCATAATTTCCTGTTCCCCAACTAAATATTTTTCCATGGTAAGTGCTTATTTCCCTCTCCAAGGCTATGGTAAATGGGAGGCAGTTGTGGTCACTGTCACCAAAGTGTTCTCCCACCGCGAGATCTGACACTTGTCCTGGTTCATTGCCGAGCACCAAATCTCCCCTCATCGGCCTGTCCACATACTGAGTAAGGAAACCCTCCTGATCACACCTGACAAAAACGGCTCCATCCAAACCATCTGCACTAAGGAGGTTCCAGTCAATATTGGGAAAGTTGGAGTCACCCATAACAACAGCTCTGCTACATCTGCACTTTTCCAAAATCTGCCGGCCTATGAGTTCTTCAGTTTACTAGGCTGACTCTGGGGATAGTGGGACTGATGTACGAGGAGAGATTGTCTATGTTAGGATCGTTTTCGCTTGAGTTCAGACAAATGATGGGGGATCTCAAAGAGACTTCGAAAATTCGGACAGGACTAGACAGGTTAGATGCAGGGAGGATGTTCCCAAAGGTGGGTGTGTCCAGAACCAGGGGTCGAAGTATGACGATTCGGGGTAGACCATTTAGGGCGGAGATGAGGAGACATTTCTTTACCCAAAGAGTGGTCAGCCTGTGGAATTCATTACCCCAGGAAGTAGTTGATTCTAAAATATTGAAGGTATTCAAGAGCCAGTTAGAAATAGCGCTTGGGGGGAATGGGATCAAAAGTTAAGGAGAAAGCAGGATTAAGCTATTGAGTTGGACAATCAGCCATGATTGTGATAAATGGCGGAGGAGGCTTGAAGGGCTGAATGGCCTCTTGCAGCTCCTATCTTCTATGTTTTTATGTTTCTCTGTCTGGGGCTTGGAGAAGGGGCTGGATTCAAGGGTGACTATCAGGAAGCCAAGTTGCTTCCCAAATCTGGGTCCTATGATCAGGCCCTGTGCACCTTTGAAAGGAGGGCTCTTTTGACAGGCCACTTGCAAACTCTACAGGGTTGGAGGTATTCTCTGAACATCACTATCATGGTTGTCTGAGGGATAATGACCTCAAGTAACAAATGGGTGGTGTCCCTGCACTGTCCAATTCCTACCACTGAGCCCTGGGGATTAATATTCCTGCTGCTGGAAGGAAAATACCATACAACCCTCTGTAATTATGTGGTTCTCCCCAGCCCACTCTGACAGACTCCTAGACATTAAGTCCTGTTTTTGTTTCCCCCCCCCCGCCCCCACAGATGCTTGACCTACTTAGTGTTTTGTCATTCTGTTTATATTTCAGATTTTCATTATCAGAAATATTCAATCCGTACTTGAAGACTGCTCCCAGTCCAACTAATTAAGTTTACCTTTTCTGTTTTCCATTTACTTTTTCTGTAAATCTGCTGGCGGCTTGTAATTTGATATGGAAATTAGGGTGTATGTCTGTCTTTATTCCAAATTCTAGTTTTAAGATCAGCCTAATAAGGATCTTTATTTTCAAAAGGCATGATGTGGGCATGCTGGTGTTGGACTGGGGTGGACAAAGTCAGATGTCACACAACACCAAGTTATGGTCCAACTAGGTTGATCTGAAATCACATGCTTTCGCAGGGCTGCTCCTTCATCAGGGGACATCTCTTCAAATAAACCTTTGGACTATATATAACCTAGAGTCATGTGACTTATGACTTTTTTCCCCCAAAAGGCAGGTTTTGTTCAAATGAATTAATGTAAATATTAGCTGGCTTACAAAATAACATTTCATATTTGTCATGGAGCCCCAATCATTTAACTGTTTCTCCCTCCACATTCCAATAAACAACCAATTTTACCTAAATTACCATATCTCCGGATCACTTTCTCTTGCATTTCCCACCTGCAGTTCTGATATCTGGTTAAGTGCCTGTTCTTGATCCTGCAGTAACCTCTCATGGCTCTCTTTCATGTTTGTTGAATAGGAGTCAGCTTGTTCTGTGTCGTTTTTGTTTTGCTTCATTAAGCTGTCCATCCTGGAAATCTAAAAAGCCAATCAAATTCCGAGTGAGCACTTAATGGGAGTTAGTCCTCAGCTACAATAATACAGAGCTGCATCAGCGCTGACCTGCTGCAGAGACTCCTGAAGTTTATTATAAAGCTCCTCCTTTTCATTTTCTAACTGCTTTCTTTCATTTTTGACTTTGACGTTAATTGCATCTAATTGATTCTGTAGTTCCTGCAATAGAGATGTTAATTATTACTGAAAGACCTTACACCATAATTTCACAGAATAAAATTTCTGAAAGTGCTGCTTAAAAGTAATGTTTCATTGTAATAACTGAAGCTGATGCATTACCCACAGCTATGTTAACGCTCCCTAAATATGTTGCTGTATTAAGCTCCCAGGCAGAGATGCTTTCTTCAATAAGTATTGCGTCCATTGTTGCTGGAATTCACATAGCCTCATATCAATATTTACCAGAAAATGAGTTGACGTACAGTGACCTAGTTTTTTTTTTAAGAAAGTGGTCACACCCAATGGAATTCATGATTTTGATGCCCAGTGCTTCTTGCCTGATTCACTCTAATGGTTTAGTTTTGTCAGTTTTTCAAAAGGCTGCGAGATGAAGTAGCACAAAATAGCAAATTGTCAGAAAATGTTTAAGGAAGGAAAAACTAATACAGGCTCACCTACCCTGTTACAAAACAGATAATTCTAAGTTTCAACCATCATTTCACATTGCAACATTTTCATTTTCCACATTATACAAGCCTAGGAACAGAGGAATGCGTGGGGCTGAGAAAGATCACTGTAGTCCATCTGCCCAGTGGTGGTCTCCAAGCAGTTTGTCATTCACTGCTAATTTATAGGCATCCTTACCTTGTGGAAATAATTGGAGTTCATTTAGGATTTGTCCAGACACTCTTTCCCAACAGTGTGGAGGAGAATGGAAATTCAAACTAGGCCCCATGGTGTTTTAAACCTTGGCACCTTTCATATAAATATTGTATGCTATACTATCAAAGTGCTACTAAGGCACATTCAAGACAAATACCAACAGCCGATAACTCAGAGCATGCACCTTTTGCAGTTGCTTTCTTTCTAGTTCCATTGAGGTCTGGACTGCCTTGATTTCAGTGGTGTGTTTCTTTACCAGCTCTTCCAATCCTTTCATCAGCTGCTCCTTGAGGCGAAGCTTCTCCTCTTCAGCCACTCGCTTCAGTTTCTTCAGCTCCTCCTCATGCCTCTTGTGGTGCTCTTCTTTCTCACGAGAGAGAATTTCAATAACCTACAAAGCAAAGAAAAAAAAAACGTCCTTTTGTTTCAATGGCATAAATAATGCTTCAAGATGGAGAAACATATTCAAATAAAATACCAATGAAACCTTCTTAAATAAACAACAGCATTTTGCATCCATGGAGTGCATTTAACTTAGTAAAACATCCAAAGAATTTACACATCAACGAAACTTAAAAATTGACATGATGCCAAATAATAGTGAGATATTAAAACATGTTACAACATCAGCCACAACCTCAATTTTCAATAAAAATGTTAAAAAGATTTTTTGTTTTTAAAAATTACTGGAGAACTAGACAGAAGAGCCAAAGAATTGAATGCAGGGTGTAGTGAGTGTAATGTGGTCAGCTGGGTGGACCTCATTGCATACGGGTTCCCTGACTGGACCAGATTAACAGTCTTAATCAGGCAGGCCTGGCTGATAGAGAAAGAGAGGCATGCAAGAGACTTTGGCACTCTCTGAAAGCGGTCTCGAAAGAGGCAGTGTGAAAGCCAAGGACTGTTCAGAAGAGATGACTTGGAGACAGGATACCGGCCTCTGTGGAGTCATTTTATTTGTTGTCCATACTGAACTAAAGTTGAGGAAGTATGGACGATTTGCTTTCTTGAACTACATTTCCATGTGAAGTGTCCCCGACTGTGCGGTTATTGAAATTAACTCTCAGATTTTGACACTGACAGTGATGGCAGTGTGATATAATTCCAAATCAAAATGGTTGAGAATTGGAGGGGAACTTGCAGGCAGTGGCATTTCCCAGTATCTACTGTTCTTGCCCTTCTAGGTGGTAAAGATTGACATTGAACAAAGGCAGCAGAATGCCTGCACAATTTGCTTGTGTTCACTTCTGTTGTTTGTAACTAAAAGCTCCTGCTTGGAATTGTCCAATTGCTTGCCTGTTCAAGGTGTTGCCTGAGTGGAAAATACAAAGGTCTGGGTCTCGAGTCTAGTCTACAGAGTAGCAGTGTCTTGGACAGGATGGTTAGATGGGATTTGGCTGAGGACAGGTAAACTGAGTGGCCTGGTGGTTAAACCACGATAAAGGGTGACAGAATGAGGTTGTACGTGTGAAGAATTGTCAGTGTACCATGACAGCATGGCTTTGTGGCTGCTGTGCCACGACAGAGGTGATGGGTGATGTTGCATTGCTGAGTGGCATTTAAAGATGGCATGGCTGCCCTTTCTTTCAGCAGGTATCTAGTAAGTGGCGAATTCTTTTGGGAATGGCATTTGATAGAATGGGGCTGGAATTAGGTGGGAAGGGCCCTACGGGGCAGGGCGAGTTGTTATTGAAGCAAGTTTGGTAAGAAGCAGTGAGAAAGCTCATTAGGCCTCGCAGAGAGAAATCCTTTATGTAACTCAAAACTGACAGCCAAAGCTAAAGTAAGATTCAGCGCATTGTGGATTCCTTTGCCTCGACTGTCTTCCCAATTACATTACTTTGCTTTGAATTAAATTCCATTTGCTATATTTCTGCTCAACTTTTATGACTAACTCGTTGATACCTTTGTGTAGCTTCCAGCTTTTCTCCTCATTCTAAAGAGCACAAGCAATAAGTGTACAGACTTCTTAAACATGCCCCTACATTTAGATCTAAATCATTGATGCTTTCCATATAAAGCAATGGATGTAGTATTGAACCCAATCATCCAGTCACATCCATTATTATCTTTCTTCCGCTGAACAAATTTTGGATTCTGCTTTTTTGACCTGTCAAGCAGTACTTTCAGAAAAAAAATTACTAAAATCCATTTGCACTACTTCAAAGGCCTATTTCCATTAATTGCTAGATACTCATAAAATCTAACTAAAAAAAACCAAAAGAACTGTGAATGCTTTAAATCAGAAACAAAAACAGAAATTGCTGGAAAAGCTCAGCAAATCTGGCAGCATCTGTGGAGAGAAATCACAGTTAACGTTTTGTGTTGAGTGATCCTTGTGTGACTAAGTTCTGAGTAAGGGTCACTGGATCTGAAACATTAACTCTGATTTTTCTCCATAAATGCTGCCAGACCTGCTGATCTTTTCTAGTAATTTCTGTTTTTGTCATCACAAAAGACACTACTTTAAAAAAAATCCTTGATATTGAAGGCGGAGGTGAACATAAAGTACCACCATTAACTCCTCCTTTGGTTTGTGATCTGGGTCTTGACACTATCTGCCTTCTTGGTCCTTCTCTGCCTCTGTCAAAAAGTATAAAATAAGCCTATTTTTCAATATCTTTCATACCAAACAAATCATATCAAACTCGAAGTGTAAACGGTTTCTCTCTCCACAGATGCTGCCAGAACTGCCGAGTTTCTCCAACATTCTCGGTTTTTGTTTCAGATTTGCAGCATCTGCAGTATTTTACCTTTCCTTACAGGGTAAGTGTGTTTGGCTAACTGACAATTAGAATTATGTAGCACAACAGTAGACCCTTCGGTCCAACTAGTCCATGCCAACCGTGTTCCCAAACTAAACTTGTGCCACCTGCCTGTGTTTGGTCCATATTTCTCCAAGTCTTTCCCATTTTTGTACTAATCCAAATGTCTTTTATCTGTTGTAACTTCACATGCATCCACTACTTCCTCTGGCAGTTCATCCCACACACTAACCTTTCCCCCACTCTAGCAAAAAGACCTTTGCTATTCACCTTATCTATGCCCCTCATGATTTTATAAACCTCTATAAAGGTCACCCCTCAACCTCCTTCACTGGAGACAAAGGCAAAGTGTACAAAATGGTCACGCCTTCAAGGCAGAAATGACATGAGGAAACCTGTGAAGATAATCTGAGGAAAGGCAAGGAACTGAAAGACTACAAATAAGGACCATGAGGGAAACACTATTGGAAAAAAAGCAGAAATTTAAAGCATCCTTCAACTTTATCAGGACTAGAGAGAGCCTGTGCAACAAGAAGTTCACTCACTGAAAGGATTGGAGGGGAGAAGTTGTTTGAAGAAATATTGAACTGATATTTTTCAACCAGGTTCATGAAGAAAGAGAGAGAACATTTCCAGAATCAGGGGTACAGGTGAATATACACTAAAAATATAAATGATTACACAACATTAGGGTGATTGTTGAATCTGAAGTCAGACTACTCTAGCAACTTTTACCTGCTGAAGGAATTTGTTCAAATAATTGTGAATCCTTTTTGTTGTCCCCACAGTACACAGACCCAGATTAAAGCACACAGGTTTGAAAAATAGAAAATGTGATATCCATCTTCAAAAGGAATGACGCGTCAAATTATTGATCTGTAACTCCTCTACAATTCAGCAATTTGTGTTGACATTATACATGACAGACCGACCTATCTTGGGGCATTAGGTTCTTGAAAGAGCATAATATCAATCGAATATATTAGCTTTCATTGATGCATCATTTGATAGGGGAAAGATGGAGGATGTTAAGTGCCTATATTTCATAGATTCTGTATTTTCTTTGGGGAATTAACTTTAAAAAAACACTATCAAGTTACATTTGTAGCAGATAGCTTTTGTGCTGTTCTTGCTTTTCTCTTCGATTTCTGTTTATGATGTAAAGAGACTGCTTGCCATGTCTTCAAACACTGCCTTTTTTTTTGATTTTGTGATATACTTTGAATGGATTTCCCAAAGGCAATATCCTTTCATTTACTTGTTGGATGAGATAAACAGGGAGAGTTAGAGCAACAAGGCTGCAGTATTGGCAAATGATATCTTTTAAAGAGTTTTGGTTTTTTGGGACATGCACAACATTGACAAGGCCAGCATTTGTTGCTCTTTGCAGGCCAATTCAGAGGGAAATTAAGAGCCAAATATACTCCTGTGGATCTGGAGTCAAATATCAGCCTAACCAGGACTCAATTTCCTTCCCTGTCAATGATAGTTTCAAGATATGGTTCTCATTCCTGTGACCAGCTTTCAGTTCCAGATTTTATTAGTTAAATTTAAAATTCAAATCAGCTGATATGGTATGGAATGACCCCGTGTAATCCAGCTTAAAATGAGACCCCCATCTTCTACCAAGCCTCACACCGCTTTTCTGAAGTGCTAGTTTGGACACTCTCCTTATTTAATTAAATAACTTGAAATCGTCACCAGCCATTGAATGCTTCATCACCACAAGAGATACATTCTTAAAAAGCTGCAACGTTTAGAGATTCAAAACAGCTAGATGACATCAGGGTTAAATTATGTACAAATACGTTACACAGAAAAATGATCAGAGTCATACCTGTGTCAACTGTTGACTGTGTTCAGCCTCAGTGTTCTGTTGTTGCTGGAGTTGGCCCTCGGTTAACTTGTGCTTTAGCTCTGACAGATGGGTCTTTAGGCCATCCACCTCTGCCTGAGCATTGTGTTCAGATAGGGACAGCGCCTTGTTCTCGTCTGGAGACGAAAATGACAGATAACAAAAGAATTGGAGGAGGGAGAAAGTTAGTGGTTTAAATGAACAGTTCAAATGTTACATTTGATTCCCCTATAATAATGTCTTACAGGTGTGCACTGCTTTATCATGTACTTATTTAGAAGGCTATGACTTTAAGGACATGACCCAAAAATCTGGTCATCTATTTAAAATATCAATTTAAATTTATATTGCCCTGCATTAGTATTCTTATAAATACACAATATCATAATATCAACATCAGTACCATGAAAGTAGACCTAATCCTATTTAGCAGCATATTTATTCCAGTTAGTAACAGCACAAGATTTTCACTCGGTTCTATTTATTTATTAGATTTATTTGTTGAATGTTATTGTCACAGGAATACAGGAGTACAGTGAAAAGCGTACAAGGCACCATTCTCCGGTGCCATCCTGAAATGCAGGATTAAAAAAAGAACAGAAGCAGAAATAAAAAGAAACAGCCAAAAGAAAGAGGAATATTCAGATCACTCTCCCATTTCCGCTATGAATCCTTGCCACCAGAATAAAAAGCCCCAAAATCCATCCCTCAGTTTACCCAAAGTCTCCACACGCCGCTGCAGTTAGAACACAGCGGCCTTCGCTGTCAGGCATCCTGAGCCCAGTTATATCCCAGAGCCATGCTGCTGGCATTGGATTCGTGTTGTCATTCTTCGGTGCCATGTTGCCGCCACCATGAGTTTGTGCTGGGCCGATCTCGGCAACACAGCCATCACCAAAACTGCTGGGTCCTGAACTGGGCTCAAATGCGACATTGGGCCTAGAATGTTGAAGCAGCCAATGCCTCATTCTGGCTTACATTGCTGCCGCTGCCACCTCCTAGGACCGCCTTTTCAGCAAAGGAACCCACCACTGCCAAAGAAACTGCTCCTGCCGCTGTCACACTCCGGGGCAGTGTGCCGGTTAGCAGTTTGTGGCAAATCCTTTCTAATAGCTTATGATCTGGTTCAATGGCGAATTTTTTACCAAATAAGCATGGTGAAATTACAAAATGCTAAATACAAGAGCAAACATGCTCTATACTGGAATAGTTGACATATAGCTGAAAGGAGCCATGTGTGTGTTGCTGGGAAAGTACAGCAGGTCAGGCAGCATCCGAGGAGCAGGAGAATCGACGTGTCGGACATATGCCCTTCATCAGGAATGGCTTGATAATATCCTGATCAAGGGCTTTTGCCTGAAACATCGATTCTCCCGCTTGTTGGATGCTGCCTGACCTGCTGTGCTTTTCCAGCACCACTCTAATGTTGAACTCTGATCTCCAGCATCTGCAGTCCTCACTTTCTCCTGTACAGCTGAAAGGGCTTTGTTCAAAACCTTCTCAGTTTGTCACCTGAAATAAGATTAATGACCTCAGATTAAAAGCACCTTGAGATAGCAGTGACCAAAAAAATTTGCATCAGGTCATTGAGAGAGAGAAGACTGGGTCTAAACTTAAATAGGGATGACTATGTCAGTATGATAGCGGAGCCACTGAAGAGAACTTGGATCCCAGGCTAAAAGATCATCAATAGAGCAGAAGCAAAAATTTTAAAATGTATTTCAGAATAAGTATCTTCCTATATAATGAAATTTTCTAAGGTGAGGATCAATAATTTGTGGTTAACTAAAGTAGCTCAGGAAGCCATCAAACTTATGGGAAAAGCACATATTTGCATCAAGATGAAAGGCAGGCTCAGGTGATTAGTCAAAATATAAAGAATGACAGGGAATGACTAAAAGGTTAAACAGGATGAAGTAATTGGAATAGGAGAGAAAGCTAGCTATGAATGTAAAAATGGATTACAACAGCTTGTAAGTATTTAAAAAGGAAAAGGTTAAGTAAACTGAGTGTTGGCTCTTTACAGGTGTGAGAATGTGGAGTTAATAGGGATAATGGCCGAAATGCACAAATAGTTTGCTGCTGAAATCACTATAGAGGATATAAAAACATTCCAGCAATAGCAATAAATCAAGAGGTGGAACGGTGAGAAGAACTTGGTGAGATTATAATCAACTAGGAGGCCGTATGAAGCAAACAGATGGAGCTGCGGAAAACAAGAATAAATCAGTCTTTTTCTGATTGGCAGGATGAGACAACTGGGACCCCCATTGGGGTCTGTGCTGGTGTTCAACTTTTATTTTGTAAGTTCCACCAACAGTTTAGTTGGGAGGAGTGGAGGCATGGTAGTTACATTTGTTGATGATACTAAGATAGGCAGGGAGGTATATTGTGAAGATGACATAAGGTTGCAGACAGATGGAGGTAGCTTAAGTGAATGAAATCTGGCAGATAGAGTTTATTGTGGAAAAAGTGTGAAATTGTTCAGTCTAGCAGAAAGAACAAAAAGCAGATGATTATCTAAAAGGAGAAAACTCCGTTCTGAAGAAGTCATATCAGGCAAACATTAACTCTGTTTCTTTTTCCATAGACGCTGCCAGACCTGCTGGTTTCTCCAGCATTTTCTGATTTTATTTTGGATTTCCAGAATATGCAGTATTTGCTTTAAATGAAGGCAGCTAATGGAATGCTATCCTTCAATTCATGAGGAATTGAACACAAAAGGATGTTATGTTTCAGTTTCAGAGCAGTGATGATAGCACGTGTCGAGCAACGTGCGCAGTTTTGGTCTCTCCACTTCAGGAGGAGATCTACTACATTGACGTATAAAATCAGCAGGTTGCCTTACAGGGAAAGGTTCGACAAGCTGTGCTCTTTTGCAATGGAGTTTAGAAAAGTGCATGGTTTTAAAATTATTCATCACCATTATAGGTGAGAGTGGAGGATAAATTGTTTCTTTGCCAGTTTTAGGACATTGCAGCCCAGGTTGTTGAATATTTTTAAAGCAGGTAGAGTTTTGCTAAGTCAATGGAAATCAAACATTATTGGGAATAGATGGGAATGTGGAATTCAAAACACAAACAGTTCAGCCATGATCATATTGAATGGCAGGGCAGGGTCAACAAGTGGAACAGCTTACTTGTTCTCTTTATTTATACACCTGTCCATATAGAAATATGGGGTTTTCTATTCTTCTTACCAAAGTCACCAACCTTCCACTTTCCTACATATTAAATGTTTGAGCACTCTCCTAATCTACTTGCATACTTTGTTATCGCCTTACAACTTACTTTCCGACCTTTCTGGATTTAATTAGCATGTTTGGCTCCAATTCCTGTTCCTTCATCCAAATCAAACATAGATTGTAAATTGCTGAAGTCTTAGACCTGAACGCTGTCCTATCCGTCTAATTACAGCTTGCCAATGTGAAAATGACCCAATCACCCAGATTTTCTGTTTCCTGTTAGCTAATTTTTTTTAAAGTCAATTTTTAATATTATCCCAAACATCATGAGCTTTTAATTTTAGGAAGTAACCCCTTTGTTGCACCAATTGAATGTTGTTTTGGAAATCCAATAGACAAAATCTATAGTTCCCTTTTATCCACCTTGCTTGCTCCATTCTCAAGAAATTCTCTGTTCTTGCAGTAATCTGGATATTCAGATGAGACAACTTCTTCTGGGTGACCATGCTCTGAATCTGTGTACATTGGTCGGGCTCTTGTGGATGCATATGCAGCTCATCTTCACTTTGTAAAAGTAAAGGTGGCACAGTGGCTCAGTGGTTAGCACTGCTGCCTCACAGCGCCAGGGACCTGGGTTCGAATCCAGCCTCAGGTGACTGTGTGTGGAGTTTGCACATTCTCCCAGTGTCAACTCCAGTTTCTTCCCACAGTCCAAAAATGTGCAGGTTAGGTGAATTGGCCATGCTAAATTGCCCATAGTGTTAGGTGCATTAGTAGGGAGTAGGGGAATGGGTCTGGATGGGTTATTCTTCAGAGGGTCGGTGTGGACTTGTTGGGCTGAAGGACCCATTTCCGCACTGTAGGGAATCTAATCGAAAATCGTTTCTCAGTCTGCTGATACATCTGGATCTATTTGAGGCTCAGTGGGAGGATTTACAAATTGAGGAGGGGGTTACACCTTGTGGATGACAATGAGCCCAGTGACCAGTTCATTGCTTAACTGGGCACTAGCCTCATTATTAATCCTACTTGCCAGTCTCCCCCACCCAGGAATATCCCCTCCCCCAGTTTGTAAACCCCTTCATTGACCTCCCCCGTGCTCCCAGGCTGAACTGCAAACACTTAATTGTGACCCATCACCACCCCAAGTGCAGTACCCATGGTGGCCACTGCTCCCTGCCCATGAACCTCCTGAACTGGGAGAACTGCCAGACTTGGGATGGGCCTTTCTCACCACTAGTTAAATACCAGTGGTGGCTAGACCTGGGCCTTAAAGTGGTCAGCTGGCCCATTAAAAGGCAGGCCATTTGATGTTACCTTTGCTGTTGGTAAAAGTAATGGCGAGGGCAGGAGTAGGCAAGTACATGACGGCTAGGCCAGCCCTTGGATTTAATATGCCTTCCTGCTTTCAAAACTCTTGGTGGGGGAATGGCTTAAAGTCCATGGTGTCACGCCACCAACTTCTTGATGTGCTCGGAGTGTAACTGACAACGTAATCCTACCGGTTTTATGCAGTATTTCAGCTTCCTGCACTAATAGTCTCTCCCTCAAGAGCTCAGCTTCATCTTCCATCTTTTGTAGTTTTAGATTTGATGCCGTCAATTTCTTCTCTGCCTTTTGAAGCTGTTTTTCCAAATCCTAAAATGTAGAGAAAGGTCTGGTTATTGGAAGAATACCAACATGCTGGAAATTGACCAGCCCTAGTATAATTACCATAATTAGTTGTTTTTGAGTCTATGCATTTTTCCTTCCCTATATATTTAAATATTTACTTGGCGATATATTATGAAGGTTTACACAATGTTAAGCTGAGGTATTTTGGAGATTAAGTGACTGTACTCATCTTTCAAACACCATTTATACATGCAACATGTAAATTAGGAACAAGATATGAGCCCTCAGTTCCTAGAGTCCAAAGCTGATCTGATGGTGACCTCAACTCTTTTTCTGTTTCATCATCTACTCCATTTGACTTCCATGGCGGAGCTGGATTCTTGATTACCAAAAAACTTCTAAGGATCCTCCATGCACTCCTTTGAAGAGAACACCATAGATTAATACCCTCTGAAAGAAAATATACAGTAGCCCCTCGACTTACGAACTTAATCCATTCCGGGATCCGGTTCGAAAAGTTCGCAAACTGAATCAATTTTTCCCATTGCTCGGATAGCATAAGAATGCTTGGACGTAGCAACGAATGCTGTTTACAGCGCACGCACCAAAGACGAACTGAATGAGATCACGCAGGGCCAGAGAACTTTTGCGTTCAACAAGCGCGTAGCAAAGCAGAACAATGAAACCACATGGTCACACACGGACTTTTTGTGTTGGTACCTTCGTTCGTACCTTGAATTTCGTACGTAAATCGAAGCAAAATTTTACGTACAATCCTGTTCGTAAACAGATTCGTTCGTGAACAGGTTCTTTCGTATGTCGAGGCACTACTGTATTCGCTACATCTCCATCTCAAATGGGACAGCACTTATTTTTAAACTTTGTCTGCTAGGTCAAATCCCTCCCACGTTGTGAAACATCCTGTCAGCACCTTCCAAGTGTGTTATGTTTCAAAAAGATCACTTCCCATTCTTCGAAACTCTAATGAATACAGGCTCATCTGTCCAATCTTTTTGAATAAGACAACCCATTCTTCCTGGGACTCAGTTCAGTGAATCCTCTTTTAACTACTTTTAATGTTATTATATCCTTTCTTAAACAGTTTTGTATACCATACACTGGATATGGTCTCACCAATACCCAGGTGCAAAGCATTCCTCCCACTTCACAAACACCGTACTCCGTTCCCCTTGCAATAAATGACAAGGTTCCATTTGTCTTTCTAATCACTTGCTGTACCAGCACGCTAACATTTTGTGGTTCATACACCAGGACACCCAGAACCCTCTGTAGCAGAGTTCTATAGTCTCTCACCATTTAAATATTATACTGCTTTTCTATTCACGCAGATAAAATGGACAAGTCTATGTTTTCCAACACTATCTTCCACCAACTAAATTTGCGTCCACTTCCTTAACCTATCCATATCCCTTTACAAAAATCCTTTTGACCTCTTCACAAGTTATGCTCAGAGTGTAGTGTCATCAAACTTAGCGACATATATGAATGACTTGATGCAGGGATCAAATATGAGTTGTGAATATATAACAGCACTTGCACAGATTCCCCTGTGTCTTCAATAGTTACAACTACCAGCTACAACTACTATCTGGACTCACTGCTTCTTGTTCACTAACCAATACCCTCTCCATATTATTATGTTACCCACCAAACCATATGCTCTTATTTTGTCTTGTCATCTTTTATGTGGAACCGTATCAACTGTTTTTGGAAAACCCCTTTCAGATTTTCTCTTCATGCCACCTACACAGTAATGTGATGACCATCAGAATCTTCCTGATCACAAAGAGATGGACTGCTCAAATGGTCATAAAGAAACTGGCCCAAAAACATCCACAGAATATGTTTTAATACATTGATGGTGTGGCAATAATCTCATTCCATGACACAGGTATCAATCTTCACAATATAAAATGTATTATCATTTACCATTGGCCAAATGAATACTGTTATAGATGTTGTACACAGCTGAAACACTTCATCTGACATTCTTACCTGAATTCTGACCTGTGCATTGTTCAGCAATTCCTGCAATTTGTGACTTTGGTTTTTGAACTCATTCATCATTTGACACTTGACTTCCATGTCACTCTCCAATTTTTTCAACTTTAGTTGTAAGGCTGCTTCTTGAGCTTGAAGATTCTTTTTTTGTTCTATTTGCCATTGTTTCAGTGTCTCGGTCACTGAGAGCTGTAATGCTTTTTTCAAAGTTTCCAGTTCCTTTTGATGTGAGGCTTGCAGCTTATTCACCTTTTTCTCAAAGTCTGTAGTTAACCTCTTTTTCTCAAGTTTTAGGATTTCTAACTCTTGATTCAAATTTTGAATTTCCACTTTGTGCTTTTCTTCTAATTTTATTTGTTCATCAAAACAGCCCTTTAATGTTTTGCATTTTTCTTGAAGGTTTTCAGACTCTTGGTTTACTTTCACCATCTCAGTTATTGCTGACTGTTTATCTTGCTCTAATCGGTGTTGAACATCCATGAAGTGTTGGAGATTGCTCTCAAATTCCTTCTTAATGTCAAGCATCTCCTTGGACAATGCCATTATTTTTTCTGTATTTTCTCTCTCCATATTCTTTTCCCGCTCGACCACCTGCTGCTTGTACATCTCAAAGTCTGCCAACACTTCTTCCTTGCATTTCTTGTGCTTCTGCAGGCTGTCTTCAAGGGTTTGAATTTGATGCCGCAAGTCCATCTCTTCTCCCATTCTGCTTTTGTACTGCAAGATCTTCCCTCGTGTTTCAGCGATGATGTGCTGGATCTCCTCCTGGTGAGTTTCCTTAACAGCTTGTAGGGAAACTTCATGCTCATCACTTTTGGCATTTAGTGCATAGATGACCTATGAAGAACATAGAAGAAAATATGTTTAGTGGTTCAAAATAACACGGCAGCAGCGATCTGAAATTATGTTGCTCATGTGCTACTGTCAAAAGCTGAAAAGTGGAATCCAGCATCAGAACCTTGGGTTGCTTGAAATGATCCAAAGTGTTGGCTGCTTGGAATTCTGTTGTTGTTGAATGATAACAGACGGTTAAGGAAAATCCATAACTGTGAATCCTGAGTGAACTCCAATTTAGCCGTGTAACTCTGACAGTTTGAAATAAAAAGTTTCCTCGAGCACAAATCACATCTCACGTTTGACTTCACTCCAGTACGACATGATGTAGTTTACAGAGCTGATTGTGTGTCTGGGCACTGTCAGCTCAAAGGGAGTACAGGTGATAAAGCTGCAGGCCTGTAGCCTTAAATTATCTGTCCACTGGAGTGGAAAACACCATAATGTCGACCAGCAATATCTCAACTCGCACTGTCTGCAATTTTAACCCCAAGTGTTCAATTACAGAAGCAAGCCCTAGTAAAAGCAAAACACATTTGTTTCAGATGGTGTAGGGCTTTGACAGTTCTCTTCAAGAAATGTATGAGTACACAATAAGCTTCCATTATACTAGGTGGAGGAGCATACATTCAGGGGGCACCTTGTTATGGCTTGAGAATAATGCAGAGCACGTCACAAACAAACTATTGTTTTTGTGTAGAAAATTGCAATGACAAATTTATACAAAGCAAGGTCTCACACAAAAAAAAATGACCAAGCAACCTATGTTTTTTGGTGATGTTAGTTGGAGGAGGAAAGTCGACCACGATAAATTTCTACTTTTCTTTTCAGAGGAAAAACTGAAAGGTTCTTCTACAGTTAAATATGAAGCTGACCTCAGATTAACATTTCATCTGAAAAATGACTCAGTTTGCAAGAAGCTGAAGTTATCCACTGTAATATCTTTTGTCTGACACTTAAAAAGTCACAGCCTCTCACAAAACCTTGCCTTAGTCTTGCCTGTAGCAGTATCAGTTGCTTAGGTTGACATTGTTCGATCTGAGCATGTGCAGCACACCTAAATGTTCCAGCATTTCTCAGTATGGGGCTATTTATCAGTTTGGCAGTGAGGTGGCTCAGTGGTTAGTACTGCTGCCTCACGGTGTCAGGGACCCAGGTTAGATTCTATCCTCAGGCAACTGTCTGTGTTGTGTTTGCACATTCTCCCAGTGTCTGCATGGGTTTCCTCTGGGTGCTCTGGTTTCCTCCCACAGTCCAAAGATGGCAGGTCAGGTGAATTGGCCATGCTAAATTGACCATGGTGTTCAGGGACCTCTAGGTTAGGAGCATTAGTCAGAGAAAATATAAAAATGCAGCAGGGTAGGGGAATGAGTCTGGGTGGAATACTCTGAGGGTCCTTGTGGACAAGTTGGGCCAATGGCCTGTTTCCACACTGTAGGGATTCCAAGTACTATTCTATCATTAATAGCAAACTTTCCCATAACTTCTAATCAGCTTGGAACACAACACAGAAAACGTTCAAATACCTGTGGATGTAAAGTTTATACTGAGTACTGAATCTTCCCATAGTTTGGCTAAGTGCCATTTTCATCAAGATCCATTGAGGGCTTCTCACCATTAGGCCAAGTGAATTTTCTCACACAATTGTCCAAACGAATCTCTTACCTACCCTCACTCACTCAGGACACCTAACTATGCTCCACTTGTACCAACATTAACATTTGTGTGCCACACACTTTCAACTCAATCAGAGCCTGACTGGTGGGGTGCTAAGTCTCTGCACTTGGTCAGCCGCATGCAGGAGAGAACCCCATGGTGTTGACAAATTGGGACTTTATACAAATGCATGACACAGGAATAGAAGGCATGTTTGTCATGTGTCCTGTGAAATCTGACAAATATTGCAGGACTGCAACAACCTGGCTAGGACCCTGCTGCCCTCAAGCATGTGATTGCCTGTCTGTCTCCATTGATTGGCTGTGAAGTACAATGGAGAGCCCAGAGCCAAGTCCAGCATCCTCAGTCTGCTGGATATGCGCAAATCCCTAGCCATGGTTTTAAAATCACACAACACCAGGCTACAGTCTGACAGGTTTATCTAAAAGGACTAGCTTTTAGAAATTTGCTCCTTCATCAGTAACTGGGGAGCAGAATCATAGGTCCACAGTTACCTGATGAAGCAGCACTCTGAAAGCTAGGACTTCTGAATAAACCTGTTGGACTAAAGCCTGGTATGGTGTGATTTTTAAACTTTGTCCACCTCAGTCTAACATCGGCACCTTCACATCCTAGCCATTGGTGTTGAACATCAACCACATAGCAGCAGAGTGAGAGATCTTAACCTCACGCCAGGTGCCCTGTCCTCAAGGTGACAGGATGAGGCCAGTAGGCACCAGATGAAGGAGGAACCACACAGAGGCCATCCCCCCTCCATAAGTCTCCTCTCAGGATAATCTGGGATGTAGGTGGCCAAACCTTCCATCTTCACCCTTCCGGACACCCTCAGTCCTGTGTGAATCAGAGGTGCCTCTGGGCAGGGCACACTCAACATAGCTAGACTCTCTGGGCACAAATGCCCTTGGGTTCACCTGACTAAAGCATGAAGGCCAACCACTCTTCTGTAGAATAGGCTGCAGAAGCCTGAAATACAATGACATAGTGAGAGAAAAAGACAGACGACATTCTGAAGAATGGATGAGACGTCTATCTAAACATGTTTCCCCGTGTGGAAACACATACCCACTTTTCACTTAGTACTCCATGATGTTTTAAGGTGTGAAGTAAGCAGCTCCTGACCTCACATTGCTCAAAATTGAAGATCCTCCCTCACATTCACATCCTGATTGTCCTCACAGTCAACATCATTGAGTTTGAACTTCCCATGTCCCCACCAAATCTGTCAGTCTATGTCTTTATTTGGCCAAATTGCCACAGTCCCCCACTAAACCCCAGGCATATTAAATAAATACCTCACCATGGAAGCCAGGGTGCTGCTAATAGTTGATAACCCCCACCTCCTCATGATCCCTTTGTCCCATACTATATCATATCTCCCCACTTCTTTATGGAATGCCCCCATTCAGTATTGTAATTCCTTTTACATCCCAGCATTCAGAATCAAACCCCCAAAATGGAGATCCCCAGCTGCCCTCTCATAACAGTGGCCCCCAATGAACCTACCCCCCCTTGATGTTTTAATGACCCTTTTATGGACCTCCAGGTCTCACCGTAGCACAGAATAGAATGGAATAGCCTTTATTGTCAAGTTCACTTGAATGAGTGCTGTAAAAGTTTGTAATATCACCTCTCGACGCCATCTTAGGTACAGGGTACCTAGGCACAGATACTTCAAGTGTGGTCACAGAATTGAAGTAGTAAAAAGAAAATAGATTTGTGTGGGAATACAGAGTTTAAAAGTTCAGAATGAGAATATAAATTGTCTAAGTATACCAGTTCTAGTCCTTTTCTAATGTGAGTCCATGTCCTCTGGGCTTCAGAATATGAAGCCACTCTGCTTACACACGTGGGCCTCAGCCCCCATGACTTGGCCTGCTGCACCCCGTTCCCTGGCCACGACATGTCTCCCTTTGTGTTACCTTCATTCTCCAGGTATGGCACGGTAGATTAAGTAGTTAAAAGTTGGGGTGTGATAGAAAACCTGCTGCAAAGGAAAAAACAAGGAAAAAAAAAGGACCTGGTGAGCAGAGGAATTGCCATTGGAATTGATCTACCATCCCCATGAATGACTTTACTGAATGATGAGAAACCAGACACATGATTGTACAACCATTTCTGTGAAGCTTCCTGACTGTCTTCCTAGGCTGGGTGCACTAATATTGAGGCTGACCATGGTCTACTTCTTTGTCTGCAGAGGTACTGGTCCCCCTGACCATGTCCAAGCTCCAAGGCTGACATTGATGGCTGTCTTTGACTTACTCCAGTGAGACCACCAGAGTGAAAGGAGTTTCCCTGGACTTGACTGAACACTACTCAAAATTGAGGGTCATAGATAAGTTGGTATGCATTATTATTAATATTAATCCTATCAACAGGAAAAAGCTTTTCCCTTTAGATGAGGGACACATACTGTAATAGCAACCCAATTTTGTATCCAATTGGCAAGCTCACCCTAATCCTGTATGATCTAACTTCATTAATTAGTCTACTATGTGAAATCTTATCAAAGTCTTTACTAAAGTCCAAGTAAACACATCGACTGCTCGGTCATCATCAATCCTTTTGGTTACTCCCTCAAAAAACTTAATGAAGCTCGTGAGGTATGACTTCCCTCACACAAAACCATGCTGACTCTCCCTAATCATTCTTTGCTTCTATAAATGTAAGTAAGTGTCATCATTCCAAATCACCTCCAACAACTTATCCACCAATGAGGTCAGACTCATAGGTCCATAGTTCCCAGGCTGCTGCTTATAGCCTTTCTTAAGAAAGTGAGAATTGGATGTTGAGCTCAATGATTAGCCATCATCATAATGGATGGTGCAGTAAGATCAATGTGCTGAATGGCCTATTCCTGCTCTAATTTTTATGTCTCTAACAATGGGTTTCCGATTCTGTCCTGATGAATGCAAAATGAAACACTGACAGTATATCTCTCTTTTATTCAACATTACTCCAGTTGTCCTACCACTAACTGACCATGAATGTAGAAAATCTTCATCTCCCTTTTCTGTCTTCAGCTGTGTCCATCTTTCCCTCCCACTACTATTGCACACTCTCACTTGCGTACGCTCTCTCTCATGCACTTCCCCGCACCCCCAACCTTTACCAAGTTTTCTAAAGTTTTAGAACTCAAAAGCATTGCTTCAATAGGTGCACAACTTGAGACATAGCTGCTCGGTTTCAAAAAGGATCCATGGGCAGAATCCTTGCTGGTGCTAAATGACGTGGACTATGACAAGAGAGGGGTGCACACGATATTAAGCAAAGTCTTTCTCAGTGTAAAGACCAAAAAGTCAAATTTCCAAATAAGTCCCAGGTGTGGAGATGAGATTCTGGTTAGTGCGAGGGAAGATATCCACTAATTCAGATTATCACCTATTATCACCCACATTTATCAACATTGCCTCATTAATATGAATTCCCAATTCCATCACCCACCACACAGAAATTAGAAGCTGAGATTTCCTGCTATGAAAGTCAGAGCAGACACCTGATGACTCATCTCAACCCCTGCTGCTTCAGACCATCATCTTGGATATCTGGCACGAACACATGAGGGCATATTCCATTGGCAATGCCACATGTACCTCCATGAACATGGATACTGGTACCTGGCATATGCCAACATTTCCACATCATCATGGCACAACTTGGATCCACAGCATACTTCTGCACTGTATTGTTGTACTTCGCATTACACTGGCACCTCTCATCAGAAAACTGTTGCAAAGATACATCGCATGCAGGACAGGTACTCCACTCATAGACTAGACCAGACTGCTTGCTTGCCTTTTTAGCACTCACTTTGCGTCGACACACATGCTCCCAGCACGCCTTCTTGGTTTTGCATGGCTCTTTAAGCCACACCTTAAATACTGCCCATAGGCCTGCCTTCCCCTGAAGTATAGAGCATACACAGGGCCAGGCAGTCTTAAATCAGTTAATAGGATGGACATTTTTCTGAAAAACAGTCGTATATCGTTCTCAGAAAACTGTGTGCGTGCGCGCATGCGTGCGTCAACCGAGTGGTCATGTCTCAAAGTACAAGGGGAAATGCAGTCAGAGTCAGGGATATTACAGTATGGCATGAAACATTTCAACCCATTTTGTTGTGACGATGTTGCCCCTTTAACAAAGTTATTTTGTCTTCGTTTTTTTTAAAGAGGTCGTAAAGGCAGAGCTGCCAAAATGCCTGGGAAAGAGCCCAGATTAACAATGGTAGGGGAGTGGACAGTTCTCCCAGTTCACGTTTTTTCTAGATTTTTTTTTGACTTCTAACAGTCAGAAGCTGCTGTAGTCCAGAGAAAGGTTCCAAGCTTCAGCAGGTAATCCCTGACTGACTTCTCTCTGAAATCTCTCTGGCCTGTAAGAACCAGATTTAGAATTTACCTTTTGTCAAGGGATGTGTTTACAGATGTTACAGGAATCGGAACAGCTCCTTAGTTAAGTTGCGGTATTGAGTTGGTTTGGTTTTCAAATAGTTAAGTTACTCTAAATTTACTTTCCTTTTGTTCGTGTTTAAACTGTAGTGTTTAAATAAATTCTGTTTTGCTCAAAGCCAAGTGGTTTGACCAGCTTCACATTTGCCTTTAAAATAATTAGTTAGGGACTCAGCAACCTTCTTGGAATACATTGAGGGGGTCTGGCCTGGTCCATAAGTGTCAAATGCCAGTCATCATACATCCATTTTTTTCTAGTCCCATTTTCTAGTATGAGGCTCATTGCCTTGTGTACTATGACATTTCAAGTGTTCATATAAATATTTCTTAAATGTTGTAATGGTTCCCACCTCGATCACCCTCTCAGACAGTGACTTCTAGATACTATCACATCTCCTGTGAATATCCTGTCCTTTTACCAAGAGTATAGCTAGTTTGTGTTTGTTTGTTTGCAATAGAGGTTTAAAGCCATGAAGCCAAGTAGATAATGAGATAGTGTGACATAGGAACTGAACAGTGATAGAGAGAACGTCCCTTCCTTTGCACATTGTAATTTGATTTAATTTTTTTTTAAAATTATCTAAATGTAAACAGGGCTTCTTTAAGCAAAGCAGATATGAAGACGTGTGAATGGGGCAGGGAAAAGCAGAAGCAAGCTGAATACAAGTGTGGTTTCTTGTCTCTTACCAACTACTTTAGGGAATTTGAGCAGAACAGCTGAAATTGAATGAAGTGATAAGGGTGAACAAGGGGAACATCATTGCAATGTGGTTAAGTGAGGAAAGGTGCAACAATAGGCATGCAGAGGTAAGTAGACAACTGGGTAGGGGCCACAGGGTGGTAAGTAAAGCATAATGAGTGCAAGAATGAATGGACAGAAAGTTACTGAAGGCTACTTTATTTCAACCACACATTCTTCATCTCTATCTGAAACAAAATCAGAGTTAAAGGGAAGAAAGAAAGACACAGCAATATTACAACAGCAGGAGCATGTAAGAGACCACAGTCTCTGGCTAGTTTTGAAACATTGCATGAATGCATTTTCCAAAGTTTTTACATTGCTCATTGACAGTGGAAGGACACCCAGCGTAGATTGATAGGACTACCCCAGGCCTGCTACCAGCCCTCAATGTTATGAGAAGTGGTAAATGATGATAATGGGTATTGTTCATCATGGAGATTCAATCTGGAGAAAGGACTACACCAATAAGTTAGCCAGATTAGATAGTACTTAGACTTCAGAGATTCTGCGTTTAGCTCATAGTTCAATAGGTTGAGCACTTTAATTAGTTATGAATAATAACACCCAACAATTGGTAACATTACAATAACTACATGCAAAACAACAACTCCAACTCACCACAAACAAACACTAATCTGGCTCTGTATCCCATTGACACGTCCCTTTCCATGGCCACCCAAGGATCAGGGCTTGTGTTATGTCCAAAAAGTCTTTCGGTTTTCATGAACTATTTGTTTTCCCCATGAAAAAAAAATTGTCTCCAAAAAGGACACCAACCTCAGACCCTGGGATGAATATCAGACACTTGAAGGCTGCTTACAACATTCCTTTCCCTTGACTGATGACAAGATTTGAGAACTCATCCCTGGGCAAATTCGTAGCTGAGCCACTTCCCCAGTATTGGGAGGAGATCTTTGTGGCTGATACACGGTGTTAGAAATATATACTTCCCATCTATCTTATGAGGGAGATGCCTCATTCCTGGCTAATTGCATTTAAACTTCAACCCTGTGAAAGGACAAGCTGGAACGGAATTTGGAGGAAGCACCAAGGATGGCAAGGGCACAGTATTATCACCTTAAATACTAACTCCCTCCACCACTTAGGTCCAGAAGCAGCAGGGTGTACTATCTACAAGATGCACTCCAGCAAATCACTAAGATTCCTTTGACAGTACATTGCAAATCAGAAACGTCTTACACCTCAAAAAGGTGACGGGAACAGATGGTTGGTAACTCCAGCCACTTGCAATTATCTTCCAAACAGCACTGGAGATGTATCTACGCCACATGGAGTGCAGGGGTTCAACCACAGTTCACGGTCACCTTCTCACAAGCAATTAAGTATGGGTAAGAAATGCTGGCCTTGTCAGTAACATTCACAATGCAGGTAAGAAGTTTTTTGTTTTAATTCTTAGCCTTCTACGGTGGAAACACTGACCTAAAGCTTTCATTCCACAATTGTCAAGTGAGTGTCACATGAGCGATTTGGGAGATGAGACTTTAGTATTTAGTAATTTAAGTGTAAAGTTTGTTCTGTAATATAATCAGTGCTTTACTCCAAGCTGAAAACAAATCATTCAAATATTGCTGAATACAAAACAACAAACTGCAGATGTTGGAAATCTGAAACAAAAAAAGTTTGGCAGTAACTATTATAGATAGTGCTTCATATTTTAGGTGTTGGAACCCTGACACATTGCGTCTAACACATTGACTAACTTCTGTTCTCAATAAATGCTACCAGACTTCAAGGCATTTTTCCAGTTTTGTACCTGTTGATTTGAGCTCTTGTCTTTTGATATAAAGAAAGATCATCAAGGAATAGTCTACTTAAATCACTGAAGCATTTTAAAAACAAATTAAGTGATTTAGGTCAATTAAGAAGAATCTGAACAAATGAGCAGCGAGCAAGACGGTTTTCTGCCTTAACCGAGAGCATGAACCTGCAGAGTGGGGAAGCTTTTTTTGTTATTTTGTTTTCTTATGCTCTTTTGATAAACTACTGTCTAACAGGCACATATATAAACCATTCCTCATAAACCTAACATGTTCTTAGATAAGACTTTGCGGTCTATTTGAACTTTAACTTTTCTTAAAGTTAAGTCTGCTCATTCAACAGGGCAGTGACCAGACTGAGAACATACCCAGTCTCCAGTGGTCTAATTTTAATTATTCTGTAGAGCCTGTCACATTTCTGGCTATGTTTAGCTAGTTTCCACAAACAAATTGAAATTAGATGCTATGTAAACTTTCAGCATGCAATCACGTCGTCTTTAACATTCAAACCATCAGACTGATATCAGACAGGTGCATATGGAAAAGTTAAAAATCTTTTCTGGAATATTCTTGGATGTAATTTGCAAAAACCTTCACTTAATCCACATTTGTAATTTTTGATGATTGTGTAATTTTTTTTGACAGAGCTTGTTTTCTTGACTGACTTGTACAATTGACAACATGAACGCCAGTCCCAGTACAATATCTTAACCAAATTGCTGTTCTTCATATGAACCAAGACAAGAGTCATACAACTGCATTGTTGCTGGCATATCTTAGCCAATTCTGATCTTATCGTCATCTAATTCCCACATGCAAACTTTCCAGAAGAGGTTCCTGAATGTAATCAATACTAAAACCTTAACTTATTTTACCACTTTCTCAGATACACTGAGGTCAGTAGCAGTGCTCTTCTCTCCATTCTCCCTGAGGATGTTCAGACTTTACATATTATTGAAAATTTTGCACATACCACACACATTCTGTTCACAACATTTATCTTTTGCTTTCACTAAATCATTTTTTCCACCTAATTTTGAATTGTGAATAGTCATGCTGTAGCTGGGGGTTCTGGCCACTCGGTGATCCTGAGCATTTCTGAAGACTAAAGAAAGCCATTTTTGCATTTCTACACCACCTTTCACAGACACCACACAGAACATCACTCGGCAATCAGTGAGGCATTTACTAAATTGTACACAGCAAGTTCCCACAGACAATGTGATCTTGACAAGATAGCCAGTTATGAGCCATAAATAATGGCCAAGACATTGAGACTCTACAACTCACTGACAATATCAGACTGTGAACACAATAGGATACAGTACTTTCATACCTGAAATTGCTGATGGTGATTGGGGGGTGGGGGAGGGGGGTGGTGGCAGGGAAGAAATAAAAGGCACACCACAATCAGAAGTGAAACCTTTCTGGACCTGGAAAAACCAGGTTAGCATAAAGCATAGCATATTACTAATGGGGAGCAAGAGTGATTGTCCCAAGTAAAGGTTGCTGCCAAATACTGGCTGAACTCCATTAAGGTCACCCAAGCATTTCCAAATTGAAGATAATGTTGGTAAGAAGTTACGTCTGGTGGCCAGGATTGGCTGCAGACATAGCCATGCTGTTGAGTGCAAACAAGGATAAGAGAGGTCCAGCTCTCTCCCATTCATGGGAATGCCCAGGTAAACTGTGGACTCAGTTACACATTAACTACGTAGGTCCTTTCATGGGGTCTTTGTTTTTAGTCATTATGGATGTCCACTCAGAGTGATTAGACATGCATAGAGTTCATTCGTCAAACACGAGGACGACAATTGGAAAACTGTGGACATCTTTGCAGCGCATGGACTCCCAGATGTGTTGGTCACAGATAATGGACCATCATTTACCAGCAAGGAATTAGAGTATTTCCTAAAGTTACGTTTGACATCTAATGACAGCTCTATACCATCCATTGTCCAATGGTCTGGTGGAACGAACAGTCTAAACTTTGCAGGCAGGCTTAAAGTAGTATTATTGAAAACAGCAAATAAGACCTAGGTTTAATATGAAATAGTATGTCTGTAACAGCACCATACTCTCCTAATAATGAAATGCATGTTAGAAAGCATATGAACATGTAACAAAATGGAGATCAGGAGCTGAAACCTGAATAGACTCAGCACCTGTTTTTGCAATTGAAACAACTGACAAAAGCACTAAAGAAAGTGCTCGTGTCAGTCTGCTCTCTAATTTCAAAGCAGAAATTGTTGAATCCGGAGGGGCAAAAAAAAAAGTGATATGACTGTGAATTTCTCAAGTTCCATATCATCACATTAAATGTTACCATAGGACCATTAGCTATTCTCATTAGAGAGGGATGCTTATTGGTGAGTTTAATGGAGGGGTCAGCATATCTCATGAGAGGTGAAGAAAATGGAGTCTTCTGGTAACTTCAGCTGAAACAGGAATTGAACCAATGTTGTTGGCATAATTCTATCATAAGCCAGCCATCCAGACAACTGAGCAAACTGACTAACAACCAGGACCTAGAAGTTGGATAGATTGCCAGTAATATTGTTCTCGACAGGTTTAACCAGAAAAAATTGGAAGACCTTTGATCACCTCATGATTGCTGTTGATTTATTTTCTTTCAGTCTTCTTTCACTAGAGTCTCCTTTCCTTTTTGTATGACCTTTATTGTTCAGTCATATTCGTCCTTAAGATGTTGTGGCTCATGCAAACCTAAATCATAATGCTCACACTTGCATACATGTGCTGTTGATTAATCCTTATAATTTTGTAAGATACAATATGTATAATTGGGAACATGGCAAAAATATTACTTGTGACTGATGGTTACAACGGCTCTTTTGAGTCAGACTCTACCTGAAAAGGAAACAAACTTCAGGCTCCAAAGCAAACTGAACTTCATGACCAAAGTCTCAACAAAAACTTCAGGGTTCTCGAGAAACTAAAACTTGTTGAGACTAGGAAGAGGCATGGAGGAATTCACCCAGTGATCTTTCAGGAACGCAAGTGAAAACAGATGAACAGGAAGACAAAGGTAAATTTATTGTGAATGCCACAAATTTTTTTTAAAAATGGAATGGATTGGCCCTACAAAGCAGCAATCTCATTTAGGATAAAAGGTGTTTCTGGTAGTTTGATGCCATTAAGACAACAGTGAGCACAGTTATGAAGATTCTGCAGGCAATGATCATTTTGGTAAATACCTTGCCTGTGGAGCTTGTTGGGAACTGCTTACAGCGGAGGATCAGAGACAAAGTCTTGATATGGAAAAAAAGAATTGGAATTCTCTTAGAGAAGGTTCAAGGCTTCAAAAGATTGTGCTCTGAAATTAGGGCCATACACATAAATAGATTGCTCAGTAAATCAGTGAGCTATATCGGGATCTGCTATTTGTGTCATTTATTAATTAATTAATAGCCAGTTGCTTGCTAATTCATGTTTAATTTATTGATTTGGATTTGAGCAAAGTACAAAGTTCTAAAAAGTGAAATTGTGTTCATTACTAAAATGATCATAAGAAGAAAAATAAATTCAGTTCTGCTGGTTTGTCTGTAACTATAGGGTTATAATAAGTTGTACCAGAATAGTTTTAGGGACCTAAAACAGGACCTGGAACAGAGCAGTTATTACTATTACAACTTTGTCATTGTGGGTGACCTTTACATGTGATGGAGATGAAGAGAGAGTGGATATTAGTTTCTTGTTTTTGCTGGAGAGTCAGGAAAGGTGTGCAACTGACCTAAATAGACTGAAGAAAAAGCCAAGGCCAGGGCACGGGACTCATCACTTTTAAATAACAGGGTCTTAATGCTGCGTTGTAGCTCCAAGTCCCAGCCAAACGACCAGGTCTGGCTGAGAATCATTGAAGCAGGCCATTCGACCCATCTATACCCACCCTCTGAAAAGTACTCCACCAGACTTAACCCCCTCCCTACCCCACCCCTGTAATCCTGCAGTTCCTATGGCTAATCCACCTAGCCTGTAGATCTTTGGACTGTGGGAGGAAACAGTAGCAGAAGTAAACTCCCCTCTCCCCCCCCCCCCCCCTTTCCACCACACACACACACACACACACAGGGAGAGGGTGCAAACTCCACGCAGACAGCTGCCTGAGGGTGGAATTAAACCTGGGTCCCTAGTGCTGTGAGGCAGCAGTGCTAACCACTGAGCCATTCCTGCTGCCCAGGGGTGGGTAAATGCTGAGACTGAGAAATAAGCTGTCAAACTGGATTCATAAATGGTTGATAATGTTACTTTTGTGATATTTGATTCTGATATCACTTTTGTACCTATACTGAAAGCATAGTTAATATTTTAAAATGAGTTCTATTGATGCAAAGATATTGACTACGGGGATTATGGATTCCTTAAAACTTGCTTCTGCTGTTCTAGGTGGATCCTATAGAAGAAGGAATTCCCAGCACAGCTATGTTCCTTCATGTTGCCAACAACCTACTGATGCCGGTATCTCAAATGTAAAAGGTCTTAATATTTTGATTTGTGCTCATACTTGCAGCTCAGAGTTATGTGCCTTCCTCCACTGATGCCAGATTCCTTTGAAGTGGTAGGTTTTAATCTGTCTGTCCTCTCAAGTGAAAGTAAATTGCTCCATAGTTTATTTTAAAAAAGTGTTCTCGTCAATATTTTCTCTCAAGATTTGTCAGTTGTGGCTCATTGGTTGTACGGTCATCGATAAATAAGGTTCCAGTTCCAACTCCATTCCAGGATTGAGCACAAAACAAAACAACCAGGGATGTTACTCCTGTTCAGGATTGCAGGTGGACTGCAATGTTACAGATGCTGTCTTTTACACAAGATATTACATTGAGCCTCTATTTAGGCCTGTCCTGGATGGAAAAGATCCCATGCTAGCATTCTGAAAAAGAGCACAGGAGTCAGCCCCAGTGTCCCAGTCAATATTTATCCTCTAATCAACTTGCAAAAATAGAATCTGTTGCTGTGTGTAACACTGGCCTCAAAGGCTTCTATCTTACAAGGTCAATATTTTTGAAAATTACTTCATACACTCTGAGTCATTCAGCAGTCATGAAAAGCACCAAAAATCTCTCTAACTGACAATACCAGAACAGGTTATTTGGTCATTTATAGCATTAATCTTTGAGCACAGCAAGCACAAAGCCAAAGAGCTGCCATTTTGTCAATCCAATAACAGTGACAAGTTTATTCTGTGTTGAATGAAATGTTTTTGAAATATTCTAAGAGTCTGGATGGTGTTACAATTAAACACAAGTTTATTCTTTCTTTAACGGATTCTGAAATCATTCCATTTTTGTACTGTTGCAAGCAAGACTGGAGGATAGCACTGTTGCTCTGGCCCCATTACTCCATATGTAACAACTTAAAATAAAGGCATATTTCTCAGTTACTAGAGCAACTTATTAAATACCATATATAAAAAAGGGTCCAGCAATCAGGTTTCTAGAAGAAGTGCAACTATTGATTTATCAAAAGAATTCATTCAACAATGCATAATTGTCTAACATTTATTCCTTTAAACAACCTAATATACAACCATTCTTCTGGAAAAGTAGTTTTGGAAAAAAAAAAGTTCTTCCTGCAGAGGTGCACTTCGAAGAAAATAAAACACCTTCTAGCCATTTGGTTTATTCTCAGAAGCAAAAAGGTGACAATGTAGTATGTTCCAAAGACTGTCCACAAGTGTTCTGGAATGTTTTGTCAAATCACTAATCTATACAATTGTCTCTACAGTCTTGGCAGATTTTCTCAGGAAATACAGAATTATAGGTGGTGGGCAAGTTATTAGATGGAATTGAGAGACAGGATTTACATGTTTTTGGAAAGGCAAGGACTGATTAGGGTTAGTCAACATGGCTTTGTTCTTGGGAAATCATGTCTTACTAACTTGATTGAATTTTTTGAAGCACAGAGGAACCTCGATTATCTGAAGATGATTTCAAGGTCTGCAAAAACATTACATCAAAGAGGTAAGTGTATTTGATTTACCTGTACTGAAGAACATGTGAAAATGCTGGCAAAAACAAAGAAGCTCAAGCATCAGTGACTGGATTTTTTTTAAGGTAAGGGTTGTTACACAGCCCTTTGCAAAAGTAAATGTCTTACAGGGCATTCCCGGCACTTTATCGAGCCGTTCATTTTAAAAAAGGCGAGAATGTAAACACATGCACAAAGCGGGGCTTCCGTCTTTGTATCGCGAGACAGAACTCCCAGAAACAGTGTCAATGGTCTGGCGATTGTATAAGCTGTTTGGGACCTTGTTTAATGCTGGGATTTCATGGTAAGGGTTTAGTTCTTCTCATTTTAACCTGTAATTTGCCGACTGCAAAGATTAGTTTGTTTAAATGGCAGACTCATTAAAATTATTGATTTAAACAAATTCCCCAGTAGAGCACAGCGTTAGATCAGAACGGCTTTCCCCGTTTAAGTTAAAAATCAATTATCTGAATAATCAATTATCTGAATGAAATAGTACCCGCCCATTTCATTCAGATAATTAAGATTTTTCCACAGTAACAAAGAGGATTGAGGATTTAAGAGCAGCGGTTATGGTCTATAGGTACTTCTGTAAGGCGTTCAACAAGGTTCCTCATGGTAGACTAGTTAGATCTCATGGAATATAGGAGCACTATCCATTTGAATACAGGACTGGCTTGAAGGTAGAAGAGAGAGGGTGGTGGTGGAGGGTTGCCTTTCAGACTGGAGGCCTGTGACCAATGGTGTGCCACAAGGATCAGTGCTGGGTCCACTGTTTTTCATTTATATAAAAGGATTTTGATGTGAACATAGGGGGTATGGTTAGTAAGTTTGCAGATGACACCAAAATTGGAGGTGTAGTGGACAGTGAAGGAGGTTACCTCAGATTATAACGGGATCTTAATCAGATGGGCCAATGGGCTGAGTGGCAGATGGAGTTTAATGTGGATAAATGTGAGATGCTGCATTTTAGAAAGGCAAATCAAAGCAGGACTTGTACACTTCTAACTTGTACACTTCTAATAGTAAGGTTTTGGGGAGCGTTGCTGAACATAGACCTTAGAGTGCAGGTTCATGCTCCTTGAAAGTCGAATTGCAGGTAGATAGGATAGTGAAGGCGGCGTTTGGTATGTTTTCCTTTATTGGTCAGAGCGTTGCGTATAGGAGTTGGGAGGTAATGCTGCAGCTGTACAGGACATTGGTTAAGCCACTGTTGGAATACTGTGTGAAATTCTGGTGTCCCTCCTTTCAGAAGATGTTGTGAAACTTGAAAGGGTTCAGAAAAGATTTACAAGGATGGTTGGAGGGCTTGAGCTATAGGGGGAGGCTGAATAAGCTGGGGCTGTTTTCCCTGGAGCGTCAGAGGTTGAGGGGTGACCTTATAGAGGTTTATAAAATCAAGAGGGGCCATGGGTAAGATAAATAGGCAAGGTATTTTCCTTTGGGTCAGAGTCCAGAACTCGGGGAATAGGTTTATGGTGAGAGGGGAAAGATGTAAAAAGGGACCTAAGGGGAACTTTTTCACAGAGGGTGGTGCACGTGGAGGAATGAGCTGCCAGAGGAAGTGGTGGAGGCTGGTACAATTACAATATTTAAAAAGGATCTAGATGGATATATGAATAGGAAGAGTTTAGAGAGATATGGGCCAAGTGCTGGGAAATGGGACTAGATTAGTTTGGGATATCTGATTGGCATGGACAAGTTGGACCGAATGGTCTATTTTCTGTGCTGTACATCTGACTGTATGAGAAGTTCCTTCAACGATTCTATGAAAAGAGCATATCTATTTCACCCTAAACTCAACAAGAAGGTTTTTAAAAAAATGTAAATATATTGGAGACCCCCCCGCTGGGCAGACCTTCCTCACAGGCTTCTTATCCTCCACCTAATTTCAGATTCTAAGGCATACTCTATATAGACACTGTTCAACTAGCTCCAGTTGTGGTCCATGATTTTTGAGGGAGGCTTGTTTTAAAAAAGTCTCCCTTATCTTTAGTGATCTTTCATTGCCATCTCAAAGAAACAAGTCCAGGTATCTCCACACGTCCTGAAATGATTCAATTCTCTCAGAACTATTCAAAACCCTCCTCGAAATATGAAATATCTACTACAGTAAAATTTCATAAGATTCACATGTAATAAGTCATAAAAGAATAGGCGTGACTATATGAAGATAATGTGTTTTTTTTGGGTGTAGCTTGTTTACTCCCACTTCTCCTTGATCCAACTTCTAGAACTTGGTTTTGGTATCACATCCTCAAATCTATATACTTGGTTAAGTTTCCTCATGGAAGGTATTTTTAGAATATGTTAAAATTCCAGTAGGGAGTCATACATACAGAATATTTTCAATTGCTAAATATGCTTCTCCTCTTGTAGACTGGTTGACTCCATCTGGATCTTGACTCCTGACAGATGGTTGGGCAGGAGACATTTTAATCACTTGTCAAGGCTGTGCTATAGTCATCTGACAGGTGAGATTCAAGTAGCATTCCATCTAAAGGCCAGTCTGGAAACTAATAATGAAGCACAGCTCCTACAATCTGTCACAGCCTCAAGGACACTACAAGCTAAAGGCAATAAAAATACATGGATGAGATGTGTGTGCTGCATTCCTAGACTTTCAATTGAAGATAGCATAAATTTAGGTTGGAGAACAATTCACAAATGCCAGTTATACACAAAAACATCAATTACATCCTGAATTATTGATGACATTCCGTAGATTATTTTTGTAATTATGTTGTATGATATTTTTACTTCCTGCATGCTGAGCAGAAAGAACAAAATAAGAAAATGTAGACTCAAATAGTAAAGCAGCTGTTGGACTTGCGATTCTACACATATGTCGGTTTGCCAAATATAGAGCTGTATTCCTGCAATCACCAGTAGATGAATGCCATGAGATCCCAGGTCACTGATACTGGCCTGGGATAATACATACTGAACTGTAGCAGAAATAGCTACATCTCAATAAGTTAACATGCACACATGCCAAACTAGGGCTTTGAAATTAGCAGAGAACTGTTAAGTTCCTAAAAAGCTTGTTAGCAACTTCACAGGGCTTTGAGGAGGAGGAGAGAGGTTTTCAATTTACAGTCGTTTTGCAGGCTTGGTGCAGGAGGTGTGGGGGCTCCATTTGCATACAAGTATTTGTAAAGAAATTTTGTGACATTTGAAGACATGGGGAATTTGTTTAATGCACTTTACAGGAAAAAAAACAACTGTCCTTTTACCTAGTAATGTATACATAGAGCACAGAGGGTGACTGAAAAATGTAGAAAGTGAGTTCGTGGGGAGGGGGTGTATTTTATTCAGAGTCAGGACAGTTAAATTCAAATAACAAATACTGCAATACTGCTGAGAAGAATTTATAGAACTCTCATATTGCTCTGAAGTTTAAATAATAGTGAATTTAGTTTGCAGTCTGGGTTACATGTCTCAGGAAGAGATGCCAGCTGAAGAAAAGCAACTTGCGAATGCTCAGAAATTCATCAGGAGAAAACTGGTTGCATCATATCCAGCAAGAATACTTAGGGCAGAGATAGTGGTAAATCTTCGATAGGGCTTGCTGTTTGTAAAGATCTCTTTAGGATGAGGAATAGTGAGAGCATGAAGCTTTTTGCTAGTGTTTGCACTGAAATCTTTCCAACTTTTTGTCGAGTGTAATATTCGTTCTCTTATTCACTTCCAATAATTTTTTTATTTTGTGTTAAAGTACACTTGCAGACTCTTGAGAAATAAGAAGTAAACAATGAATTTTCAAACTTTAGAAAAGTTACATCCTTTAACTTTTTAGCTTTATGCAAAACCACTCATTGCCCACTCAAAGAACTGCATTTTTCATACAGACAAGTCCAATATCACTCCAGCTTCTAAACGACTTCTCTTCAGCAGGTTTAATATTGATTGACCATGAAAAGTTGCATCTTTTAGCTTTGGACAAATCCTTAACCAGATACCAGAACAGAGGCTCATTCTGGCAATTCTCCATCCTCCTGGCCAAACCAGGAAAACAGTTCCAGAATCCTTCGATCATCATGGGACCAGGCACTGCCATTCCTCCTGTGTTTGTGTTTGGTGCTTCACAGAAGGAACACGCTCCTTTCTGATAATTACACAAAAGCTGCCATAAGAATGCAGTTAGATAAACATAAAATGTATTCAGCATAAATCTGTACCATAGCCTTTTACACTCAGGAAAGTTATCTTGGCTCTGAAACTGTTACTGCACAGATACACTCTGGTATAATTCTGGTGAAACAGATTATAATGAAAATAAATTGTATAAATTTATACAAGTAGCGAATGTTGTTTTTCCTGTTCAAAAGAGGAAATAGGGACAATCCAGCAAACTATAGATGGCTGAGTCTCACGTTAGTGGGTGGGAAGCTATTGGAGATAATTCACAGGGATAGACTTATACACATTTGGAAAAGCATTGGCATAATTAAGGACAGTCAGCATGGCTTTGTGCAGGGCAGGTCATGTCTTACTAACTTGTTTGAGTTTTTCAAAAGAGGTGACAAAGATGATAGATGAGGGTACAGCAGTGGATTTTGTTTATATAGATTTCAGTAAGGCTTTCAACAGGGTCCCTCATTGTAGACTCATCCAGAAGATTAAAATGCATAGGCTCCACAGTGACTTGGCTGCATGGATTCAGAACTGGTTTGCTCATAAACACCCTTCCACCATAACCTTCTGCTTTCTTTCAGGCTGGAGGTCCATCACTTGTTGTGTTCCACAGGGATCCATACTGGGACCTCTGTTTGTGATATATACTTAAATGGCTTGGATGAAAAGGTAGATGGGTGGGTTAGTAAGTTTGCAACAATACAAATATCAGTGGAGTTGTGGATAGTAGAGAAGATTGTCAAAGGATACAGTGGGATATGGATCAGTTGAAGACATGGGTGGAGAAATGGCAGATGCATATTAATCCAGGTAAGTGTGAGGTACTGCACTTCAGGAGATCAGATGTTAAGGAAAAGTATACAGTTAATGTCAGAACTCTGAACAGAGGGATCTTGGGGTTCAAGTCCATAGCTCACTGAAAGTGGGCACACAAGTAGATAGGGTGGTAAAGAAAGCTGATGACATACTTGCTTTTATTGAGTTTAAGAGCCAAGATGTCATGCTTCAGCTTTATCAGACTTTGGTTAGGCCACACAGTATTGCATTCCATTCTGGGCACCACATTCCAGGAAGGATGTGGAGGCTTTGGAGATGGTGCAGAAGAGGTTTACCAGATGCTGCCTGGGTTAGAAGGTATGAGCTAGGAAAAACATGGGTTGTTTTCTCTGGAGCAGCGAAAGCGGAGGGGAGACTTGATAGAAGTCTATAAAATTATGAGATGCATAGATAGGATTGGTGGTCAGCATCTTTTCCCCAGCCCGAGCTAAAATGTCTATTATTAGGGGACATGCAATTAAGGTGAGAGGAGAAAGTTCAAAGGAGATGTAAGGGGCAAGTTTTTTTTTAAAACACAAAGTGGTAGGAGTTTAGAACACCATGCAAGGGGTGGGGGCTGAGGCAGATTTGAGAAGGGGATTTAAGGGACTTTTAGATAAGCACGTGAATATGCAAGGAATACATGGACCAAGGGCGGCAGAAGGGATTAAAATCATTTGGCATCATGTTCAGCACAACATTGTGGGCCAAAGGGTCCATTCCTGTGTTGGACAGTTCTGTGTTCGATGTTCTAAAATTAAATTTAATCAGCTAAGAGTTCATTGGATCCTCTTCTCCAGGTCTCTGTTTTAAGGTGGATCTGTCCCCAATGTCGGTGGAACAAGGAAGCAGGTTCTAAATTCACCTCAGCCCGAATAGGAATTAAACCCTCACATTATTGACACTAATCTGATACAGATTCGTAATTCAGCCATCTGAAATAACCAGAACACCCCAGAATCGGTCCAAGCTGCTGAGGCAATAAAGGCATTGGAGTCAGTAATTGTGGATAGTGATGGTACAGGCTCAGATTTCTTTCCAGGACATGGCTGACCACAAATCCCTCCCAGCCCCTACCACCAGGCGAATGTTGACATTCCATCTGTACAGCCACATTATGAGTGCAACTTCCTTCTGCCAGTATGTTTCAGAGATGGTCTTGAATCCAGGGACTCTGCTTCAGAGGCAGGGATGTGCCACACTTTCTTCCTCATTAAATTGGATGTGGGGTTAGCAACATGAAAGATGGATTGGCAGGATACTTAGTGAAACAATTTCCTTTGCCTTCAGAAATCCATAACAAGCAGCCACAACCTTCACAAAGGCTTGTAAATGGTGTTGGTGTACATATCCTTCAGGATCTTATTAAATTACAGAACAGGCTTGAGAGGGTGAATGGCCTACGTCATTGCACGTGGAGATATTGCTGCACCGTGAAGATTAGTCACCTACTAAGCTAAATGCAATAACCAGGTGGTATAAACACTGTCACATCTGTTGAATGAGCACACTACAAATCACACCATCTAACTTATTAGCTTTGGTTTAGCTGCATGTGCAATATGTTGTTAATATCGCAGATAATTTTGAGATGCAAGCTAAAGCAAAGTATGCACTTATTTTTAGATCAGTGGCCTTTTAAATAATAAGTAAGGTCCATAATACAAATAGAAAATGAAATTCAATCAATAAATCCTATTGGATTAGATATGCACAGCCTGAATTAATGATGCAAGTGTAATGATGTGACTGTGTGTATTTGTACCTATACTTCTCACATAGACCGGAATTATTCATTGCAAATTATTCCTGCCAGTGGCGCAGTGTATCCATAGAAACCAGAATATTTTAGTAGGCATTATCTTCAAAACATAAATAAGCTGAGCCTACTTTAACTCTTGAAAGCCACAAGTTAACTTTGATATAAAGCTTTCCAAAAAGTTATGAACAAATTCAACTAACTCGCTAATTGTAAGATAGAAATTCTGCAGAGCCATTTGAGGTGACAGATGTGCAGTTTAGCAGGTCTGCAGCCTGTTGCTTTGCACTTCACTAACCCTGCATCAACTACTGAAGCTGCACTGTTTCCAATAACTGATGCTGGCAACTGGATCTTGTAACAGCATCCCTGCCCTAAGGTGGTGCTGAGGCTTGAAGAGAAAAAGAATTCCAAGAATGTTGACCTTTTCCCTTGAGGTACAGTAATAATTGAATCTCCCTGGGATTGACAAGCAGCTGATTTTTTTTTTAAATGGTGTGCACTAATTACGAGACCACAGAACAGGGCTTACACTTGAACTGTAACTACATGCTTTTGGTGAAATTTCCTGGGAAACCCAGAAAATATGCTTCAGCCATGACCCGACATGACATAGATAGGCAGCAGCAGCACCTGGAGTGAGCTTCTCTGTTGAAACTGACAGATAGGAGATATCAACATTCTGCTGTTAATTACAACTTCTCATTAAAAATATGGTACAACCTAGCTCCCAAATGCTGCAATTTCTCAGCACTAATTTATGTTATTTCAAATTCATTCATGGGAAAAACAGGTGAAAGGAAACATATTAAATTGGTGATAGAATGTGCACTTTGACTTCAAATCAAACAGTCCTTCAAATCAAACAGTCCTTTAAAAATGTAGGATTTTTAAATAAATAAATGCCCTTTATTAATTTACTTAATATTCACAGACATCATAGATTAGCATCTCCAGTGCAGAAGAGTGTAATTTTATACAGGACAGCAGCATCAATAAGTGTTTTGGTGAAAAGAAGCTGCAGCTCTTCATCTGTGTGAATGATCTCAACTTGCCTCATGAACACATTGCTTGTGACTACTCACCTTTAAATGAATAATTTGCACATTAGCTTGCAAAATCAAAGCCTTGGGCAAACCTATTGGTGCAGTGTAAATGAAAGTAACTGGAATGCTAATTGCCTACCTAGCTGGACTTCTTTTTCTTTCTTTCTTTCTTTGAAGAAAGATGGGACAAGAGAAAAAGAGAAAGAATTTGTATTTCAATAGTATCACAATTTCAATTTACTTTACAGCTAACAGAATCCTTTTAAAGTACAGTCACAGTTGTCATACAATCATAGAATAATAAAGCACAAGAGGAAGCTATTTGGTTCAACTCCCCTTAGTACAGCTATCCAAATAATCTCCAATAAATTGATCTTTTCACACATCTCCCCTGGTATTTCTTTCCTTTCAAAAGGGTTTATCCAATTCACCTTTGATACTCTTGTATCTGTCTCACTACTCTTTCTGTCAGTTCATTCCAGATTATAGTACCTTGCTGTGTTTTAAAAAAACTATTTTCTCAGTGTCTCAACACTGATAAATGAGATTGTACACTTTGCTAGGAAGAAAGGAAAGTCAGTCATTATTGGGAAAGTGCAACTCAGCAGGATTCAAGGAGGGGTCTCAGAGTACATCAGTCATTAAAATTTGCATGACAAGTCATTCTGCTATAACAGACGTGTTGTTAATGCAAATTTGCTATAACGCGACTGATAAATTGGGGATACTGTTTCTGAAGCGTGAACTTTTAAGCAGCATGTTGGCTGCAACACGATTACGGTTTCTATGGTTCGCTATTTCTATAATGCAAGGCTGCTCAAGAACACATCCATAGTTTATCAAAAAACAAATACAGACCAGCCACTAGGCTTTATTTCTAGAAGGTTGTAATTTAAAACTAAGAGTTACGTTACACTTGTATCAACCCTTGCGAAGGCTACACTTGCAGTACTGTAGTTTTCTGCCCACTATGTTATAAAAGATTATAGAAACATAGGTAGTGCTGAAGAGATTTCTGAACCATAACGTACAAGAAAGAAAGAATAGGCTATTCAATCCCTTGGGTTTAGATCAGAGTGGTGCTGGAAAAGCACAGGTCAGGCAGCATTGGAGGAGCAGGAAAATAGACGTTTCAGGCAAAAGCCTTTCATCAGGAATCAATGATTCCTGATGAAAGGCTTTTGCCTGAAATGTTGATTCTCCTGCTCCTCGGATGCTGCTTGACCTGCTGTACTTTTCCAGCACCACTCTGATCTAAACTCTGGTTTCCAGCAAGTGCAGTACTCATTTTTGCCCTATTCAATCCCTTGATCCTGCTCATATCATTCATCAAGATCATAGCCAATCTGACTATAATCTTAAATCCATATCCCTACATACTCCTGATAACCTTTACCCTCTTACTTAACTTACCTCGGTTTAAAAATATTCAAAATGTCTCTGCCTCTACCATTTCTTCTGGAAATAAATGGCTCCAAAAAGACACACTATGTTTAGAGAAAAAGTTTGTCTAACCTCATTTTTAAGTGGGCAACCCCTGATACTTAAAGAGTGACCCTTATTTCCAGATTGTCCCATTAAAGGAAACATTCTTTCCACAACATGTTAAGATACTTCAGGATCTTATTTATTTCAATCAAGGTTTGAAAGATTTACAAGGATAATAATCAGAAGTACGTGGGAGGATATAACTGATGGGTTCAAATGCTTTTCTCTAGAAAAATGACAACTGAGGGGTGATGTAATCAAGTTATTGAAAATTATATTTTAAAAAAGTTATTTGTAAAGGGGATGCAGGGGAAACGTTTTCTCTTATGCAGAGGGGCATAACTTAGAGGCTGCCAATATAAGATTATCACCAAGAAATGTTTTTACCCAGACAGAATGTGTCACTTGTTACCACACACAAGGGTTGAATTTAATAATATCGATGCATTTAAGGGGACACTACATAAGCAGATGAGGGAGAAGGGAATAAAGAGTTACAATGACAGACTGAAACAAGAAAAGATGGTGTTTTGGATCATTAACACACATGGGCTGGTTGTGATAAATCATTACACTGTACATTTTATGAATTCCTATGCAATCAGAACTGAATATGGTGGTCTGCACACATTTTGAACATTCCAAGTTTTTAAATGGGTCTTTATGGACAGCACGGTGACTCAGTGGTTAGCACTGCTGCCTCTCAGCACCAGGGATCCAGGTTCGATTCCACCCTTGGGTGACTGTGCGGATTTTGCACATTCTCTCAGTGTCTGTGTGGGGTTCCTCCAGGCTCCTCCTGGAGATGTACAGGCGAGATGAACTGGCCATGCCAAATTGCTCACAGCAGGGGAAAAGTAGAATAATAGAGTAGGGGAGTAGGTCTGGATGGTCAAGAACTTGTTGGGCCAAATTGCCTGTTTCAACACTGTAGGGATTCTACGATT
Organism: Chiloscyllium punctatum; assembly: GCF_047496795.1. Classification (NCBI taxonomy): domain Eukaryota; kingdom Metazoa; phylum Chordata; class Chondrichthyes; order Orectolobiformes; family Hemiscylliidae; genus Chiloscyllium; species Chiloscyllium punctatum. The sequence goes on from NC_092739.1 coordinate 51,109,069, forward strand.
CTAAAAGATAAGATGCTACAAATTAGGATGCTGATGTCTGTGCCCAGTTCTCTGATCTGCCCACTGGGTGTCAGATGTGAAACTGATGGACATTCAGAGGGACTTGGGTATACTCACATTGGAACTCAAAGTTAGCAACAAGTACAGAAAGCAGTGAGGTGTAATGGTGGTGTAGTTGTACAATCACAGGATGAGTAACACAGAAGTTCATGCTTATGGTCAGGGCATGGGCACAAGTCAACCACGGCTGCTGGGGGAATTTTAATTCAATTAATTCAAATTTGGAACTCAATGCTGGTCCCAGTAACACTGACTTTAATGTCATTGAATTCTGTAAATACTGATCTAGTTCACTAATATTCTTTCAGGAAGCAAATCTACCATCCTTACCTGGGTTTGGCCTATATGTGGCTCTAGACTCTCAGCAGTGTGGTCGATTCTTAACTGCCCTCAGAAATGGCCTAGTGAACCATTCATTCAGTTCAAGGGCAATTAGATATGGACAACAACTGGTATCCTAAATGATGCTTACAAGAAATAAAAAGGAGACTTTTTTGGACTTGGGAACCTACCTCACATGCGCACAGTCTCGGACAAAAGGATGGTCATTCAGGTCTAGGATGAAGAGGGGTTTCTTCACTTCAAAGGTTTGTGCATCTTTACAATGCTCCAATCTATAGAGTTGAAAAATGCTCCATCAGGGAGTATTTTTAAGGATACCTTCAGGGACTGTATGGTCAATTCCTGCTGCTGTTTCTTATGCTTTTAGGTATGAGTGGTGTCTTACAATTTTAGCAATAGCTCATCTTTAATGGCTACTCTTGTTTGTACAGGTTCACCTCTGATGTAAACTGGACATGGAGAGTGGAAAACTGAAAGGTCATAATTAACTGCAGTAACCAAAATGACCTATAGTTAGAGTTTTCAATGGCCAAGCAAGTTGCCTGGGAAACGCAAAGAAAGAGGAAAAAAAAATCGACTATGAACAAAGCGATTTTGTTTCTCTTCAAAATGCCTGATTATCAACAAGAATGCAAAAGAGTGCTGGCTAAAACTGACTGAATAATAAAACTATAGTCCACAGAATAGATGCTTTCAAATAAACAACTGATGTAATCATAATTCAGGAAAGATCTCAGAAGTAAGATCAGAGTTAAAGATTTTTTTGATTAAGTATCAGTTCAGGTGTAAAGAAAAGAAATCTGTGCATAAAAGGACGACACTTGGAGAATTCAGTAGTGTGCAGCATGAACAAAAGAAACATGAATCATTAACTTTCATGTTGTATCGCCTGACCATCAATCCTGCCGAAAAAGTGAGGTATCCCCTGTTTTTCAAAAGTTCGCTTTACACCACTTCGAAAGACCTACTTTAGTACTCGTTTCACTAACCAAAAAGAAATCCTAAGAAGATTTTCGCTTTTACAAAAAAAAAGTGGAATTTTTCCCATATAAATGAATGCTTCTTCACTCTACGCCATTTCAGGTGACGTAAGGTTTTGTAGGAACGCTCTATTTTCGGACAGATGGGGAAACATGAACTTGACTGTATCCTGTCTGCTCTAAGTGCATTATACAGAGTTGTTAAGATCTGAAACAAAGTAACCGAAAGCAAGCTCCAGGAATTTTCAAATGATAGATTGATGGGGTGAAATTTTGTGCTGCTCCAGAACTTGGGAATCTTGGTAGGTGGGGGAGCTTGATTGTTGGGGAAATCAAAATCAGCTTCCTGATAGTAGGATACAATTAAGGGATTAAGTTGTTAGAAACTTGAAGGTGGGTCAGCAAAAGTTGGAAATCTTTTGCATATATTTGTGAGCTCACTAAAAGACAATAGACAACAGGTGCTGGAGTAGGCCATTCTGCCCTTCGAGCCTGCACCACCATTCATTATGATCATGGCTGATCATCCTCAATCAGTATCCTGTTCCTGCCTTATCTCCATAACTCTTGATTCCACTATCCTTGAGAGCTCTATCCAACTCTTTCTTGAAAGTATCCAGAGACTGGGCCTCCACTGCCTTCGGGGCCAGAGCATGCCACACACCCACCACTCTCTGGGTGAAGAAATTTCTCATCTGTCCTAGATGACCTACCCCTTATTTCTAAGCTGTGTCATCTGGTTCAGGACTCACCCATCAGTGGAAACACGTTTCCTGCCTCCAGGTAAAAGGTAATCTTACTGGAAAGAAGTGCATCTTTCCAAATAAGTAACAAATCTAGGTCTTCAGATTCGGTGTAGAAATGACATGCAGCAAGTCAGGTAGTGTACTTGCTAGAGTGTGACATGAATAGTGCAGCTTTGTCTTCTTTGGAAAGCATTGTTGTAGGAGAGGCCATCGCAGGGAAGTTTCATTTGATGGATCATGATGTAGGGCTAGCTGAAGGGAAGCTGTTGGAGGGAAGGCAAGGATGTAGATATATGCAGATTTGGAAAGTGTGTTTTATCATGTGAGAGAGCAGGGACGATGACAGAGACAGTCCAACAAGATGGGGTCAGTTCTGTCTACAAGGGCACCCTAGGGGCTTAAACTAAGGGTACTGAGCAGAAAGAAGAGTCTCAGGTTAGTGGGAGGCATGGATGCCTCTGGAGGGTAACAGATCAGAGAGCTGTATGATACAGGTGGGGTCTAGATTAGAGTGGTGCTGGAAAAGCACAGCAGGTCAGGCAGCATCCGAGGAGAAGGAAAATTGATGTTTCGGGTAAAAGCTCTTCATCAGGAATAGAGTCAGGGTGCCTGCAGAGTGGAGAGATAAATGAGAGGGGAAAAGTAGCGTAGAGTACAATAGGTGAATGGGGGTGGGGATGGAGGTGATAGGTCAGAGAGGAGGGCGGAGTGGATAGGTGGAAAGGAAGATAGGCAGGTAGGACAGGTCATGAGGGCAGTGCTGAGCTGGAAGGTTGGAGCTGGGGTGAATTGGGGGAAGGGGAAAATGAGGAAACTGGTGAAATCCACATTGATGCCATGGGGTTGAAGTGTTCCAAGGCAGAAGATAAGGCGTTCTTCCTCCAGGCATCGGGTGGTGACGGAGCGGCGAAGGAGGCCCAAGACCTGTATGTCCTCGGCAAAGAGGGAGGGGGGAGTTGAAATGTTGGGCCACAGGGCAGCGTGGTTGATTGGTGCGGTTGTCCCAGAGATGTTCCTTAAAGTGCTCCGCTAGGAGGCGTCCAGTCTCCCCAGTGTACAGGAGACCGCATCGGGGGCAACGGATACAATCAGTGATATTGGTGGATGTGCAGGTAAAACCTCAGGTGGCAGGACTAAAGCAGAGGGTGAGGAGGGGAGTCTGAATGGAGACAGGGACTGTTTAGGAGTCAGCTCAAAGAGGGAAGTTGGCATATCAAGGGTGGTGATTATCGGGTGAAGTCAGATATTCAAAAAGGGTATTGGACGATTACTTTGATAAAAATAACGTGCAGGGATGTGGGGAGAAAAGGGAGATTGACACTAGGGAATAGACTGGCACAGGCACAGTGGGCTGAATGGCCTCCTTCTACAGTTATTCAATTAAATGTAACTGGGAAGAAGATCTGAAACATGGAGGGGATAGGAATCATTATTTAGATTACTTTACAGTGTGGAAACTGGCCCTTCGGCCCAACAAGTCCACACTGACCCGCCGAAGCGTAACCCACCCATTCCCCTACATTTACCCTTTACCTAACACTACGGGCAATCTAGCATGGCCAATTCACCTGACCTGCACATCTTTGGACTGTGGGAGGAAATCAGAGCACCCAGAGGAAACCCACGCAGACAAGGGGAGAATGTGCAAACTCCACACAGTCAGTCGCCTGAGACAGGAATTGAATCCAGGTCTCTGGTGCTGAGAGGCAGCAGTGCTAACAAGGGTTTATGGAGGGAGTTGGTTGTGGGGGGTGGGGGTGGTGGGGAGCATGGAATGGAGTGCACAAGGCACTTTCAAAAGCAATAGCAGTATTTCTTGCAGCTGGTCCTCAAAACACATTCACTGAAGCACAGTTCCTCGAAGTGAAAAGTGAGTCATGTCGGTTAGATAGAGTTAACGGTGAACACAATTGGCTGACTGATAAAAAGGACTCCCTGATAGTCATTAATGAAAGGGCAGAGAACCACATCAGATGTGTATTCGACCCTCTGAGCATAAAAATAGCACAAGTCAGAGTCAAAAGTAGCCTTCCCAATGTCCTGTACGATCAACATGATCTCCCAACTCCTATACTCATCGCGCTGAGCAATAAAGGCAAGCATACCAAATGCCTTCTTCATTATCCTGGGATGCACTTTCAAGAAACTATGAACCTGCACTCCAGGGTCACTGTTCAGCACCGTTCCCCAGGAGCTAACCATTAGGTGTATAAGTCCTGCCCCAATTTACCTCAACTGAGTGCTTCTGCCCATCTCTGTTCCACCCAAAGCCTGGTGGAATAGAGATGGGCAGAACAAGCTGACAGTGACCGCAGACTGGTGAGCAGTGCAGGAAGCTGGAAACTGGTGTCCAGTGTGATGGTGAGGACTACCCCACAATGGCGTAAACTGCCAGTGGTGCAGCTTCTTGCAAATATCAGACTGGCAGTGTGCCGGGGCAGCAGAGGATGCAGTGAGTTGCTGTCTCTCACACACACACACATGCCAACCCCTCCAAGAACACCTGCTTGTGAGGATTTTACCAGGAAAAGGGGATTATCTCATGGGCATGGCCACCTTTGTTTCATTGCATTATACTGTTATTACAGTAGCCAAATTAACTGACGTCTTCACTTTAACATTGCTGATATTGTGAACGTGTGTTTCTGCCAATCTGAAATAAAGCACTCCACTAGTGCTTGACACACTACAAAACTGTAACACAATAGAAAACACCTTGCAGCTCTATCATTTATCCTAGTTCCAATGAAAGGTCTGAAAATTGAAACATGAACTGTTTCGCTTGTTACGGGTGTTGCCTGACCTGCAGAATTTTTCCAGCATTTTCAGTTTTCATTTCAGATTTTCTAACATCTGCAGTAAGTTTGCTTCATCTTCAGGTTTGATCCCCAAAAGGGGCGGGGACTCATCAACTGCTCATATGCAGCATCGCATCAGCCAGAAGTATTCATCCCTTGTCAACTGATTTCATTACATTTTTTTTTAGCTGCCATACAGGCCCCTGTGCAAGTTTCTACTGAGGAAGTTGTCATGGTGTTTTCATTCTGCAGAGTTAACTTTCCCATAGATCTCCACAATTAGAAAGAGGAGCAGATGGCTCCTTGGAAACAAGCATTACTCTTCAAAGATGAAGAGTATATTATCCTTGGATACACAGGAATGTATAGATACACTTGGATACACCCTACCATGGATACACAGGAGAGGTACAACACAAGTCACATGAACACAAGTGCAGCGAGTGAGAAAACTATTGGGGTAGCTAAAGGTGTGGTTCAAATGCCTGGAGAGATCAGGTTGCATTGCTTTGTTCACCAACTAGGATGACCAGAATGATTGTGGTCATAGGGGCAGGTTGGAAGATCAGCCAGATGTTAAGAACCAAAGACAGACTTTAGAAACAAAAAAGAGAAGAGAAGTTAGAGTATGACAGAAAGCTAACTATAAATATAAAAGAAACTTATTAAGTATACCTTTTCAGATGTTATAGACAAAGTAATTAATGGAAGTGTTGATCCTTGAAAATTAAGGAGCAAAACAGAGGGAAGAAATAAAAACAAGTCAGGCAAAAATGGATTGACAATACTATTGGACTTAAAAGGCTGACCAGTCCAGAAGACCAAATGATTTACGTACTCAGGTCTTAAAAAGAAGTGGCAGAGATTTCAGAGGCATTAGCTATAATCTTTAAAAATTTCTTTAGGTTCTGGAGGATCCCAGCAGACTGGAAAGCAGCAAATGTAATACATTTATTCAAGAAAGGAGAGACAGAAAGCAACAATCTGTATGCTAGTTAGACTATCATCTGGCATAGGATCATTTCTAGGATCCATTAAGGATGGGCAGTAGTGGTTCAGCGGATAGCACTACTGACTCGTGCCAGGGACCCATGTTCAATTCCACCCTCCGGTATCTATGTGGAGTTTGCACATTCTGCATGCGTTTCCTCTAGGTCCTCCAGTTTCCTCCCACAGTCCAAAGATGTGCGGGTTAGGTGGTTAGCCATAGGAAATGCAGGTTACAGGGATGAGGTGGATCTGGATGGGATGCTCTTCAGAGGATCAGTGTAGACATAAGTGGGCCAAATGGCTACTCCCACACTGTAGGGATTCTATGATATAGCAATGTACTTAGAATGTCACACTGGGATCAGGTAAAGTTAACATGGTTTTGTAAAGTTGAAATCAGGTTTAACTAATTTATTACTATTCTTTGAGGGACCAACAAGCAAGTCTGTAAATGTTATGTATTATCTTCTAAAAGGCTTTTAAAACGATGTCACATCAAAAAAGAGCTCATAGGTCAAGGGTGACATATTAGCATTGATAAAGAACTAATTTGCTTACCGGAAGCAGCAAGTAGGGATCAATGGGTCTTTTCTGAGTTAGTAAACTACAACTCTGGAGTGAGAGTGTATTCCAGGGCCTGAACTATTTATAAAGCCACAAAGACTTGGATGAAAGATGAAAAGCATGTGGCTAATTTTTTGATTGACACCAAAATAGATAGGAATGCAAGTTTCAACAGAAGATAATAAGTTTACAGAGAACTATGGATGGGTTCAGTAAATGGGCAAAGATTTAACAAAATGTGGAACATATGAACTTGTTCACTTTGGCGTGGAGTAGCAAATTAGCATATTCTTTAAACGGTGAGAGAGATTGCAAAATTTAATGACACAGGGGGATCTGGGTGTCCTAGTTCATAGACCACAAAAGGTTAGTACACAGTACAGCAAGTGAAGGTGGACTGAACATTAAAAAGCAGGTGGTTTTCCTGGAGCAGCATATGCCCTTTGAGTCACCACATCGAGAGTATTTTGTATGGTTTGGATCTCCTCATTTGAATAAAGATATATTGTGTTGGAAGTGGTTCAGAGAAGTTTCATACGACTCTTTGCTAAGATGAAGGGTGTAAAATAGAGAGAAAATGTGAACTGATTGGACCTCTACTCATTGAAGTTTAAAAGAATGAGGGGTGATCTTATTGAAACAAGATTCTGAGGGGACTTGACAGGGGTAGATGCCAGAAAGATGTCTCTAAACCTCAGATGAGGAGACTTCTTTTTTGTTGTGGGGTCACCAAGACAAACGTGTGCCTGTATTGGGGTGTATTATTTTTCTTACATTCAGCTTTTCAGAGGCTAGTCTTCATCATAAGCATCACATCTCTCCACTTCTTCCTTGATCCTAGGGCTGTTGCCATTCTCTCTAAAACATGAGCAGGAAAAAATGTTTAATGACACTAATTTTTATTAGTGTGTTTCTTGCACCCTGCTAGCCTTGAAAGTACTTTTCTTATTCTATGCCAGGAGAAACAGGTGAAGAATTCATGTACCACATTTAGTTTTTTAAAACCATTTGAGGAGTAATTTTGTACATAACCACAATTAAATTATTAACAAATAATTGAGAAAGCAGAAAACTAAATCATGTATATTTTAGATAAAATAGTGCATTTATTTCTTCTTGGGTGTCTTTCCCTTGGCTACACACTGCAACCTGTGTACTGCAAGTGATGTGGATTACCTGTCCTCATTTTACATTTCTCATTGAGTTCTCTGTTGTGCATTTCATCAAAACCTGACAAAAGCTGGGAATTTGCCAAGTGAGAGAATCATAGGTGCAAACTTCAATATTTCACACAGCATGCGTTATATTGCAATGACTAAACCGCTCAATATAGTTTAATCTTCCATTGCTGACACTAAAACCATGCATTCAGTTTTGGTACATGTAGTGAGTGGTCAGTCTGCTTGATCACCAGAAAGCCACAACAAATTGGCAGTTATTTGGTATAGCTAGTCTGTATTGCATTCTCAATAGATATTGTCATGCCTCATTGGGACAGGCAATTGGGAAAATAAAAATCAATCCCTATTTCTGTTGTCATCACAAAAAAAGTTAAAGATTTTATAAAGCATGCAAAATCCCCCAGTTTGATTTTCTGATAGACTTTGGTTTCAGTACTTAACAAGAATTATTATAGATTGTTTCTCTGGTAAAGGTAATCTGTTACGAACTGTTAATGTATAACTAATATTTTAAACTTTTACCCCATCTAAAATCCCTGACACACACCTTAAGGAGTGTAGTGGAACAGAGGGACCTTGGAGTTCAGGTGCATGGTTCTCTGAAAGTGGAGTCACAGGTAGACCAGACAGTGAAGGTGGCTTTTGGCACACTGGCCTTCATCAGTCAGGGCATTGTCACGTTATGTTGCAGTTGTACAGGACCTTGGTGAGCCACACTTGGAATACTGTGTTCAGTTTTGGTTACTTTGCTATAGGAAGGATATTATTAAACGAGAAAGAGTGTAGAAGAAATTTACAAGGATGTTTCCAGGACTCAATAGTGTGAGTTATAGGGAGAGGTTGGACAAGCTAGGACTTTTTTCTTTAGAGCATAGGAGACTGAGGGAGGATTTTATAGAGGTGTATAAAAACAATGAAAAGCATGGATGGGGTGAATGCACTCAGTCTTTTTCCAAGGGTTGGGAAATCGAGGACTGCAGGGCATCAGTTTGAGGTTAGAGGGGAAAGAATAAAAGGGAACTGAGGGGCTTTTCTTTTTTAAACACAGAGGTTGGTATGCATATGGAATGAGCTGCCAGTGGAAGTGGTTGAGGTGGGTGCATTAACAACATTTAAAAAGGCATTTGGACAAATACATGAATTTAAAAAAAGGTTCACAGTATAAGGATATGGGCCAAATGCAAGTAAATGGGGTTAGTGTGGATGGACATTTTGGTCACCTTGGACCAGTTTGGGCTGAATGGCCTGTCTCCATGCTGCAGGACTATGATCTACAGAGGAGAAAGAAAACCACTGGTATAATAGGCCGAATAAACAAATAAAAAACCTGGGAAAGCACTTCAACGGCAGCCATTGACAGGATTCTTTCTCTCACCACAGACCGACTGAAGCAAAAGGAACTAGGTCAAAGCGAAACCGCATGGAACTAGAGCCTGGGTCTGTCAGACTCCATACAAGATGCTCCCTTACACCAACCTATGTTTATAGATCGGCCCAATAAAATTTATTACTGTTGACTCAACAGCATAAATCATATCCATTGCGCTAGGTTGCTTTTTTGACCAGCTAACACTCACAAAGATGGAATAGACCCTTAGTTCTACACATTAAGACACCTAGATATGCAACTGCTATTGCCAATTATGCTTCAGGTTTGGTTCTTTTGTTGCTATTGTCTACATCCTGCCAATTTACCACCAATTAGTCCATATACCAAAATTGGTATTGTAATGAGAGGGGAAAACAGAGTCAACTCGGACAGGGAAGTAGAGTCGTGGAGGCACAGATGCAGAGGAGAAGTATAGGACTGCAGGTGAGGCTGAGGCAATATGACAACCTGCTATGATTTCAATTAGTCATTTCTGCTTAGTATCAGACAAGAGCACTTGATGCAATTTCTATTTTAAACTGGACTTGCTTTCTAATCAATACAGTACTGTGCAGGTAATGAAGACAGATGGGAGGAAAACTTACAACAGATTGCTCAGTCACTATCACAAAGCAATGTTCTCAGAACCACTCAGAATTATTCATTTAGAACATCAGATCAATGTAAATTATTAAAGTGAATAATCACACAAAACTTGCCAAAGTAAAATCAATTCCACACTGAAGTGTGCCATTTTAGAGTTTTGTAATATCACAGATTAAAATCATAGACTGATACAACATTAGAAGGATATCATTCAGCCCAACATATCAGTCCAAAGATGTGCAGGTCAGGGTGAATTGGCCATGCTAAATTGCCCGTAGTGTTAGGTAAGGGGTAAATGTAGGGGAATGGGTGGGTTGCGCTTCGGCGGGGCGGTGTGGACTTGTTGGGCCGAGGGGCCTGTTTCCACACTGTAATGTAATGTAATGTAATCTAATCTAAGCCATCTCTTAAGTGATGAACGCCAATTAGTCGCTCTTCTCTGCTCATTTCCCACAGCTCTGTCAATCTTTTCCTTCATATTATCATCTAATTCCCTTTTGAAAATTGCTACTAAATTGGTTTCCAGTACCCCTTTAGACAAAGCAATCCAGATCACAACAGGTTTCCTTGATTCCACTGGTACTTTTCCCAACCACGTTAAATCAGCGTTCTTTGGTTACCAACCTCTCTGTTACTGGAGACAGTTTTTTTTTTAAAAAAAGCTCTGCTGAAAATATTTAGAATATTGAGGACTTCCATCAAACCTCCTTGAACCTTCCCTGCTCCAAGTTTAGAGCCTACTTTAAAGAATTTAACAGCAGAGCATTTCAAAACACAAAATATAATCCAAGTCAGCAGGCTATATGAAGGAGAAATCATGCCAAATAAATTTATTAGAACTCTTTTTTGAGGTGACAACAAGCAGGAGAATGAGTAGATAGAAGTAAAGGAAAAACATGAAATGTAATACATTTGGATTTCCAAAGGGTGTTCCTTAAGGCTACTTAAATTAAGAGGCCATAGTTTTGGAGGTGGTAAATTAACATGGACAGAGGATTGGCTATATAATAGAAAACAGAGAGCTGGGATGGGGGGAGGTGGGGTGGAGAGTGGCATCTTCAGGATGGCAACCTGCAACCAGATGAGTGCCACAGGAATCAATGCTGTGCTATAATTATTTACAATATACATTAAATGACTTGGATGAGGAGAGTGAATATACTATCACCAAGTAAAATGGAAGGGATAAATGATGTAACCCTGTTAATACAAGTTCACGAAAATGTATTAGTGCAGAAGGACCTTAGCTTAGAAAAGGCAGAGTTCAATTAGCATGGATGGAGATAAAAACAGCAAGCAGCAAAACTCACAGGAAGGAGGAGTTTTCAGAACCCTAACAACAGCTATTAAATCAAGAAGTTAGGATAATTTTAACAGAAAGTAATGCAATAAAAATGGGAAACAAAATCTTTGTATAACCTGAGAAAGATCAAAGTAGGAGGATGGAGTTGATGGAATGTGATCAAGACAGCTTCCTAGGATACTGCAGCATGGAATGAAACAGGAATGAAGCTCTGATCAAAACTTGTGGTTTATTCTTTTCAACGTTGAAAAAGTGATCATCTCCATTAGCACACTTGTGGGACCGTGCATGATGTCATATCTGAGGCCTTAACAGTTTCCAACACAATTTCCATCAAAGCACTGCTTGCTGCAGTAGAAACTCAAATGCTACCATCCTGACGACCACTTTATAAAGTGTTTGCCAGCATGATTGTTGAACCACCACCAAAAAACAAGCTTCCTGAAACAGAAACCTACCACCCCTACTCGGGTATTACAATGCTGCTAACTTTGGACAATCAGATTTTAACTCCATCATCTGATTGTATTAACAAAGACCTTTCATGAACTAAAATGATTTTCTAAAAGGAAGAGCCATGGACCTAAAATAGCTGTAGCAGTTATTGGATCACAGATGGAGAGCCACGTGGAATCCTTGAAATCCACATGGAATAAACAAAGCCATACATACTGAAATTACCATTTTTATCAAAAGACATCAAGATCAGGCAACTGAGTGAGCACCAAGAAATGAATCTTCTATTAAACCGTGTGACAATTTCACATATTTGGAGATGAAAGCCTCCCCTACCAATTAAAGAAAGATAATGAAGCTAGACTCTAGAATATGCACATAACTATATTTCAACAGTTGCTTTTAGGCAGCAGTGCAGAATGGAGAGAAGTACATGGATTCTGAACTGCAAAACCCGGAAGGCTTGTTCTATCTCTCTGTTCCTTCTCACCTTGGAAGATGGCCGTGAAAAAGCAATTTGGAAAAAGAATCATTAATTAAAAGCTCAAAAAAGGTATTTAATGACAAGTCAACAATTAATTGCTGTGGTCACTTGTTTAAAATCTAAAACTTCAAAAGACTTTAAGCACTGTTGAACCGCATTTTATTCCATCACGTACCAGACACACCATTTTTAATTTGTTACTTGTGTTCATCCACGTGTTAGATGTCATATTATTATTATTTTTCTCAAGGTTAAAAGATAATTAAGTTCAACTTCCTTTCACAAGGATATTTTGATAATTGACTCCTTAGTTTTTTTCTAGCAAGCTACATTTTAATTGAAGTGTAACAGCTGCATTCTAAAAATTAAGAATAATTGTTGCGACAAACCAAGGGAAAGTTTAAATAGCAGAAAGGAGCAGAGTTTTCCCCTTCACCTGTTTGCTACACAGGACTACAGCATTCCTGGTTTCACATCTCTCAATACCCTCAGTCTGGCCCATGAGCCAGCTGCTATAAACTCCTGGCATCCAGGTACAGAGGGTACGGTTTAAGGCTGAGCCTTTCAGCTGTGTTGCTCCAAAGGCACCCTCTGTGGGCTCCTCAGCGGACAGTCAGCTCACTGGGAGCAATAGACTCCCAGTCTCCTCTTGGAGGATGGCAAGAAGTGGTCAGAGGAGGGAAAAACCCACCAGTTTACCCAACTTGGACATTAGGAGGGACATAATCCATTCCTGATTTTCCTTCCCAATGTGCCCTTGTTGTCTTTTCCTCCCAGCTCTCTCCACACGCACCCTCCTGTGATTCCTCACCCCAATCCCCCCCCCCCCCCCCCACCTTCCGGAGTCTCTTCTCCTGAGCTCACTGTGAAACTCACTAACCTTGCCTCCATCCTGACTCCAGGATGCACTCCAGTGACTATCCTTAGTTCCAGTCCTGGCCACCAACCCCAGTGAGATTGTCTGGGGAGCTTACCAAAGTGGCAGTAAATCCACCAAGCCAATTAACACTTTTTTGGGTGTTCAATGGCTGAGGGATAGCCAAAACTAGTTCGAATGCATTCCCTGCTGACTGTGCCTAACATCAACCCCACCACTCATTAAAATTCTCTCTCTGGCATTGAAAGTTAAATGGTGTTGCTCAGGAGTCTAAAAAGCAGCACAATGAATTCTCAAAATAAAAGATTATAAAAACAAAAAGTCTACTCTCAGATACATCAGTGTAAGTTTTTTGCTAACAGGACAGTGCTTTTGTTAGTCTCAAGGAGATTTCCACTTTGTTGGAAATCTGATCTTTGAGCTATTGAATTTGCTTGCATTGTGCATTTTGGGTCTATGTTTTCTGCTTTCTCCCTGTGCTATCAGAAACATGGCTGCCAACTTAGAGACAGTCATACAGCACAGAAACAGACTCTTTGGTCCAACCAGTCCATACTGAACATAATCCAAAACTAGACTAACCTACCTGCTCCTGGTTCATATCCCTTCAAACCTTTCCTAGTCATGTATTTATCCAAATGTCTTTTAATATAAATTGTACCCATATCCATCACCAACCACCCTCTAAAATATTTGCCCCTAATTCCTTCTTTAAAATTTCTCTCCTCTCACCTTAGAAGTATCCCCTAGTCTTGACATCCCCTGTCCTCAGGGAAAGGCACCTATCATTAACCCTAACTATACCCCTCATGATTTTATAAAATTCTGTTGTTTTCTTTGAATCTCAAGATGCACAGCAACAGCAGGGGAACTAGTAGCATTGATAGGAAGACGATAGAAGAATCTAGCTGTTTGGCGAATATGTGCTAAGTGGTTAAGGCTCATTTATTCATAAGGTATAAATAGCATAAAAACCAGTGGCAAGTTTAAAAAAAACATTAATTAAGTTGTTAACTAAAACACAAAAGATGGCAGAACAGGTCATGTGTTACAGCTGCTGCATGTGGGAATTCTTACCAAGTCAGTGATCCAGGGCTTTAGGAGCTTTGACACTGTTTATGAACTGGAGACCCAGCTGCAGACACAAATATCAGGGTTACCTGAATGCTTTGCACCAGGAGGCATTCATACCCCTTAGGGCACTGGCTTCTGATTTTGCTGGTGGTCAAGGAAAGGCCAGTGCAACTGCAAGTGACACAGACAGCAGAAACACAAGAACCTCAACCTTTGCAGCTATCCGACAGGCCTGAGGTTCTTTCAGCTGGTTTGGATGAGAACAATGACTGCAGGGTAGATGACCCAGCTGTCTTTCTCATCATGATACAAGAAGCAATTCATGTTGGGTAGGGTGGACAAAAAGAAACATAATTGTAATGGTGGATAGTCTGGCGAGGGGGATTGACGCTGCTCTCTGCATCAAGAGTCCAGGAATCTGTGTTGCTTGCCGTAGGGCTAGGGATATCTGCTCAGGGCTGCAGAGAAACTTGGAGGGAGGGCATGGATCGAATTTTTGTGATTCACATAAGTACCAATGACCGACAAGATGGCAAGTGCAGTTCTACATATTAGGAGGTAGGCACCAAATTAAGAAGCATGTATTGGTAATAATGTGAAGATTATTACCTGAGCCATGCGCAAACTGGCATAGGGTAAATAAGACAAGAGAAATGAAATGAGGCTCAAAGGCTACTGTGGGAGAAGAGCAGAGCATTCTGGTTCATGGAACACAATACCAGACTATAAGAAATAAATGAACAGGAGTGGACTATTCAGCCCCTCAAACCTGTTCTGCTATTCAAGAGGATCATGGCTGGTCCAATACTCCTTATGTCCCCTTTCCCCATTAGCCTGGATTCCCCTAATTATAAAAGAATCTCTCTATCTCCACTTTAAATATACACAACTTCTCTGCTCTCACAGCTCTCCTGTATTGGTGAAATTGGGGGCTGTACTGTTTGGACAGTTTAGACTTGAACCATATTGGTACCTGTGTCCTAGTGAGCTATAGAACTAAGGAAGTAGAAATAAAAGGGATTTTAAACCAAAAGGGGACAAATTTGGGAAGTTGAGTAAATGAGGTTAGAGGTGAAACAATAGAGATATTAACATGGGAAATTATGGAAAGAAATAACAGGAGGCAATAAAGAGCAAAAATATAGAGTAAAATCAAGGCTGCGTATCTGAATCACATAGCATTAAACATAGATGCACTGATTGGGCAAGTAGAAATAAATGTGACCTGACAGCCACTACAGAGACATGGCTGCAGGATAACATGGATTAGAATCTGAATATTAAAGGATACAGAATGCTCAGGAAAGACAGGAAGTTAGGAAAAATGGAAGGTAGCTCAGTTACTTAGTGATTAGCACAATCAAACAGGATGATGTAAATTCAGGAAACAATTATGTAGAAACAGTATAAGCAGAGATAAAAAATAATAAAGGCAGAAAGTCACTTGTGAGAGTGGTCTACTTCCCCTAACAGTCATCATATGGTAGGGTAGAATATAAAAAGAAACAAATATTGGGAGCCTGTTCGAAAGGGATTGCAATAATCCTGAGGATTTTAATCCAAATAATTTAGGCAAAGTTAGCCTACGAAAAGGAATACTTAATGTTTTGATAATAGTTTCTTAGAAAGTGTGTTTTGGATCCAACCAGGAAGCAGACTATAGTCGACCTCATGTCATGTAGTGAGATCAGATTAATGAACGATGACATGGTGAGGCCCTCACAAACATGAAGCCATAGCTTGCCTTGCTGCCTTGATGCTCCCATAATGGCACAACTTAATGTTGCATCAGTTGGGAACCAACATGTTGTACCCATATGGCGCACACATACCCCCTTCAACACAGTCACAGGAGCGACAAAGCATCCTATCACACAACTATTGTTTCACTTTAAGTCTTGTCAACTGGGTCAACACATTCATCTCAGGACAAGCCAAACAGAGACACGCACGAGAATTCCTAGAAGCATGGCATTCCAACCGGAACTCCATCAATAAACACATTGAGTTAGACCCCGTTTACCACCCCCTGAGGAAAAGAACAGGAAATTACATCACCAACCCAAAGAAACCCAAACATATAAATAGAAAGCAGGAATCATGTACAGTGCTTCGCCTGAGGCCCACTGAAGATGTTACCTAGTAGGGTGACGAAATGTCTGGAAATGAACCTCTCAGCTCAGCAAGCGAAACTGCATCCAAAATGTACTTATATAAAAACCAGGAGCTGTCAAAAAAGTTTTGTGACTCCTTCAGTACTGTGAGACCCATATGTTATTCATATCTGTATTATGGAAGGTAACAACATTTTCACATCATGATGGCTGAAGATCATCAGCTATAATTTTATCACATTAACATCAAGAGACATGCTGTCACCATCCAGCATTGAGAGTAATATCTATTGCCCAACACAGTGTTTACACATCAACAAGAGGCACAGAAATAGTTCTCACACATCCAGAAAAGGTAAGCCTCACAAATTAGTGTGTGCTTTCTCCATCAGTACTAATGCCACTTTCCCAAAACAGAAATAGCCAGTATAGAAATTATTGGGAAAAACAGTTTGAAAAACAAACATGGGAGTTTATATCATGCCTTTCACAAACTTAGGATATTTCAAATCAATAAATTACTTTTTTTTAAGTGTAACCAATTTTGTGCACAGCAAAGATCCATAGTCAACAATAGGTTACTGACCAGGTAACTATTTTAGTGAAGCTGGTAGAGGGATAAGTTGTGACTCAGACAAAGTGAACCTCCTTTTCTTTGAAAAAGTGTGTTGGGATCCTTTATTTCTCTCTGAAAAGGCAGATATAAGCCTGGTTCAATGATTCATCTGAAAGATGCCACCTCTGAGTGTAAAACTCCTTCTTACACTAATGAAGTCTCTTTAACTTGAACTGACGACTGTTTGACTCAGTAGCAAGAATGTTAGCACTGTGTACACACACAAGTTCATGGGCAAATACAGAATGCAAAACATTTACTATAAACCAGTTGGAAAGATACCTTTTTATCTGACACTGAACCTATCTATACTCAGTAATGCCATTTATTGCCACCCCTGACTGTTGTGAGAATGTGCAAGTGGCTCCTGCAAACTATAGCAGTTTTTCTTAAACAATCCAGTGACTTGCTCAGCCACTTCAGAGGACAGTTACAAGACAAAAATGCCAGTGGAGTCACATATTGAGCAGACAGAGATATCATTATTTAATTGAGAAACAAGTTTGCACTGCAACTGCAGTGGTTTAACATTTTATTCCATTTATTCCGAGTTTGATATGAAACTCTACATAAGCTTTTAAGTACTAATTAACTACACTTTTATTTTCATTGAGGTTAATTATCACATAGTTGGGGTATGAAATTGCCACCAAGCTATTTTGAAAATATAATTTCTAATCACATTCAGATAAAATTATATACCAAACAGCGATTATTACATGAGGAGGATCTTAAATTATAGGGACTTGAACAATGGATATTAAATTGTCAGTATGTGATCAATCCAGTCTGGTGCATTGAATTTATTTTGAGTCAAATACATTTGTATGACATTCTCTATGTTTAAAGAAGTAACAACATTGATACAAGTATGAGGATGCGTCCGTTACCATCTCACAATGAAACGCCAGCCTAAGGATATCCCATTTAGATCTATTCCTATCCAAACGTCCACTGGATTCTCAGTTCAGCATTGAATAAAGAATACAATCTGCACTGTTGATCCATTGTAAATTCCAAGATTAGAGAAGGTCAGAACAAATAATTTTATCTGCTGTCAGAGTTTTTCCACCTTCCCGTAGGCTGAAAAATTCCAGTTGGCAAGCAGCCTACAGCCATCTAATTTCCAGCTTCAACAAACTGAAAATTAAATACTTTTGTGTTTATCATCTTATCTCCCGTCATTTGCTGTTTTGTTGCCGTATTTTTGATTGCATCCATCTTTGGGTGTGGCTTATTGCACCTTTGACTGATGTGACTGGCCTGTTTTCTCTAACAAGGATTTATGGTTCTCTTATGTAAAGTTAATTTGCTGCATTCTAAATTTGAATAAACAGATTTGGCAAGGGAATGATCACTTCAGGCATTCTCCTGAAAAAGTTACCATTCATAATATTGTTAGAATATTGTTTGAATGCTGATACAAAGGTTGAACTATCACCGGACTAAAGGTTGCTGCTATGTTCCCAGAATTCATGCCAATGGGGTGGACAGGACCACTCCTCACCAAAGGCATCATGAGCAACCCCTGGCTGTAGGACAAGATATAAACATAAAATCAAGATTTCATTTCCAACAGCAAATATGGCAAAAGCATATCTTTTAAATAAGAACAAAAAAACATTACAAGCAGGACCAGGTCAATTCTGTTTCACTATTTATGAAACTACAGCTGGCTGATTCTCAACTTTAACTCCATTTTCCCATCCAACATTATCCTCAATTTCCTTCAAGTCCACATAGTTATTTATCTCAGTATTGATTGTCCAAGCCTTTTATTGTCCCCTTCCTCAACCTCCATTCCATTTACCCTGGTTGTATTAGTTTATTCTGTTTTTCTCCTGTCTTTCTCCCAACAGGGTTTAATGCTGGTCTTAGCTATTACTTGGTATTGTTTGGTTTGTTCAGCCCAACTTTGAACTTTGCTGTTTTCTTCCTTTGTTGACATGAAAGCTTCTCTTAAGTTAACAATCACTCCATGCTGTGATTTTGACTCCCCTGCTTCGATGAGCTCCTTGTATTGTGTTACGATGTTCTGAAGCTTTCACATAGTTGGCAAAATAAAAGTAATTGTACATTGAAGAGGCTTAATTGGTTTCCTCCTAGTGCTGTTGGGTAATTATTCCTCCAGGTAAAATGTCAGGGAGTAAGCCCAACTGTCGTCTTTCAGAAACTATTTGTACCTGCTAAACCTTAAAAGCTGCCAACATGGAGGTGGGAAAATTTCAGCCTTTTTGTCCCCTCCTCACAGCCTTCCTTGCCACTGAACTATGTATCGACAAGCAGCAGATATTGGGGGGCTTGAGCACCATTTTTGTAAAGCATAATGTGCCAGTAGACCCTTACTGCACTGTCTATACACATTCAATCAGGAAAAGGGAGATCCAGAAGTAAATTCCTCCCATCCCCAGGACACATCACAAGTCAGTGCATCCTGGCATCCCAGTGCCCAACTGACTGATGCTATGCCAGGGTATTAAATTTTCACCACAGGTTTGGGCAATTCATCCATCACCCACTGTGTTGGATTTGCCATTATTATTCAGGTATTGCAGCACAAATTAGGCAACGGTAAAAAGAAACAAAATTTGTTGCACAATTTCCACAAATTTTCACAGGCAGCGTGCTGATGTGGGGAGAGAGATTTAGGATAGAGGACATTAGGGTGTGATGTGATGGAGGTGCTTAAAATTATAAGAGGATGGGATGGAGCAGAATGTTTTGGAGAGAGCGCAGAAGCAAATTACTAGAATTAAGTTTCTCACTTCTGGAACCTGTTAAAAGGATAAAGATTAGGACTGCCCTTCCTTGGCTAAGGTGGCTGAGGAGACAATAGGTGCAGGAGTAGGCCATTCTGCCCTTTGAGCCTGCACCACCATTTAATAGGATCATGGCTGATCATCCTTAATCAGTATCCTGTTCCTGCCTTATCTCCATAACCCTTGATTCCACAATCCTTGAGAGCTCTATCCAACTCTTTCTTAAATGAACCCAGAGACTGGGCCTCCACTGCCCTCTGGGGCAGAGCATTCCACACAGCCACCACTCTCTGGGTGAAGAAATTTCTCCTCATCTCTGTCCTAAATGGTCTACCCCATATTTTTAAGCTGAGTCCGCTGGTTCGGCACTCATCCATCAGCGGAAACATGTTTCCTGCTGCCAGAATGTCCACTCCTTTAATAATCTTATATGTCTCAATCAGATCCCCCCTCAGTCTACTAAAATCAAGCGTATACAAGCCCAGTCGCTCCAGTCTTTCAGTGTAAGGTATCCTGCCATTCCAGGAATTGACCTCGTGAACTTACGCTGCACTCCCTCAATAGCCAGAATGTCTTTCCTCAAATTTGGAGACCAGAACTGCACACAGTACTCCAGGTGTAGTCTCACCAGGGCCCTGTACAGCTGCAGAAGAACCTCTTTGCTTCTATACTCAATCCCTCTTGTTATGAAGGCCAGCATGCTATTAGCGTTCTTCACTACCTGTTGTACCTGCATGCTTACCTTCATTGACTGGTGTACAAGAACACCCAGATCTCTTTGTACTGCCCCTTTACCTAAACTGATTCCATTTAGGTAGTGATCTGCCTTCTTGTTCTTGCCACCAAAGTGGATAACCATACATTTATCCACATTAAACTGCATTAACCTAACCTGTCCAGGTCACCTTGTAATCTCCTAACATCCTCCTCACGTCATCCTGCCACCCAGCTTAGTATCATCAGCAAATTTGCTAATGTTATTACTAATACCATTTTCTATACCATTAACATATATTGTAAAAAGCTGCGGTCCCAGCACTGATCCCTGCGGATAGAGATTTGAGAATGGGCTAGACAGTAGAGAGGGAGAAGCTGATTCATTTTATAAAAGAACACTTTAAGGAAGGGCAAAAGAGTAAAAGTAGGGAATTATAGCCCAGTTTGCTAATTAACATTTACGGTGGGGAAATAACTGTAGACTATATTCAAGAATGGTGTAACTGAACACCTTGAAAAATCAGCTTTTTAATTAGGGAGAGCCAGCACGAATTGATGCCCGACAAAGTTAATTGAAATTTTTGAAGAGGTGACCAAGATAGCAGATAGAGGAAGATCCATGGATGTTGTTTATATGAACTCCCTGAAAGCATTTAATTGAATGTCCCACATAAGAGATTACTAACAAGGTGGAAGTGAGTACAAATTACCGACATGCCTGGGAAACTGGTTGAGTGACAGGTGACAGCAAGTAAAGATACTGGTTACATACTCAACAGTCAATTTATTACTGACTTGTATAATAGGATAGAAAGTCAAAATTTCTGATGACACAAAGTTAGGTGACATTCTACAAGTTGTAAGTGACAGCATTAAATTACAAATGGATATTGATGGACTAGGTAAATAAGCAGAACTGCAACAGATGGAGTTCAAGGTAAAAGAAAGGATTATCCAATCTGGACTGAAAAAGGATAGATCAAGATACTTTCTAAATGGCATGAAGTTAAATCCAGCAAATGGCCAAAGAGACTCGGGGGAGGGGTTCAGGTGCATATATCTTTAAAACATCACAAAAAGGTGAAGAAAATAACCCAGAAAGCCAGTGGAATGCTGGTCTTTATATCTAGAGAACAAGAGCACAAGGAAGCAGAAGTAATTTTTTTAAAAAGTTACACAAAACGCACGTTAGGCCATACTTGGAGTACTGAAAGCAGATCGGAGGACCAGACTGTCAGAAAGATATATTAACCTTGGAGGGAGTTTAACAGAGTTTTACAACAATGATACCTGGATTACAGGGGTTACATTTGGAGGCCAGATTGGACAAATTAGGTCTGCTTTCTCGAGAATTTAGTCATGCGCGTGAAGCAAACATACTAGTCTGGCAGGAGGAGATAGTACTGTCTTCAGATCCTTCACAACAGTTAGGGAGAAAGTGTTGGAGATTGTTAGCAATGAGCAGTGAACACGATGACTGGCAGATGGCAAGCCTGACCCAGCTAGGGACAAGGAGGCAGCAAGCAGCCTGGCAATATAAGCACACAGGATGGAGGCGATAAAATGTGAAGCACTCAGTATATGATTATCCTCAATTGGGTTCTTTTTGTTCACCACTACAAATCACCACCAACCAAAGGCTGGCCATAGCCCAAACACAAGTTAAGGACACGACTTCCAAAGTAGCCATTGCCCCAGATTGTCATTAGTGCAAGTGATTAATAAAATGGTTTTTAGGTTATTCTTCTGACAACTGGTGAAAGAATAAAATTGTTAAAATGGGGGAAAAATCTTCAAATGCTTCAGAATAGATCATTGGATAAATTACTATTCTGCTTTATTGAAATCCTAGCCTAATGTGATAGAGAGCTATTTCTTTACAGACTCATGTATTTATTGGATTTATTCTTTATAAATCAAATCAATTCAACCATCAGTTCAGTTGTGAGAAAACTTCAGCAACATAGGTCCACAAAATCACATATGGTGTTTGTAGAGATCACGAGATTTCATATTGACATAGAGTCAGTATACATAGAAGCCTCTCTTGCAAGTAGGAAACTTAGTTAGTAGATCCATTCACAACTGATTTATACGAATACTTCAACGGAAATGTCAGTTGTTGCCTGGGAAATACACTGTTACTGCATGAAGGGTAATCAGCTGCCTGCATATTGGATTGGAAGTATATTCCAAAATGGCATTAATCCTAAATGTAGGTCTGGGCTGCAAAATATTTGCAAAAAGCTTTGTGGAGCAGAAAATCTGATGACACTTTCAGCTATGGTAGGACAGTTTGGCACTTTCAATGACAGTAATGGCAGCTACAAAACTCTGTCTAGACAGATTACCGGTTGTAATGCCTTCTGAAGTATCCCAAGTGTATTCAGAATTTTAATCCCACCAGTCTGACACTCCTCTGATTACCTGCTTGTCTTTCAATTTCACTTGCATGCAAATTTTTTGCTTCCAGTACTTCCTGCACAGGAACAAGTCATTCACGGAGAACATGTGTAGAGGTCAAACACAGTCAGTTGATTCTATATTGCACTGGAGAACAACCATCCCCATTCAAAATAAGCTAAACACGAAGGATTAGGGCAATTTATTGTGAACATTTATTTGCTTCATTTAGCAAGTAATTGCAATTTAGCATTTTGGATGTTTCTATTCCCCACATGTTTTTTTTTCTGATGACTTAGAGACAAACCTTCCTCCCACAGGATCATTTAGATGACAGCCTATTTGACTCGGTTAGTGGCAGTGATGTCCTGGTTTTTAGCAGATTTCATGCACTTTATGCCCGACTAAATTCTGATATTTAGTATTCAACGAAACCGGATAACTAATACAGGAGTGTTATGCATTTGAAATAGGTAACTCTTAATCCCAAGAATGAATATTCTATCAGTGAACAAACTACAAAATTATACCAATTTCAGCCATGTTGTACCAATACTCTAATGAAAATAATATATTTGGATCAAATTGGACAAGGGATCAAGCGGTTTTGGATGTGGAATAGGGTAATGAGTCATTGTTAATACACAATCTCGGGGTAAAAGATCCCCTGGGAAGTACTGACCATAACTTTGTAGAATTTAGCATTCAGTTTAACAGTGAGCAACTTGGGTCATCAACAACTAAAAACTTAAATAAGGGTAATTATAAAGAAAAAAAAAGGGCAAAGTACACTGGAGTAAATAAGGGTTTCAGTAGAAAAGGCAGTTTATGAAAATTGGAGGCAGTCCGGAAAAGGTTCACTTGGTTGATCAGAGGGAGGGGTTTTCTGAGAACGAGACATTGAGGAAGTTGAACCTGTGCTCATGGGAATCCAGAAGAATGACAGGCGACCTTATGGAAACCTATGTAACCCTCATAGGAGGGTTAACCGGGTAGATACTGAGAGGTTATTTCTCCTTGTAGAATGTCCAGGATAACAGGGCATAAACTCAGAATAAAGGTCATCCATTTAAAACAGAGACAAGGAGGAATTGGTTCTGAGAGTTGAGCCTATGGAATTCTCACTGCAAACGGCAATGGACACTGCTATTAGATATACTCAAGGATGAGGTAGACAGATTTTTAAATTAGTAAGGGAATCAAGGGTTATGGGGAAAAGGCAGCAAAGTGCAGTTTAATATTACCAGATCAGCCATGGTCTCATTCAATGTGGAGCAGACTGAGTGACCAACTTCTGTTCCTGTCTCTTACGGATGAATATTGCCATGACACCAGGGATCTCTCTCTTCTTTGCAATATTCCCAGAGACTCTCTTTATGCTGACTGGTCAGGCAGCAGCTCAATTTAAAGTCTCATTCAAAAGACATTGCTTCAATAATGCAGCCCTAAAATATCAGCTTGCAATATCCCACACCTACAGTACTTCCATAAGACCATAAGACATAGGAGTGGAAGTAAGGCCATTCGGCCCATCGAGTCCACTCCGCCATTCGATCATGGCTGCTGGGCACTTCAACTCCACTTACCAGCGTTCTCCCCGTAGCCCTTAATTCCCCGAGACAACAAGAATCTATCAATCTCGGTCTTGAAGACGTTTAGCGTCCCGGCTTCCACTGCACTCCGTGGCAATGAATTCCACAGGCCCACCACTCTCTGGCTGAAGAAATGTCTCCGCATTTCTGTTCTGAAATGACCCCCTCTAATTCTAAGGCTGTGTCCACAGGTCCTAGTCTCCTCGTCTAACGGAAACAATTTCCTAGCATCCACCTTTTCAAAGCCATGTATTATTTTGTACGTCTCTATTAAGTCTCCCCTTAATCTTCTAAACTCCAACGAATACAATCCCAGTATCCTCAGCCGTTCCTCATATGCTAGACCTGTCATTCCAGGGATCATCCGTGTGAATCTCCGCTGGACACGTTCCAGTACCAGTATGTCCTTCCTGAGGTGCGGGGACCAAAACTGGACACAGTACTCCAAATGGGGCCTAACCAGAGCTTTATAAAGTCTTAGTAGTACATCTCTGCTTTTATATTCCAACCCTCTTGAGATAAGAGACAACATTGCATTCGCTTTCTTAATCACAGACTCAACCTGCATGTTTACCTTTAGAGAATCCTCGACTAGCACTCCCAGATCCCTTTGTGCTTTGGCTTTATTAATTTTCTCACCATTTAGAAAGTAGTCCATGCTTTTATTCTTTTTGCCAAAGTGCAAGACCTCGCACTTGCTCACGTTAAATTCCATCAGCCATTTCCTGGACCACTCTCCCAAACTGTCTAGATCCTTCTGTAGCCTCCCCACTTCCTCAGTACTACCTGCCTGTCCACCTAACTTCGTATCATCGGCAAACTTCGCTAGAATGCCCCCGGTTCCCTCATCCAAATCATTAATATATAATGCGAACAGCTGTGGCCCCAGCACCGAACCCTGCGGGACACCGCTCGTCACCGGCTGCCATTCTGAAAAAGAACCTTTTATCCCAACTCTCTGCCTTCTGTTAGACAGCCAATCCTCAATCCATCCCAGCAGCTCACCTCGAACACCATGGGCCCTCACCTTGCTCAGCAGCCTCCCGTGTGGCACCTTATCAAAGGCCTTTTAAAAGTCTAGATTGACCACATCCACTGGGTTTCCCTGGTCTAACCTACTTGTTACCTCTTCAAAAAATTCCAACAGGTTTGTCAGGCATGACCTCCCTTTACTAAATCCATGATGACTTGTTCTAATCAGACTCTGCTCTTCCAAGAATTTAGAAACCTCATCCTTGATGATGGATTCTAGAATTTTACCAACAACCGAGGTTAAGCTGATTGGCCTATAATTTTCCATCTTTTGCCTTGATCCTTTCTTGAATAAGGGGGTTACAACAGCCATCTTCCAATCATCCGGGACCTTTCCTGACTCCAGTGACTCTTGAAAGATCTCAACCAATGCCTCTGCTATTTCCTCAGCCACCTCTCTCAGAACTCTAGGGTGTATCCCATCGGGGCCAGGAGATTTATCAATTTTAAGACTTTTTAACTTTTCTAGCACTATCTCTTTCGTAATGGCAACCATACTCAACTCAGCCCCGTGACACCCTTTAATTTTTGGGATATTACTCATGTCTTCCACTGTGAAAATTGACGCAAAGTACTTGTTAAGTTCTCCTGCTATTTCCTTATCTCCCATCACTAGGCTCCCTGCATCAGTTTGAAGTGGCCCAATGTCTACTTTTGCCTGTCGTTTGTTTCTTATGTACTGAAAGAAACTTTTACTATCATTTCTAATATTACTGGCTAGCCTACCTTCATATTTGATCCTCTCATTTCTTATTGCACTCTTTGTTATCCTCTGTTTGCTTTTGTATCCTTCCCAATCTTCTGATTTCCCACTGTTCTTAGCCACTTTATAGGATCTCTCTTTTTCTTTAATACATTTCCTGACTTCCTTTGTCAGCCATGGCTGTCTAATCCCTCCCCAGATAATCTTTCTTTTCTTGGGAATGAACCTCTGTACAGTGTCCTCAATTATACCTACAAACTCCTGCCATTTTTGCTCTACTGTCTTCCCGGTTAGCCTCTGCTTCCAGTCTATTTTAGTCAGTTCCTCTCTCATGCCTTCATAATTACCTTTATTCCAGTAGCATAAACACCATCCCCTCATACCCTGTTCCGACAGTCCATTCAGCACACATGCACAACTGTTTCTTATTGTCTCCCATCGCAAAACACCCCTTATTTTCTTGGTCAGCCTGTTTAGGGAGTTCCTCCAGATGTGGAAGAAAGGATAAGAGAATGGAAAGGCTGAATGCTCAGGAGGTAAGACAGTGCTGAATTGAGCTTGGAGTTTTTAAAAAAAATCAGAGCAGCAAAGTTTTAAAAAACCAGAGTTGTTCTGCACAGAGGCTAAGAGAGAAGTGAGACATCTCAGAAGGAAAATGCCTACCGTGGAGAATGAGGATTTCAAATGAGAAGATTGGAACATGGTTAGATGCTCAAAAGGGGAGAAAAAACTAATTGATTGGGAATTCAAATCAAGGTCTGATTCAGTGATAAGAATCACATCAACCCTGTGATAATAAGGGTAGGGCAATTTGATAGAAGATATCACTGGGTGGTACATAGAGTAGGGGGAGGCTTCATTTAGAGGGAAGATGTCATCATCCTTCAAAATAACTTGCAATCATCAACAATAACTATGTGGGTTAGTTCACTGGTAAACAGACATGCTGAAGAGGGAGACAGGGATAGCTAGAGATAGGACTCATTGGTCTTTCAGATGACAGGAGGAGCACGAAACAGTTTATAAACTTATTAAACATGGCTCAAATTGCAACAAGATGATAGATTGGTTTGCAACTTTACTTCTAGTTTCAGTTCGATCATAAGTACCGTGGTTATGCAGTCAAATACCACCTTCGATTAGATTCGCTACAGTGTGGAAACAGGCCCTTCAGCCCAACAAGTCCACACCGACCCTCTGAAGAGCAACCCACCCAGACCCATTCCCCTAACTAATGCAACTAACACTACGGGCAATTTAGCATGGCCAATTCACCCAACCTGCACATCTTTGGAGTGTGGGAGGAAACTGGAGCACCCAGAGGAAACCCTGCAGACACGGGGAGAATGTGCAAATTCCACATAGGCAGTTGTCCAAGGTGGGAATTGAACCCAGGTCCCTGGTGCTGTGAGGCAGCAGTGCTAACCACTGAGCCACTGTGTCGCCCCACTTTTTCAACATTGAAATGTAATCTTCCAGGGACTAATTTTGAATAACGGAATTTATTGTTTGGAAATGGAAACTCATAACATTTTGCTTTGTATCCACTTCATCTTGCAATTAGTACAAGATAAAATTAGTGGCGGAGATGTAAAATGATGAGCTCTTTATGATGCTCTTTTTAACAAACAACTTCATTTCAGAACTTCGGTGGAGGGGGTCTGAGAAGAGACCACTTAAGGGTCTCCTCCCACAGCCACCCCACCTCCTCTGGTTAGATACCTGAGGAAGCTTCAGGTTATGTGGGAAGATCAGCACCTTTATGTGAACTGGCTAGTGTTGGATAACAGCTTGCCACTGTGGGATATAGGTAAATTAATGTTACTTCTGCAATTCTGCAATCCCATTTTACAAAGTAAAATGAACTCACACCAGTGTGTAATTGTTTTAGCCAAGAGCTGAGTCAACAAGAATGGAAACGATGTGGAGGAAATATATAATTGTTTTTGTATTAGCTAAAATTGTATGTCAGAATGAAATGTGACTGCAAAACAATGGTAGACATTACAGGCAAGTAGATAAGATGTTGTGAGGGGATGAAGTTAAGCTAGATACGCCTGTCAAACAGTAGGTATAAACATCTGTTTCCCACTTTTACAGAGACAGAGGAACAAACCCCAATTAAAAGGGTCATAGGGATCAGAACGGCCTCGGGAAAGGCACAGATGGAGGGGGTAGATAATGATGAAGAAAGAATATGCCCAATGACCTATAGCTGGATGAGGTCAAACGGCCTTGAGAGGCCAGAAATAAGCATTTTGTCACAGACAAGGCCAGATAAGGCAAGAGATAAACAGGAGTAATGGGGGCCTGTCTTAGGGAAGTGGAAGATGAAAACAGGGGAGGAGCAATGAAAAAAAAGAAATCAAATCATATAAATATTGTGTATGAATTGAATTTGGTGTGTGTATGACCTCTGCCTTATAGACACTGGACATCACACCCACTTGCAAGTGTAAAATAAATGACACTACTGATTCAGATCTTGTCTCGGACTGAAATTATTGAAGCGAGTGGGCTTTGTTTCTCACACCACCAACGTATGGCCAGGGAGAGGATTGGTGATGGTCAGCATAGGGACGATGTTGTCCCAGAAGGGCTCATGCCCGAAACGTTGATTCTCCTGCTCCTTGGATGCTGCTTGACCTGCTGCGCTTTTCCAGCAATACATCTTCAGCTCTGATCTCCAGCATCTGCAGTCCTCACTTTCTCCATAAAATGCAGCCACATGCATGCGTATAAAAACTTCCCAACGGTACAACTCCAAATAGAAAACAATCAAGTGAAGCTCAAGGGTTGACATTTGGCTTTGCAACATTCCATGTTGATAAGTAGCTGATAAAACACACAGTCTTTTATCTGGTCTGTTGTGCTGCTTGAAATACTGCATGCACATTTTAATTCTTAAAACTCCTTTTGATAATCCAGCCATTTGAGATCAGGATCCTGATTTCAGCTCATATTACCTGAGAACACTAACGACAATCACTCTTAGACTTGACTAATGAAAATTTTCAAATTAAACGATGTCCTTCAAAAGATCAATAATTTAAATGGGAAGAGTTCAAAGGCCAGACAGCTTGATCGAATTCTTTAAGCTATAGATGCAATAAACTTTCCCTTGAGATATTGCTTGAAGTTCATTTTAAATTCTCAGTCTCTTGGCCCAGATGAAACTTCACAGCAAAATCTATAAAACAGCCATTTTTAGAAAAAAAAATCACTATTGCACTGTTCTATTGAAAGACAGTATTGAACTGGAGTGAGGGTTGAAGACAGTGTTAATATGGCATAACCTTATGTTAATTCTGTTTTTATGAATCAGGATGTTAGGGCTATCACAAGACAAATGGGGGGGGAGGGAGAGAGAGAGAGAGAGAGAGAGAGAGAGAGAGAGAGAGAGAGAAAGAGAGAGAGAGAGAGAGAGAGAGAGATGGGAGAGAGGGAGGGAGGGACAGACAGATGGGAGAGAGACGGAGGGATGAAAGACAGCATTCAGGAGGCCCTTCAAAACAATGATATGATCCCAGCTTTAGTAATTCTTCTTGAAAGTGGAGTCGCAAGTAGATAGGATAGTGAAGGCGGCGTTTGGTATGCTTTCCTTTATTGGCGAGAGTACAGGAGTTGGGAGGTCATGTTGCAGCTGTACAGGACATTGGTTAGGCCACTGTTGGAATATTGCATGCAATTCTGGTCTCCTTCCTATCGGAAAGATGTCATGAAACTTGAAAGGGTGCAGAAAAGATTTACAAGGATGTTGCCAGGGTTGGAGGATCTGAGCTACAGGGAGAGGCTGAACAGGCTGGGGCTGTTTTCCCTGGAGCGTCGGAGGCTGAGGGGTGACCTTATAAAGGTTTACAAAATGATGAGGGGCATGGATAGGGTAAATAGACAAAGTCTTTTCCCTGGGGTTGGGGAATCCAGAACTAGAGGGCACAGGTTTAGGGGGAGAGGGGAAAGATATAAAAAAAGATCTAAGGGGCAACTTTTTCACGCAGAGAGTGGTACGTGTATGGAATGAGCTGCCAGAGGATGTGGTGGAGGCTGGTACAATTGCAACATTTAAGAGGCATTTGGATGGGTATATGAATAGGAAGGGTTTGGAGGGATATGGGCCGGGTGTTGGCAGGTGGGGCTAGATTGCGTTGGGATATCTCGTCGGCATGGACAGGTTGGACTGAAGGGTCTGTCTCCACGCTGTACATCTCTATGACTAATTCTGGATGGATCGAATCCCAGAATGAAACCTGGCTTCATAGATCACAAGTTTTATTTTTGCAATTGGTTACTGTAGAGGTTAGTAACTGAACATACTCACACAAAGCTGTCAATGTTCTTTTAATACAAATGATAAAAGTTTAGTAGATAAAGAAAAAAATCAGAAGTGTCAGAAATTAAGTTGTTGTCAGGCTGCCCTATTATGGAACGGGAGGAGCTGACAGTGGCAATGGCAGGGTCAGCATTTCTGATGCAACTCAGCTGCTCATCTTATTGCTTGCCTTCTTCCAGTTCACTGTGGACTCGCAGTGGGCCTCACACATCTAATTTATGTAACTTTCAGCAGTGGAGAACAGGATTTGCCAGAGGAAGATATGCATGCTCATATCAGAAGCCTCTCTCCAACCAGGCTGCCTTTGTCTAGCAGTGTTGTGATATGGTGGGCTTGTAAAGCTATCTTGAACTACAACTGCTAAATACTACCACCTTGATAAGATGTAATGGATTAGTCCCATAACTTACATTCAATCTACAAGCAGCATTGTCCAGGGTCACCCATGTATGAAATAGTCTGAGTTAACGATTGCTCAAATCGAGTCTTATCAGCAAGCAGAGAAGCCACACTATTGTTTCACTAGTCCATGTATATGATTGGTACTTTTAACGTTGAAGATAAGAATGTAACAAGCAGTAACATTTTCTATACACAGTGTCTGGGAAAGAGCACACCAAGCCTTCCTGAACACAGCCTGGAGGAAACCTTGCAGAGAGGCATTACTGAATCACTGGGTAACTCGGTCAGTATCCAGATAGAGCTGGATGGAGGAAAGGTAGGAACTGATTGAGGTGAGGGGGACGGGGGATTCAAGATAATGATCTGGCTGATGAGATGGGGGAAAGAGATGGAGATCATTTTCAGAAAGTATCAAAGGAAGAGGTTGTGAATCGCCAAATAAAAAGCTTAAAATATTCCTGCAAGTAGAGGTTCTCAACTTGCTACCAATTCTACTTGCCAGCAAAAATGGGATGTTGGCAGAGGCAGGAATTTTGTAGGCCCCAAAACTTAAACTGAGTCAGGTCACCTCCTGTCTGCTTCCACCTCATGGTTGCAAATGTGGCATGTGACGACTGTGAACACTTACTATTTGCAATGTGACCATGTGCATTGCTACTCCCAACACAAGCATAAATGGTGAAACAAAGAACTGTGGATGCTATAGCTCTGAAACAAAAACCATCTTTGCTGAGGAATTTAGGTTTGGCAGCACTTGTGGACAGAAAGAGTCAGTGTAGAGTCCAAAGATTCCAAGAGACCTGCTGAGTTTCTCCAGCAATGCCTGCTTTTGTTTTAAGCATAACTGGTGGCTACTTCTTGACTGTCAGGGCCAAGCTCTTTGGATTAAATTGCATCCACTGTTTCTGGTTTATATGAAGAGAAATATTTTCTGTAGACCCTGCTTAGGATACAGCTTCTTGCTGAAAGTTGACTTTTTGCTCGATATGAGCATTGTCATCTTCAGCATGGGTTTGCTGAATTGTCCTTTCCTGCTCAGGTCAAGAATGTTGGTAATTACATCTCACATTACTGGCACAGTGTGGTCTGAACAAAACTTAAGAGTTAAACTAAAGCTTTCAGCACACAGAGTACCAATCCAGTACAGTTCACAAAATATAAACAGCAGTAGAAATGTCACCACTAATTCAAGGAGAGACAGCAGAAATTAATCACAAAGAACATCAAAGAAGAGGTAAACCAACCCTGCCCACGCCGCCATTAAATGATTTCTTACTGCTACTTAACATATGTTCAACTCAGTACATTTTAAAAGGGGAATGTTGACTGGAGCAGCGAGACGATAAAAACAATATTCTGCGAACTAGCGTAACCAGCTGGCTGGATGTCATAATGAGCCTATCCTGCAAACTTCCTGCTTCTGTCACGATCACCCCCATTAGCTCCTTCACCAAAATGGCATTGGGGAGGATGCAATGGATGTGTGCACAACAGCATAGATACTAATTTGATACCAATGCTGAAATTCCAGGCACCACATTTTACATTTTAGAAACATAGTCAGGAATGTCCATTTATGTAGAACACATTCTAAAATAGTATCATTTCGCTTTTATACTTTTGATGCTTGACAAATCTACTGGTATTTTGAAGGTGTAACTAGCAAACTTGATAAGGAGGAGGCAGTGGATGTGGTTTATTTGGACTTTCAGAATGTTCTTGACAAGGACCTACAGAAGAAACTCTAACTAGGACTTTTCCCTTACAGTGTAGGAGACTGAGGGGGATCTTATAGAAGTATAAGAGATCATGAAAGGCATGGATAGGGAGAATGCACTCAGTCTTTTTCCCCAGAGCTGGGAAATTGAAGACTAGGGGGCATTAGTTTAAGGTTAGAGGGGCAAGAATAAAGGGGAACCGGAGGGCCTTTTTTTCTAAAAAGAGGGTGGTAGATATATGGAATGAGCTGCCAGCAGAAGTAGTTGAGACAGGTACATTAACAACATTTAAAAAAGCGTTTGGGGGGGGGAGGGGGGGGTACTCGGCAAGATGGCAGCGATTCTGTCAAACTGCTGTGGAGGGCTCTGCCTAATAGCCAAAACATACTGATTTTTTTTGCCATCCCTGGCCAATTTATGTGGTGGAATTATTAGTTTAAAACCTTAGAGAACACATTTGTTAATATTTGGGAGTGGGAAGGATGCCAAAGGGAAAAGGATTGAGCAAACAGCAGCAGGGAGGACACCCCTCTGCAGCACCTTCCACACCAGAGATTGCAGCAACAGCCCCTCCGGGGACCTGACAGACTCCCTGGAATTGGCTGCGGCGATGGAGAGACTTACCTTGAAGGTTAGGGCTGCGATTGAGGAGATCCCGAGAGAGATTTGTACCCAGGTCCAACCTATCGTGTCCATGCTGCAGAAACACAAGCAGGAGATCTAGGGCCTTGGGGAGCAGCTGGAGATGTTGGAGGGTCGAACTAAGGCCTTGGAAGCTGCAATGGATCCAGGTGCTGGAGCGACAGGTGCAGGTCTTGCGAGACCATATCGACGACCTCAAAAATTGAAGTCAGAGGATAAATCTCCAAATTATTGGGCTCCCTGAAGGCGAGCAGCCAGTCAACTTCTTTGAAAACTGTTGCCGAGGTTTTTGGGCCTTCGCATAGAGTCTAGTAGCTGCAGATTGAAAGGGCTTATCGGGTTACAGTACACAGGTTAGGGCACCCACCCAGTCCTAGTGCATTTCCATTCATATAAGGACAGGCAAAAAAAAGTGATAGAAGCTTCTAGATTACTGGGAATTGATCCGCAGGCATGGCTGTTCATGGGGTCAAAAATCATGTTTTTCCAGGATTTCTCAGCAGCTTTAATTTGAAAGAGGAAGCCCTTTGATGAAGTTATAAAGGGACTGAGGAACCTGGGCATCCAGTTCTCCACGAGATATCCCACAGCGCTCCGTTTCAGCCACAAGGACTCAGTTTATACAGTTGACTCGGCAGATAAAGCTAAATACTTCGTAGACAGTTTAAAATAGATGGATTGGCCTGACGAATACCGTTAATGTTTGTTGTCTTTTCCTTCTTTCCCCATATTTATCCTTTTTTAAATTCCTTTCTTTCTCCCTAATAATTTCCTTTATTGGGGGGTGGCTGGTGAGATAAAACTTGGAATAAGTTGGTCCTTTTTTTAAAATAACTGGATTTTCTGATGGGAAATTGTGTGTATGTTCTTTGTTGTCTCCTCTTTTTTGTTTGTTCTGTTTCTCTTTTAGTCACAAGTAGGGGTGACATGAACCCAGGGATGGCTCATCCTGACTTGGTCTTTTTTCTGTTGATTTAAGGATAATCTCCTTGTTTCTTTTCTGGCCTAAGGCTGGGGCCCAGTCCGGGTTTGAAGGAGCTGTGAAGGAGGGAATGGGCAGGGGGAAGAGTCTTCCATTCAAAGTTTTATAATTTTTTTTGGTAGTAATAGTTGTTTATAGTTATGATAGAACTATATATACAAAAAGTACTCTTCAATTCTATGAGTAGTTATTTACTTATGCTCAGTGCTTTGTAAGCAGGGTTCTCCCTCCGAGGGGTTCAAGGGTGTCTGAAGTGGGATATGACTAAGTGTCTTATTAAATGGGGCACCTGGAACATCAAGGGAAGTCATTCGCCTATTAAAAAGGAAAAAAGTGCATTCTAGCCTTAGGAGGAAAAGGGTTGATATTACTTTGTTGCAGGAAACCCATCTTGATGATGGGGAACACCTGAAATTACAACAGGGGGGTTATGACTGGGTATTCTTTTCATCCTTTACTACTAAAAGTAGGGGAGTGGCAGTACTTATCCAGAAAAATCTTCTGTTCACATTATTAGAGCAGGTGAAAGAGAAGCAGGGACGGGTTGTGATACTTAAAGCCCTGATACATGGGGAGGAATATGGCATTTTAAACGTCTACTGTCCTCCGGCACATCCCCTCAAATTTTTGATTAGTGCTTTCTAAGCTGAGTGTTTTTGGAACACTGCACATTATTACATTCGGGGGGGGGGGGGGGAAGAAAGAGAGGGATTTTAATTGTCTTTTGGATCTGACATTGGATAGGATGCCTTGTGGGCTCCCAACTATTTCTTCGCAGGCCAAGCAAGTGGGGCTGGTGGATATTTGGAGATGTCTTCACCCTACTGGCATGGGCTTCACCTTTTCTTTTCAAACCCACATAAATGTCACACAAAGTTTGACCTCTTTCCGGCTCCCTCGGCCCTTCTGGATTCGATTATGGGTTGTAAAATCGGGAATATAGCTATGTCTGATCATGCAGCAGTGTATTTGGAGGTTAAGGCCAAGAGTGAGGGGCTAGGTTTGTGGCACTGGCATTTGGACCCTTTTCTCCTTAAGGATTCCAAGTTTGTGGAATATTTTTTGAAGGAGTTTCAGGAATTCTTGACTATCAACTCAGGCACGGCTAGTAGTCCATCTATGCTTTGGCAGACCACTAAGGCCTTTGCTAGGGGATTAGCTAGTTCCTATTCGGCTAGCTGGAAATGACAGAAGGAGGAACAGCAGCGTCTCCTTGAGACGCGGTTGAAAGCCGCTGAGGCCGCACATTTTGCGTGGCCTTTGGTGACTAAGTTACAGTGGATCACAGTCCTTCGGGCTGTCTTGAATTCAATACTGACACAAAAAACCAAGAAAGAACTTGCTTTTGCTAGACAAAGGCTGTTCGAATATGGGGATTGGCCAGAAAAAGTAGTTAGTGTACCTAACTAGGAAAAAGCGTGCTCCCCAATCCATTACTTCAATTAGAGATAGCGCTAGGGTCCTTACACACGATGCTAAAAAGATTAATGAGGCTTTCCAGAGGACAGTAGACAGTTCAGGAAATACAGGAAGCAGCTAGGCAACTTCAGTGTGGGAAAGCGCCTGGCCCTGATGGTCTTCCGGGTGAGTTTTATAAAGGAGTTTATAGGGATTCTGTCAGGGCCGATGTTGGAGATGTACAATCACTCCTATATGCATGAATGCCTACCACCATCTTTGAGAGAAGCTAATATTTCCTTAATTCTTAAGAGCAGGAAGGTTCCTGAGGATTGTGCCTCATACAGGCCCATCTCTCTATTAAATTCAGATTTCAAGAGTCTGGCACAGATTGGAAAAGATGTTGCCCCATATTGTTAATGAGGACCAGACAGGCTTTGTAAGGGGCTGTATGTCTCTAATAATATTAGAATGTTGCTGAATATAGTCCAAGTTTGTCAAGCAACAATCGATTCGGGAGTTGGCAATGTCCTTAGATGCAGAGAAAGCATTTGACTGGATGGAATGGCCATAACTTTTTCATATCTTAGAACAGTTTGGGTTGGGTGGGGTCTTTGCTAGGTGGGTGAAGGTTTTATATCGCCACCCTCTGGATGCGGTCATCACCAACGGGGTGAAGTCTGGGAATTTTCGGATTGGTAGGGGTAATCGGCAAGGCTGCCCCCTCTCACCGTTGTTGTTTACGTTGGTGATAGAGCCGCTGGCAGAGGCCATTCATCAGAATGTCCACATAACCGCTCCGGAAGTAGGATCGAGGGCACACAAGATTACATTGTACGCAAATAATGTCCTTCTGTTTTTAATCAAACCCGATCACCCCCGTACCCCATTTGATACAATGTATCAGTTCATTTGGGGCTATTTCAGGATAGAAGATTAACTTTGCAAAATCGGATGTTATGCCTCTGAGGAAACTGGAGGATGTGCCAGAAGTTGAAGATGGCCCTAAGTTCCCTCTTAAGTGGTCACGGGCAGGGTTCTGGTACCTAGGCATTTTTATTACCTCCAAGTTTGATCTGTTATTTCAGACTAACTTTGCTCACTTGCTCGACAATATTAGGCAAGAGCTCCAGAGATGGGAGGCTCTTCTAACCTAATGGCTGGGCTGAACATCTCTCATTAAGATGAACGTTTATCCTCGTTTGCTTTACCCCATGTGTATGCTCCCTATAATGTTTCCCAGGTCAATGCTGCGGAAGCTTATGGGGTGGTTTGGTTCCTTTGTCTGGCATCGTGGGCGGCCCCTCATCAAACTTACTAAATTGCAGTTGTTTCAAGGAGGGGGAGGAGTTGATTTCCCAGACATCAGGAGGTATCAATTCAGTTCCCTGCTGTCCTTTGTCTGCGATTGGGTAGGTAACGATCCAAACTCAACATGGATGGATATTGAGGCCTCCCAGGCAAAGTGCCCTCTTATTAACCTATTGTTCATGGATAAGATGAGGACAGTTATGGACCATCACTGGTTCCCCATGGTCATTAGCACAGTCAAGGCATGGAGGGCGATGCGTCAGAGTGAGGGTTGCTTATCCAAGGCTTCGCCACTTACACCTATAGTTGGCATGCCAGGGTTCCAACCAGGGATGATGGACTCAGGGTTCAAACTATGGGCAGCAAGAGGAGTTTCTAGTTTGGGAGACTTGTTTGAGGGGGAGGTTATGATGTCTTTTGAGCAACTGAGCCGCAAATACAGGTTACCCAGCAGAGACCTTTTCCGTTTTTTTCAGGTTAGGGATTTCATCCAGAAGAAGACTACACTTCTCACTAAGCCAGATACAGAGAGGCTATTGCTATGTTTCACAAAAACCCTTTTGGTTAGTGCCCTCCTGGGCCTGGCAGGATATTAACCGGTTATGAGGAGTCTGGGAGCAAAAGCTAGGAGCTATATGTTCTCTTCTGAAACATGGGAGAACATATAGAGATCTTTTGAGTATTCTCCTATCTGTAATAGGACATGCACTATGCAGTTAAAACTTCTGCACAGGGCTCCTCTGGCACCAGACCATCTGGCGAAGTTAAAGAAAGGGGCATCTTCAGTGTGCCCCAAATATAAAATAAGTGTAGGTACTCTTACCCATTGCTTCTGGACATGCCACAGGCTCAGTGTTTATTGGAAGGCCATGGTGGGAGAGATAGGGAGGGTATTAAGGAGTGAAGTTAAAGTCGACTCGATATCTCTCCTCTTCGATCGACCAAACTTACCATCTTTAGATGGACGTGGGAAGAAACTATTTAACATTCTGGCACACTGTGCATGGAAGAATATTCTGATGAACTGGGTGTCTGAGAGCCCGCCCAGTTTGCTGGGGTGGCAGAAATTAATTATGGAGCACATCCCTTTGGACTTTTATTTTGTAACAATGGTGCACCACACAACAGACCATTTTTATAAGACATAGCAGCCCTTCTTGAGTTATTGGATATAGATTTGTCAGTTATCCTAACTAAGGCATTGGTTTAACTTGGGTGGTTAGATTTGTTAAGCCCTGGGCCCTGGAGGGAGTCTCCCAAGTTAATACGGGTATATATACAATGCTCCCGTCCCTTTGTTGGGGAGCTTTGCGCCAACCATAGCTGTTCAGTATTCTGTTTTTTTTTAAAACTTTTTTTCTCCTTTTTTTGATCTATTAGTTATTTACTTATTTATTGGTGTTGCTTTGCAGTGTTAGGGTCTGTTTTGTATTATAGGGTAGGTTAGTAGACAGTAGTTGTATTGTAATTGGTGTTTTTTAAAATTATACCGATATTTGTTATTGATGGTATTTTTCAAAAATTTTAAGTTTAAAAAATTTGCTAATAAATATATTTACCAAAAAAAAGGCATTTGGACAAATACATGGATAGGAAAGGTTTAGAAAGATATGGGCCAAGTGCAGAGAAATGGGTTTAGCATGAATGGATATTTTGGTCGGCATGAACCAGTTTGGCTAAAGGGCCTGTCTCTGTGCCATAGGACTTGGGAGATTAACATGTAAAACGGAACTGGGGGTAGCCTACTGACAAAAATAGAGAACTGGTTAGCAGAAAAAAAAAGGGTAAAAGTAACAGTCATTTTCCCAGTGGCAGGCAGTGACTACCGCAGGGTTCGGTGCTTGGACCCCAGCTATTCACAATATACATTAATGATTTTTTTAAAATTCATTCATGGAACAAATGTGTTGGTGGCTGGGATAGCATTTATCCCTGACCTCTAACTATCCAGAGGGCAGTTAAAAGTCAACCACATTGCTAGGAGTATGGAGTCATATGTAGGTCAGACCAGGTAAGGATGACAGTTTCCTTCTAAAAGGCATTAGTGAACCAGATCGAATTTTCTCCACAATCGACAATGCATTCACGGTCATCATAAGACTCTTAATTCCATATATTTATTGAATCTAAATTCCACCATCTGCTATGGCTGGATTCAAACCTAGATCCCCAGAACATTACCTGGGTCTCTGGATTAACAGATAGTTTCTGCATCAACGGAAGGCAATAGCCTTGCGGTACTAAGTGCAATATCTCCAGATGACAACGTTGGGTGGGAGAGGACCTGTGGGGAGGATGCAGGGATGCTTCAGTGTGATTTGGACTGTTGAGTGAGTGGGCGGGCAAAATGCATAGAATCTATACAATGTGGAAGCAGACTATTCAGCTCATCACATGGCAGAGTTGTGAACTTATCCACATTGTTTGCAAAATCAGAAAGGAAGATTATCACTTGAATGTCAATAGATTGGAAAAGGGGGAGATGCAACTAGACCTGGATGTCAATGTACATTAATTGTTGAAAGTAAACGTGTTGGTACAGCAGGTGGTATGTTGGCTTTCATAGTGAGAAGACCAGTACAGCAACAGGGATGTCTTGCTGCAATTGTAAAGGGCCTTTGTGAGACCACACCTGGAGTATTGTGCACAGTTTTGGTCTCCTTCTCTGAGGAAGGAAAAAAAAATGAAGGGATTTTATAGAAACTTACAAAATTCTAACAGGAAGAGACAGGGGAAATGCAGGAAGGATGTTCTAGGTGATTGAAAAGTCCACAACTCAGGATCACAGTTTTCTGAGGGAGGGTCACTGGGTCTGAAATGTTAACTGATTTCTCTTCACAGCTGCTGTCAGACCAACTGAGTTTATCCAGTAACTTCTGTTTTTGTTATCATAGACTAAAGAATGAAGTAGGCCGTTAGAGGAAACTCAATTATCCAAATTCCAATTAATTGAAAATCGGATTACCCGAAGGAGATCTCGAGGTCCCGATAGAAACATTACACCAAAGAGGTGTTTCCAGCAGTGAGCACGTCTTTTGTTTACAGCGATTAAATAGGCACAGTCTCCAAATGACTGACCTCCCGCCCTCTCTCTCTCTCCACACATTTTCCCTGGAGTTCTACAGAGGGGTGTACCCTAACCTCCCTACAGCCCCGCTCCCCCAAAACCCGAAATCTCTCCAACATTGTCCTGTACAGGGCAGACATGGAACCTGTCAAACATTTGCTCTAAAAAAAGTTGTGTGCGCGTGCATGCGCTATTGGGAGACTTGCCCAACAAAGGCAGCAGCAGCAGTCTTGTTGGTGTACAGTCCAGATGCCCCGGAGAGAGACCGGAGCTCACGTGCTTTGGTGCTGGGGATCGGGGTTGGAGTGGGTTGGTGGGCGGGTTTGGAACTGGTTGGGGGGTGGGGGGGTGGGGGGGTGGGGTTGGACTGTACAGGATTGGGGGAAGCGGGGTGGGATTGGACCTGGTTGGGAGCAGGGCCATCGTTAGACCGAGTTGGGGAGCAGGGGTTGGAGGCTTGGTTGGACCGGGTTGGGTGCAGGGGCGGTGTTGGACGGGGGAGACGAGAGAGAGGGGCGGGGTCTTGCGCACTGTGTGCTGCTGCAGTCTCCTGAATAGGGAGCAGACTTTAAAACTCCGGAGTCCCAGAGGAAAGACATTTAAATCAATTTTCCAAATAATGCCCACCCATCATGTTCGGATAATCAAGTTTCCACTGTACAAAATGGAGGGGAGGAAAAATTTCTTCACCAAGTGGTCAGCCTTTTCAGATTACATTCCGTACATTATGGAAACAGGCCCTTGGGCTCAACAAGCCCACACCGATCCTCTGTGAAGCAACCCACCCCACTACCTCATACTTACCCCTGACTAATGCAAACACTATGTGCAATTTAACATGGCCGATTCACCTGACCAGCACATCTTTGGATTGTGGGAGGAAACCGGAGCACCCGGAGGAATCCTATGAAATGCTCTGCCACAGGAAGCAGTTGAGGCCAAAACATTGAAACTTTTCAAGAAGCGGTTAGTCATCGTTCTTAGGGCTAGAGGCACGATAGGGGAGAAAGCAAGAACAAGGTACCGAGTCAGATGATTAGCCATGATCATTTTGAATGGAGGAGCAGGCTTGAAGGTCCAACTACTCCTGTTCCTATGGTGAAACATGGCTAATCAGCTTCTGTCCCTCCAGATGAGAGTAATAACCAAAACAAGAGATAATATCTGGCTAATCTGCTGGAATTCTTTGAGGAGTTTACAGACCTGGAAAATCAGAGGTTTCATTGTGGGTTTCAGGAAGTAATTTGTAGCATCACATAAAACAAATATTCTCATGTTATAAATGGCCAGGTATTAACTTGGGTTGGTGTTTCACTGAAGAATTTAGCTAAGAGTACATGTGGGAAAGGGAGAACCTAGTTACCAAGAAATTTCAACAGGAATGCATGCTAGGGTTAGGATTGCTTATAAATCTATATAAATAAATATTATCCAAGGACAATTTTCAGAAAGCACTAATCAGATATAAATGACCAATTATGTCAATCGGTGACGATCTAAAAAGGATCTAGATCTTAGTCCATCTGCAGAGGAATGGAAGATAGAATCCAACATAAACAATAAACCTATTACACCAAGTAAACAATGGGGATTGTATATTAATTAGCTTAGAGTGTAAGAAATGGATTGAATGCTTTTACTGGATACTTTATGGCGACTGGCCATTCACACGCAATAGGCATCAAGTAGCCGAAAAAGGATTTTGAAATTAAAAGCCAAGCTCGTGATTTACTAATTCTAAGACGATTTTACAGTTGCACTTGTCTCTAGTGAGTCCACATTTGGAACATGTACTGTACTCAGTTTGTTTCCATGTATCGCAAGTAATATGTAGCCAAGGCACAAAAGAGGGCTGAGGGTTGACTGAAACTTAGAGGAGAGAAATCGTCTCACATGAAACACAAGTCAGTGATATTCATAAATGGTAATGGGAAAAAAAAACAAAGTGAAGTCAGAAATAAAGAGCACAGAAGTGAAAACAAAGGCTGCAGCATTGTATGTGAAGATGCAAGTAACAAATTGCAGTCTAAACGCTGTTTTCAAATCCTAATTTCATCCCTAAAAGCAAGTCTGTCGAGCCCTCTTCATTCTCCTTTGTTCATTTGGCGTCTTCTCTTAAAAAGATGTACTGTTGCTTTTTCACTGGTAAGGGGAGAGATGCACAAAAACTAAGGAACTTTGAGAAAGAAATTGGTATGAGCAAGTGTTTGGAGCTGGCAGATTAAAAGGAAAAAGACATGATGTTTCTCAAACCAGCTTTTGTTTAAAAAATTGAAATCATTGGACCAGCTGTTGTGAAAAGTCAAGCTATCCTCCACCAAAACTTCACAGCTGCTGGCACAAAGTCAAGTACAGTTCATGTTAACACAAAGTCTCAGGTATTGCAGCAATACTATTCAACTTATAATGCTTAGCTGATTTATGCTCATACATCAGCATCAAAAGTAACAAGGAGGTTGGAATCTAGTAAATATACAGCATATGAAATGCAAGGAGAAAGCTAGAAAGGGAGTTGGAATTGGAATGCAGCCAAAGATTTAGCCTGAACATCTGTTTGATAATTCAAAAAGCATTCCAGCATAAGTAACTGAAGCCATCTATTTAAGGACTTAAGTTTTAGTGGGGTTCAAGTTATACTTTACATGTCAGCTTTCCCATCACTTAACTAAGACTTGCACCATTTCCATATGAAAACCTGCATGGATCATCTCCATCTAACGTGGAGCCCATCAGACAGGAATATGACACAATGATATATTTACCTGGAGACAATAAGTACTGAAGACAATAAATACTGCTCACATTGCAAGTCAGATTTTCACTGCATTACTTGTCGAGGATCAATACTTCCTGGATCTTCTAACGGACTCCCAACAGTGAACGTTTCTGTCAATCTTTAAAAATAAGAATGTTAAAGAAACAAGCTCTGTTGACCTACTTGGGAGGAGCTGTAGCTTTATAAACACTTCTTACTCCATAAAGAAATAGTATTTTCTAGTACTAATTGCTAAGTTGAAGGTTTGTCTAAGAGGAGCTATGCTGTATTCATTTTAAAAAGGTATATAGCCGTTAGGGTGATTTGACAAAGTAGTATATTGCATTTCTAATAAGAATTATTTCTAATTTCTAAAGGATTATTTTAAATGGATAGATTGGAAAAAACTAGGGATCTATGAACAACCCATTGCAAGGATTATTGCCACGTCAGAGGTCAGGTGGTCCTTCCTTTCCCAGAAGGTTGCAGACAAAAACTTCTTGCATTTATTTGGTTCCTTTAAAGTAATTATAAAAATGCAGGTCATCTCTCAGGAATGTTGCGGATTACTGAGCCACTTAAGAAGTTATTGTCCAAATGATCAAAACACTGGTAGGCTAAAAAAGGAGTCTTAAGGAGATGGAGATAGATTGGTAGGCAGATATAGAACAATAATGTTACAGTCTATTTAAGACTTCCACCTGAGAGTTGGTGTTTTCTGCAAGAAGGATGAGAAAAACTAATCCCATGCTAAGGCCTTGTAATTCAAATGGCACTCATCCATTCAATATGGTGAGCAGAACATGTGCTCATTACTTACAAGCGGTGTGCTCGCACCACATTGAAAGCAGCAAGAAGAAAAAAAAAGTGCACTTCTGGGCCAATATGTAAAACCAGCATTAAAGGCCTTCATTTAATTAGAGGCCTTGATAAATGTTTAAGGCTTCTACAAAAGTGGAATACTCTGGATGCAATCAACTTTCACCTGCACAAGTTCCAACCACCAATCCTGACAACAGTGATGATTTGTAATTAGGTAGCACCTTTAATGTAGGAAAAACATCCCAAGGCGTTTCAGGGAACTGAGCCACATATGACATTAGTGCAGATTACCAAAAGCTTGATTAAACTAATAGGTTGTGAAGGAGTGCCTTTAAAAAAGGAGAAAGC
The DNA here is from genome assembly GCF_047496795.1 of Chiloscyllium punctatum. Classification (NCBI taxonomy): domain Eukaryota; kingdom Metazoa; phylum Chordata; class Chondrichthyes; order Orectolobiformes; family Hemiscylliidae; genus Chiloscyllium; species Chiloscyllium punctatum. The sequence goes on from NC_092739.1 coordinate 51,152,610, forward strand.
CACGTAAAGATGTAGAAAGCTTCAGTCAGGAAATTCCAGAGGTTAGTGACATAACTTGGAAAGCCAGCTGGTGAAGGACTACACGAGAGTCAGTTCTACATTTATATACAGAGTGAAACATTATAAACAAATGTGTAGCTCAACCACACCACAGTGTCAGTAAATGACACTTTTCATACACAAACAAAATCTCACTATCTACCTCTAACTTTATATTATACAACAGATAAATAATAATGAATAGGCCCTTACAAGCTGAGGTTAGAGGTCAATTAATGGTACAGCAGTTAAGATCAGGGACACTCAAGAGAGGAGTGTAAATATCTTGGAATGTTGTAGAACTCAAAGGTTTTGCAGGTGTAGGAAGGGATAAAGCGCTTAGGTTGCTACCTAGGGAACAGATTCCCAGCTCCCAGATTTTAGGCCTGCAAATGAACTCGGCTCAGAGGACTTGGAGGCGATTCAAAGTGTGGGAGGGCTAAAAGACCATGGGTGTGGGAGGTGATTAAAACGGATGTCTGGTCTTGGGGAAAATCAGAGGAATGAGGTGGCTGTGGTGAATGAGAATGTCAAAGGCCAAGGGGATAAGGGGAGTTCTGGCTCACCTCGTTACACAATTTGATCATCAGGAGCACAAAAAACTAACTATTTAGCTTGCACTGAAGCAAAATTTTAAATGCATCATTGAATCAAAAACAAAACAATTTGAACTACCTAACATCCCTAAATTGTGTTCTACAAGCTTTGAAAATATTACTGTCTGCCTATCCTACCCATTCAGGAACGGCATGAACTAAGCAGATGTGTCTGTTTTCAATCTATACAGTCTCATGACTTCTCCAGTCAATTATGTTTGAGCAGTCAGCCCCAAGGAAGTAGTTTTACTTCATTATTACAGGCATTAAAAACAAGTAACGTTGACACGGACATCAAATGGTGACTGCTCAAGATTCCCCGTACAACCTCGTACTATAATACAAATTAAAAATTTGTGGAATAAGTTTCCTACAGTATGCATTTAAACATATGTAAAAATAGTACAGAAACAACATTAGATATTTGTTTACATCCAATGAGCAATGCTAAACCTGAACATTCAAGTGAGAGCCATTTGAGGTAGAACTGCTGGCAATATTCAGAACAGAAATAGTCTATTCAGTTCAAGTGGTCCATGCTAGAGTTTGTTCTCCAATTAAATCTCCTCCTATCCTTCCATATCTAATTTGATCAGTACGAGTCTCTATACCCTCATATGCTTAGTTAGCCTCACTTAAATGCAATGGAACGGTTTTCCAACCACTCAACAGGCACATCATTTTTTAAATAATACTTTATTGAATGGCTGAGCAGGGTTGAGTATATAAATAACCAGCAGGAAATCAAATAAAGTTATGGCTGATCTGATTTCAATATCAACTCCTATTCCTGCATAACTGATAATCCTTCATCCCCATGGTAAACCAAGAATCTACCTCCACATTAAAAGTATTAAAAGATTCTGCATCCACTGCCTTTTGAGGAAGGGAATTCTGCTTTTCCCTCAAATTCACTGACTTTCCATGTCCACCACCAAACATTTCATCAATAATGTTAGTTATTTGGTAATAACTCAGCCTTCCCATTTCAAAACAAAAACCCGAAATCCTTGACATTTAGCTTTGCTTAGCTATAAACTCTCAGTTTTGATAACACCCTTGTCAACTTTTATGTATCATTTTCAGTAATTATTTTTTCAATACAGCAACTGGAATTGTGCAGAGTATTTGGGGGCAATTTGTGCAAATTTCAAATATATTTAGCATATCTCCAATAGTCGATGCTATCCCTCTAAATAAATCCTAGAGTTTTTTTCCATTTAAATGATTTTAGTAATTTCTGTATTTGTATTCACAGGTCTCTTTGCTTCTCCAACTCCACTTACATCCTTAGTTTTAAATTAATAGGTAACATTTTTAAAAACCAGAATAAAAGATCTCTCACGTGGGTTGAAATTAAGTGCATGTGCTGCAAGTTCAATGTGTTTTTGCAGCCAATCCAATCATTATCTCCCATGCACTCACCCACCAATTCATGACAATTTTGTTATTTTAAAATATGTGCTTTGGATTCATAAGCCTAAGTCATTGATCTTCACTTTGATCAGTGGAGCATGCATTGTTGTGAAACTCACATTCTAGCTTTCAAAATAACTGAGTTAGTAGCACTCACTTTTTCTAAGATTCTAGGTCAAACCACACTCCAAGACTTCATCACAAAACTCAAAAGATAACACGCCAGAGTGTAGCATTGAGGGGAGTATTGCTCTGTATGTGCTACAGGAAATATAGACAAGGCATTAAACTGATGTCCATCTACTTATTTAGCTTGACATAGAAGACCTTGTGACATTATTTCAAAAACAATGAGTGTTTTCCCAGTGTCTGGTCCAATACAAAATCTCTCAAATCATTTTAATCAAAAAAATAGATTATTGGTAACTAATATACTGCAGGTTTTGGGAGTTTGCTGTGTGAAAATTGGCTGCCATGTTTTCTAAATTATACAAATGACTGCATTTCCAAAGTAATTGATTGTAAAATGCCCTGATATCCGGTGGCTTTGCAAAATGCTATGTAAAAAACACAACCACACTAACAAATACACAAATTAGGAGTTAATGAAGAGAGAGTACAGAAATTAGTCCTCTTTTCTCCCAAATTTAATTAAGGCATAATTTGGTCAAAGTCTTTAAGACAAGGGATTCAAGATGGCGGCGACCCAGCAAGTCTGAGTCTGTAGTGCTCTGCCTAAGACTCAGGGAAAGTGGGGTACCCGTCTCCGCCACACCCTTTAAATCATTTTAGATAGTTCTTGCCCAGCATAGTTAGTCATTTTACATCAAACTTGGACAGTTTTGTGCTGTTTTTAAAATGACGAAGGGCAAAATTTGCTGCAGTTCGAACCAGGCAGGGACCCCTCCCCCACCAGCAGGGACATCTACGGCCACCTCGGGGGACTTACCTGCGGAGGCAAGCCTGATCTCAGATCATCAAACTTCAAAGAGGAAAAAAAAATAAAAAAAATAAAAAAAAATAGATGCCTTCATTGAAGAGTCCAGGACCAGGTGGGACTCTCTCGGTCATGCTGCTTCAGCCATGAAGGATCCGTATATAACTTTGGATCACTGGACAAAGCTAAAGAACTCTTGGACTCTCAAATAGACTGCGGGACTTAAACCACATGGATAACGATTTTATTTCGCCTCCCTAGTCTACCCTTCTTTCCTCCTTTATCTTTTTTCCTTTCTTTTCTTCCCTGGGGGTGGGCATGTTCTTTACTCTCATTTATTTATCACATAAGCGGGGGGGGTTCTGTTTTACCCGTCTTTAGGACGGGGTTTTCTTCTTTTGTCACTTTACGCAGTCACCTAATACTTTGTCGTTTTATAGAGTTATATTTTGTATTACGCTTGTTAAATGCACCTAGGTGTTGGTGTGGGGGTGGGGATGGGTCACTCACTTTTAACTTTGGTTTTATAGAACACTTTAATTTGTCTACTCCATTCTATAACCCCCGGGCCAAGGGCAGAGCCCTAGTTAGGAGAGGTTATGGTGGAGTTATTGACAGGTAGTCACACCCTCGGGAACAAGGGGGAAAGTCTCCCTTCAAATATGTTTTGTGTTGGTTTTTTTTTTTAAAAACTTAGGAATAGTTTTTAATTGTGTTGGTGTAAATGTTTTAAAGAATTCTTTCATTTGTGAATTTTCTATGGTTTCCATTCAAGTTATCTTGAGTGGGGTTCTTTCTCCTGGGGGGTCTCAAGCTGGCCTGGATGATCATGGCTAACCATTCGCTTAGGTGGTCCATCTAGACTGTCAAAGGGAGTAATTCACTAAAAGGAAAAAGATATTATCAATTCTCAAAGAAAGGGTTGACATAGCTCTCTTACAGAAGACACATTTACTCAATAAAGAGCACTTAAAGCTACAACAGGGAGGACTTGATTGGGCTTTTTTCTCATCCTTCAGTTCAAAAGGTAGGGGAGTAGTTATTCTCACTCAAAAGAATCTTCCTTTCCAAATGTTAAGCCAGATAAAAGATGAGTTTGGACAGTACATACTGATCAAAGCCCTAATATATGGAGAAGAATCTGGAATTTTGAATCTTTTTTGCCCCCCAGCACACCTCTTGAAATTTGTAATGGAAGCCTTTTCTAAGTTGATGGCTTTCAGGGCCCACCATCCAATTATAGGAGGAGATTTTAAACTGTATTATGGATGCAGAGATAGATAGGATACCAAGAGCACTACGGCTATATCTATTGGGTCTAGACAACTGGCAGATCTGAATAAGGAGCTAGGGCTAGTTGATGTGTGGAGGTGTCTTCCCTCTAAGGGTAGAGAATATACTTTCAACTCTATCCCACACAACTGCCATGCCAGAGTTGATATGTTTTTTGCCCCCTTGACCCTTCTGGATTCCATAGTGTCCTGTAAAATAGGTAAAATAGTTATTTCTGATCATGCCGCAGTTTACATGGAAGTCAAGACTAGGGACGTTGGGATAGGCCCCCGGCATTGGCGTATGGATCCTTCCTTATTGAAGGATAGCAGATTAATAAAATACTTCTCGCAGGAATTCAAAACCTTTTTGGAAATTAATTCAGGTACGGCCAGTAACCTGATGTGGGAGACCATTAAGGCTTATGCGAGAGGTTTGATCATCTCCTATTCTGCGACCCAGAAAAGACAAAAGGGAGAACAATAGCGCCTGCTTGAGGCTCGCTTGAAGACAGCTGAGACAGTATATGTTGATAGGCCCTTTGTTACAAAGGATCACAGCCCTTACCCAAAGAGCAAAGAGGGAAATATTATTTGCGACGCAGATATTATAGGAATATGGCGACAAGCTTGGTAGATACCTAGCATACCTTACTGGAAGAAAAAAGGCTCCTCAAGCTATTATGTTGATTAGAGAAAGTGCTGGTCCCTTGACTTGTGATCATAAAAAGATTAATACAGCCTTTAGAAAATTCTATTTTGAACTGTACAAATCGCAGGACTGTGAGGATAGAATGGAGAAGATGGAATCCTTCTTTAAAAACTTGGCCTTTCCAGGTCTAACCTCAGCAGGTATCGATCTTTAATGCCCCCCTGACTACCCAGGAAGCTCTCGATGCAACTAGAGAGCTCTAGAGTGGCAATGCACCTGGACCACACAGATTCCAGGTTGAGTTTTATAAAGAATTTATAGGGGAACTGACTGGGCCACTCATAAATATGAGTGATTATTCACACAGTCAGGGCCACCTCCCACCTTCTTTGAGAGAAGTATCTGTCATTCTTAAAAAAGGAAAGGCCCCAGAAGATTGCTCATCACATAGACCAATATCTTTGTTAAACGTGGATTTCAAAATTCTCTAAAATGTTAGCGTTAAGATTGGAGGGTCTTACCACACATCATAAAAAAAGAGGACCAGACAGGGTTTATGAAGGGCTGCAGATAAAATTAGAAGAGTCTTAAACATGATACAAGCCTGTCAACAGGGAAGAATACCGGGGTTGGTTGTTTCCTTGGATGCGGAGAAGGCATTTGATCGGGCAGAATGGCCATAATCTTTTTTATGCACTGGAAAGGTTCGGTGTCGGAGAGGTATTTTCTAAATGGGTCTCAGTATTATACAGTGACCCCAAAGCTGCTGTGATCACCAATGGTCTAGGTTTGGATAGCTTCAGTGTTGGTAGGGCTGTCATCAGGGGTATCCTCTTTTACCATTATTATTCACGCAGAAGCTATACGAACTGACCCTCGCAAAACAGCCCTAGCAAACGGTTTGGGTAAACATAAAATTACTCTCTCTGCAGATGATGTCCTCCTTTTCTTAAGTGATCCTTTGATATCCGTGCCCCGCTTAATTAAAGTGGTCAATCTATTTAGTATATTCTCAGGTTACAAAATCAATTTTATGAAAACAGAGGCCATGCTGTTGGGAGGTCTTGCCAGTATATCCAATTTACCGGATGGATCTTGCTTTCCCTTTCGGTAGTCACTGGAAGGTTTTCCATACTTAGGTACTTTTATCACTCCAGTATTTGGTCAGCTGTATAAAGCCAATTACATACACTTATTAGAGGAAATAAGGCAGGACCTTCAACGCTGGGGAGATTTTCCAATATCCTGGTTAGGCAGAGTAGCCCTAGTTAAAGTGAATATTCTACCTGATCTTCTATATCCTATGAGAATACTCCCTCTGATGTTGCCAAGACTGGCACTGTGTAAGCTCCACGGCTGGCTTGTCTCCTTTATCTGGAATCATAGGTGACCCCTTATCAAATTAGAAAAGCTGCAGCTCCCACAGGCAAGGGCTGGGATGGACTTTCCAGACTTCAAGACATATCAGTTGTGCTCTTTATTTGCTTACATGGCTGATTGGGTCTCTCGTGACCCACAATCAATTTGGTTAGATATATAGAGACCTTCCAAGTAAAGTGTCCCCTCATCAATCTTTTATTTATGGATAAGATGAGAGCTCATGGACGATTGCAAAAATCCTAACGTACTTAACACAATTAAAGCCGGGAAGATAATGCGACAAGATGAGGGTAACCTGCAAAAAAACCTCCCCTTATACCCCTTTCGTGGGAGCATCGGGATTTCAGCCAGGACTGACAGATGCTACATTTAAAACTTGGAGGTCTAGGGTATCTCTTGCCTGGGGGACCTGTTCAATGGGGAGGTTATGATGTCTCTTGAGCAGTTGCACCAGAAGTTTGGACTGCCTAACAGGGACCTTTCTCGGTATTTCCAAATTCGAGATTATATACAGAAGGACACTACACTGATAGTCAATCCTTACAAATCGGATAGGGAAAGATGAGTGCTATGGCTGATGGTCCCACCCTCTGTCAGTACTCTTTATCACTCATTGCATAAGGATGTATCGAAAGACATGGAACGATTATTAAAACATGGAAGAACTGGGGTTAGAAACCTCTTCAGAAATGTGGGAGGATATCTGAGAAAATGCCAGAAAGAGCTCTATTTATAATAGAGCTCAACCTATTCAATTAAAAGATACTCCATAAGGCTCATATAGCACCTGAATGACTCGCAAAATTTAAAAGGTAGGAGCATCCCCAAGGTGTCCTAAATTCAAAATAGAAGTTGGCACTCTCACGTACTACGGACATGCCAAAAGATCTGTAGATATTGGGACAGAGTAGCGAATGCCTTGACAGAGATCTTCGGTAGAGATTAGACTGGATCCAGTGTCTCTACTCTTGGGCTTTTCGGATTTTTCCTTCCTGGATGTGCACAGGAGGAAACTATTTTCCATTCTCTCCTTTTGTGCAAGGAAAGATATTTTAGTGAATTGGGCAGCTGAAGGCCCTCCAGGAGTTCCAAACTGGCACAGGTTAATCATGGAATATATGCCCTTTGACTTCCTCACAAATATGGTGCACCAAAAAACTGAATTATTCTATAAAACATGGCAAATATTTCAGCTATATTGTCCAGGGCTTTTATCTGGCTGTGGTAGTGGTGCTGGCTGATGTAAATCTATTTTGAGCATGTACTTATTTATTTAACTTTTTTGTTTATCGCTTGTAATGTATAATATCCTATTTTATGTTTTGGTTGTTTGTAGGATAGATCAGCGGTTAGTTCAGTTTCTCACTTTTTTTTGGTTTGTTGTTTCGGTTTTTATTTATTTTTTACTTAATCTTATATTGGTGTTTATACATGCTTGTACTACTTCTGTAATTTTGTAAAAAATCTTAAAATTTTTAACAAAAAAAAGTCTTAAAGACATTAACAAGGAAAGACAGGATAGATAAAGATAACCCATTTCCACTGGTTGGGAATTCTAGAATGGGGAAACAGTCTCAGAGTTAGGGCCAGACCACTCAAGAGAGAGGTTAGGAAGACTTGGACACACAAAGGGTAGATGTTGAGAACGGTCTTCCACGAATGCAATGGGTGCTGGATCAGTTTGTTGAGTAAATCACAAATGACCTTTAATTCAGCTCCTTACGAAGAAATCTCACAGAATCAAGCATGAAGCAATCATTTAGATGTGATTGCATGTAGCAACCAAAAATAAAAGATTCTCAAGTTAGTTAGGCCTCACAACCCAACTTGGCTTTTTGTTGGTGGAATTATGGTTAAATTCTACGAGTATCCATCTGGAAGTGTCCACAGTTTGATTCTTGTGCAGTGTTCGTCTTTGAAGTTCTGCAACAGATTTGTTCTGGAATTGGATTCTCTTACAGATTTTTGTTCTTCAGGTCTTGGATTTGAAAATGATGATTCTACCAGAGCCCTTTCACCCAAAATATTAATTATTCCTCTGGAATGCTAGCGTCTGTAGCTTGCTCCTTTATCAGAGGTAGCTTCTTTGAGTGTTACATTTGACTTACCTGCATTTGCAAACAGAGGTCTCCTGCAGTTACCTCGTACCATTCTTTTTCGGGTGGGTCGGTCAATCGGTCATCCTTGTAGCAGAAAGCAGCCAGTTATCAAGCGGATAATAAAGCAGTTCTGTTCACGTAGCCTCAACTCTTTTCCCAGGAGGTTGTTAATTCTTTCAATTTGTGTATAAAAGTTTGTCCTTGTCCCTTGATGGCTCATTCCAGATAAAGTTATTGTTGCTCCTGTGTGTAATAAATTATCTTGTTGATTCCCTCAACCCATGAACAGTTATTAAAGTTCTGAAGTTTCTAATGTCACAAGTTATTAATTTTAAATTAGAGAGACAGATATTTGCTTAACAGAACATTGAGAGATATGGGCAAAAGGCAGGCAAAGAGAGTTAGGCCACAGATCAGCCACGGTCTCACTGAATGGTGAAACAGGGTCAAAGAACTGAATGGTTTACTCCTCTCCTGAGGGAGCGGAAGGGGGGAAAAAAGGGGAACGGGAAAAAAAAAAGGATAGATAGAAAAAGATTGCCATCGATCTCTTTTCTCTTGGCTTGGTTTCTCCTTATCCACTCATCCTTTCCTTTACTCCCCCCCACCTCGTCAACATACATACCACCCTTTTCCTAGCTGCCCTCAGTTCTGAGGACGGTCACAGGCTAGAAACATTAAACTTGATTCCTCTCTCCACAGATCTGCTACCAGACCAGAGTTTCTCTCTCAAACATTTTGTTTGTTCCAACTTAAACATATTGAATTCCTCACCTCTACCCTCTCCTGCGGAGAGTTCTAAAATAGCACAACCCTCAAAACAAAATGTTTTCTTCATTTCTATCACAAAACAGCATCCCTGATATTTAAACAGTGCCCCTAGCACTAGACTCAGAAGAGGCAACATCTTGTCTACAAACATCTTACCAAAACCTTTCAGGAGCACGCCTGCTTCAATCAAGTTACCCCTCTCGCTTCTAAAATCCAGCAGATGCAAGCCTGGTACAGCTGACCTTTCCTCGTAAAGACAACTTGTCCATTCCAGGGGTCAATCTGGTAACCTCTGGAGCACCTCCAATTTATTTACATCCTTTCTTAAAAAGGAGCAGACTGCACACTATTAGAAGGTGTCGGTATAACTCGCTGGGGTAACCCACTAGAAATCAAGCACCCTATTCCCACAACCAAAGTTAAAATGTTTTTAAAAATGCACAGAATCCCCAATTGATTGTCTTTCAAATCTAGGTTGACAAAAAAAGGACCAGGTTTCTGTATTTAACAAAAATTACTCATTATTACAAATAGAGATTTCAACTTCAGGCAAATAATTATGAACCAGTGACATTTAACTCTTATAGTTAAACGCTAACCCACTTATAAATCTTCCCATATACACACACAGATACATGAAAATAGGCGTTATGACAGAGGGAAAGACTGAAGGCATTTCAGTGGTCCCTGTCCACAGGGTTTGCAGAGATTATCCTTTTGCTGATCAGAATGTTGCTTCTTGATCTTCCTTCTCTTGTAGTATCTTTATACTACAACTTCAATATTACTTCACAGTGAAGTGCAAATTGCAGTAGAAATCGAAACTCAAGCTGATCATCCCTTACAGAAAGTAAGTGAGTCTTCTTGCAGCAAGTGTTGTCACTCTCCAGGTTTGATAATGCATGCAGTGTGAAATCTGGTTACACAATGTTCCCATGAGATTAGAGGTCTCCTGTCTATTTTGGTAAAAAAAGTTTGTGTAAAAAGAAATATTTTGGATTTGGTCCCAGGTCAAACTGTATTTGAATAAGGAAAACATGCTAATACTTGACTTGCAATCTTTAATCAGAAATGGTAAGATAAATGTTGGAGAAGCAACTTGGAATGGTAAGTGAGGATATACTAATTCACTAGTTCCAACATTTTCTAATTTTTATTATTAATTTAGGATTTGGTAATTGCTCTGGACAGTGTAATCTACTGACTTTTGACCAGCACGATTTTTAAAAACTCAATTCTTATCCTCCACTCAAGTTGGACATTACACCATAAAAGTGTTTAGAAACTATGAAATAGTTACAAAGTATTGTTGCGAATTTAATTGCATCTCTTTTTGACCACTTCCATTAATCTTTAAAAATCTATTTAAAGAGACGTGAAGATTTTTTTTTCCATACCATGTTCATTGAATTCCACAAAGAGTTGGATAATTAAAATATTTGTTTTTCTGAAGTTATCCCTCTTCAAAATCCTTCTTGGGCTGTTGATCTTTCTGCTAAATGGAGTGCATTGAATAAAGTTAACAAAATTTGCAAACCTGGTGCAGTGTTTTTCTGCTTATCCAGCATTCAGGAAAGGAGATCAGAAAACCTTGTCTTATTGACAAAAAATCTCTGGGACCCCTATTTGAATTGTAGGCCACCATCCAGTATAAACAAGAATACAAGCTGCATGGAGTTAGATCACCAACACAGCCAATATGACCACGTACAGCCCTTAAACCAGTGTACAATTAAGCATGATGTTTTCTTGGTTCAAGAAGACGTTGACGTTAATTGTATTTCTCCGGTGTTGCTCACCTTTGTTTTATGTCAACATTAAGCAAAACAAACCAAAATTTAAAAACGATAGTATCATTAGGTTATGCTTCTCTACATTCCTTCTTGATAGGATAGAAAATAATAGTTACACGTACAAACTGAGGTATCTCTCTGCTGCAACAGTTTCTTGATTCAGCCACGAACAGAATCTAGCCTCAAAAGATGGAATGGATTTGTGGAAAGCACATTGTTGTTGTACATTATATTTTATTGGACAGCGGTTGGAGTTTTGCCTACTGCATTCTTACCTTGGTGTTTAATTCCCATTTCTGGGATGTTACTTGTATCTATAGTAAAGATTGATGTGTTTAATTCATTTACCATTAATTCCCCAAATTCACTTTCCCTAACTTTTCCTTTTCAAAACAAAATCCAATAAAAATGTCAATGATATTTTTTTTCATTCCAGATAACATTCCCTTGAACTCCAATTTTCCTGTCCTGTTTAATAATTCATTCATTCATTCCTTGGGCAGGAAAAGCAATCTACTGTGTGCAGTACATGCTCTTTCTTTAGCTCAGATACTACCTTTAAAATTTAATTGACATGGATGGTGGGACTTCCCTTTGATATATATCTGTTATCTGTATTCAGAAATATCCCCTAAAATGTCTGCAACTGCAACACCATTGACCTATTCCTTAAGTTTGCTTGCAAGCATATTTGAGTTGGCCCTGTTTTCATTCTTTCATAACTGCCCTTACTCAAGTTTAAAATACTAGTCTTCAACCCATTCTATGGATGGAAACAAAGTTTGTTTCAAGTTTTTGCAGGGAAACTGATCTGCAGCAGCACTCGTGATTGATTTATTGCATGACGGCAAAAGGAATACGCACAAAGAAAAGTGCCTCCTCTGTAGATATTCTACAGAGGTATAATCTTATTACTAGATAGGCCCACGACAAAGCACCAAAAGAGGATTCGTGGCAAGTTCTCAAAACAGCCATTACTCAACACCATATATTTAAGAGGTGGCAAACATGAAAAAGCAGGAATGGTCATCTGAAAATCTTGCACCTTTCCTCCACCACACGAAGGATGTCAGGCCCTTGACTCTTCACTCCTCCTCACAGAGATCCCGCTCAGTCTTTCCAAGCTTGTTGACTGCAGGTCAAAGGAGATAGAGGAGATTTGATACAGGGTATACCAGAGTCTGACAGATTTGTACAGGATAGACAAAAACATTCTTTCTGACAGGTGATGGTACAAAGACGAGGGGACAAAGATTTAAGATTTGTGTCAAGAGATAGGAGTAAGAACTTCCTTTAGCACAGCAAGTGGTAGTTACCTCTAACTGAGAGTATAGTCTGGTCCTGGGCCTCCTTCACCGCCGCTCCCTCACCACCAGACGCCTGGAGGAAGAACGCCTCATCTTCCGCCTTGGAACACTTCAACCCCAGGGCATCAATATGGACTTCAACAGCTTCCTCATTTCCCCTTCCCCCACCTCATCCTAGTTTCAAAAACTTCCAGCTCAGCACTGTCTCCTTGACTTGTCCGACCTGCCTATCTTCTTTTCCACCTATCCACTCCACCCTCTCCTCCTTGACCTATCACCTTCATCTCCTCCCCCACTCACCCATTGTACTCTATGCTACTTTCTCCCCATCCCCACCCTCCTCTAGCTTATCTCTCCACGTTTCAGGCTCACTGCCTTTATTCCTGATGAAGGGCTTTTGCCCGAAACGTCGATTTCGCTGCTCGTTGGATGCTGCCTGAACTGCTGTGCTCTTCCAGCACCACTAATCCAGTAGTTACCTCTAACTCTCAATCCATCAGCGTGCTGCATGGTGAGACAATTAATAGTTTCACAAATGAAATTGGATGGACACTTGAAGTAAATAAACTTGCAGGACTAAGCGAGATCCAGTAAGGCACTGGAACTAGATTAGTCCACAAGGAGCTGTTCGGGACTGGATTGACTAAATGAAGACAGAATGGTAAATAATTCTACAAAGGGTTTCAGTACTATAAAACCTCTTGTACATCGTTTCCCAATTGCTATAAATAATGGATATTATTATTCCAGAAATAGTAGTTTACAAATGAATGACAATTAGTATGTTGCATTACTATGCATGTTCAGGGCTACTCTCTCATTGGGTTAAACAGTCACCCAAGGGTGGAAGCACCTCGGGGAAGGCAAGGTCAAGTTCAACAGATATTCAGGGTGGCCTCAGCCAGTGCAGGAGTTAAACCCACCCTGTTGGCATGACACTGCATCATAACCAATTACCTAGCCAGAGCTAACCAAAACTCCCAATTCACGTTATGCACTTAGAACAAGATATGTTCCTATTGGCATTGGTAATACGATGAACAATTTTAGTGTCACAATATGACAAAAGTCACCTCATTAGGCAAAACCCTATTCTGTTGTATTTGTCCTTCCATTTGAGTACAGTTTTAGATGGTAACCCTTTAAAATTTTCAGGGCTACTCTGATTGTACAGTGACCTGTAGAAGAAGGATGGCATGCACCTAAATTGGTAGGGGACTAAGATATTGGTGGGGAGATTTGCTAGAGCTGGTCTGGAGGATTTAAACTTGTAAAACTAGTGAGGAAAGAGATCAGACCAATTCTGGTACAGTTGAGACAGACAGACAGGAACAAAGAATGACATAGGACTGATTAATTAAACTGCATTTATTTCCATGGAAGAGGCCTAACAGAAGGCAGATGAACTCAGGGCATGGTTGAGAACGTGGAATTGGAATATCATAGTAATTAGAGAGATGTGGCTCGGGGATGGACAAGACTGGTAGCTTAATGTTCCAGGGTATAGTTGCTGTAGGAAGGACAGAAAGGGGGGCAAGAGAGGAGAGGGAGTAGCATTTTTGATTAGGGATAACATTACGGCTGTTCTTAGAACAGCACAAGTACAGGCCACTTGTCCCTCTATATTGCACCGACCTATGGAACCAATCTGAAGCCCATCTAACCTACACTATTCTATTCTCTTTCATATGTCTATTCAATGACCATTTAAATGCCCTTAAAGTTGGTGAGTCTACTACTGTTGCAGGCAGTGTGGTCCACATCCCTACTATCGAGTATAGAAACTATCTATCCCCCTCAATTTTAAGCTACGTTTCCTCATACTAACCATCACCATCCAGGGAAAAAAGGCTCTCACTGTCCAACCTACCTAGCCCGCTGATTATCTTATGTCTCAATTAAGTCACCTCTCAATGTTCTTCTCTAATGAAAACAGCCTCAAGTCCCTCAGCCTTTCTTCGTAAAACCTTCCCTCCAAACCAGGCAACACCCTAGTAATCTCCTCTGAATCCTTTCTAAAGCTTCCACATTCTTCCTATAATGCGGTGACCAGAACTGTAAATAATACTCCAAATGTGGCCACGCCAAAGTTTTGTACAGCTGCAGCATGATCTCATGGCTCTGAAACTCAATCCCTCTACCAATAAAAGCTAACACACCATATGCCTTCTTAACAACTCTATCAACTTGGTGGCAGCTTGCAAGGATCTATGTACTTGGACATAGAAATCTCTCTGCTCGTCGACACCTCCAAGAATCTTATCATTAGCCCAGTACTTTGTTCCGGTTACTCCTTTCAAAGTGAATCACCTCTCACTTTTCTGCATTAAAACTCCATTCACCACCTCTCAACCCAACTCTGCAGCTTATCTATGTCCCTTGTCACTCTCCAAAACTTTACAGACCTTAGTGTGATCCGCAAAATTTACTTACCCCTCCTTCTATGCCATCATACAGGTCATTTATATAAATGACAAACAACCGTGGACTCAAAACAGATCTTTGCGGTACACCACTAGTAACTGAGCTCCAGGATGAACATTTCCCATCAACCACCTTCTGTCTTCTTTCAGCTAGCCAATTTCTGATCCAAACCGCTAAATCAACCCTTAATCTGATGCCTCTATTTTGTGCAATAGCCTAACGTGTAGAACCTTAATGAATGCCTTACTGAAATCCATATCAACTGCTTTACCCTCATCCACCTGTTTGGTCACCTTCTCAAAGAATTCAATAAGATTTGAGGCATGACCTACCCTTCACAATTTCTGGATTAGAGGTGCTGGAAGAGCACAGCAGTTCATGCAGCATCCAATGGTCAATGAAATCAACGTTTCGGGCAAAAGCCTTTCATCAGGAATAAAGGCAGTTCCTGATGAAGGGCTTTTGCCCGAAACGTCGATTTTGCTGCTCGTTGGATGCTGCCTGAACTGCTGTGCTCTTCCAGCACCACTAATCCAGAATTTGGTTTCCAGCATCTGCAGTTATTGTTTTTACCTCTACCTTCACAATCCCTCATCAACTTATTCCTCTCTAGATGATTATAAATCCTCTCTCTTAAAACCCTTTCCAACACTTTATCCACAACCATAGTAAGGCTCACAGGTCTATGATGTCCAGAGTTGTCTTTACTCCCCTTCTTGAACAAGAGAACATTTGCTATCCTCCAGTCTTCTGGCATTACCCCTGTAAACAATAATGACAAAGATCAAATTCAAAGGCTTGGCAATCTCCTCATTGGCTTCCCAGGGAATCCTAGGATAAATCGCATTAGCCCAGGGGACTTATCTATTTTTATGCTTTCCAGAATTGCTAACACCCCCTCTTTGTGCATCTCAATCCCATCTAGTCCAGGAGACCTTATCTCAATATTCTCCTCGACCACATTGACTTTTTCTAGTCTCAATTCTGACAAAAAGTATTCATTTAACACTTCCCCTATCTCCTCGGACTTCACGCACAACTTCCCACTCCTATGCTTACAGGAGGATATTCCAGGGAATACCTCCAGGGATGTTATTTGGGTGGAACTGAGAAATAAGAAAGAGACGACCACCTTATCAGAATTGTATTACAATAGTCAGCAGGAAATTGAGAAACAAACTTGGAAGGAAATATCAGTTATCTGTAAGAATAATAGGGTGATAATGGTAGGAGATTTTAACTTTCCAAACATGACTGGGACTGCCATAGTGAGAGGGTTTGATAGAAAAGAATTTGTAAAGTGTGCACCAGAAAATTTTCTGATGCAGAATGTCGATGTACTTACTCGAGAACGTGCAAAACTTGACCTACTCTTGGGAAATGAGGCAGGGCAGGTGACTGAGGTGTCAGTAGGGTAGCACTTTGGGGCCAGCAACCATAATTCTATTAGTTTTAAAATAGTGATGGAAAAGGAATGACCAGCTCTAAAAGTTGAAGTTCTAAATTGGACAAAGGCTAATTTTGACAGTATTAGGCAAGAACTTTTGAAAGCTGATTGGGGGCAGATGTTCACAGGTAAAAGGGACAGCAGGAAAATGGGTAGCCTTCAAAAAATGAGATGAGATAACCAGAGTCTAAAGACAGTATATTACTGTTAGGGTGAAAGAAAAAAGGCTGGTAGGTTTAGGGAAAGCTGGCTGACTAGAGAAATTGAAGTTTTGGTTAAGAATGTGTCAGGTATAGACAGCAGAGATCGAGTGAATCCTTGGAACAGTATAAAGGCAGTAGGAGTATACTGAAAGGGAAATCAGGAGGGCAAAAAGGGGACAGGAGATAGCTTTGGCAAATAGGGTTAAGGAGAATTCTAAGGGATTCTCCAAACACATTAAAGGACAAAGGGTAATTGAGAGAGAATCGGGTCCCTTAAAGATCAGCAAGGCAGCCTACATGTGGAATCTGAGGAGATGAGGGAAGATACTAAGCGAGTATTGTGCATCAGCAATTACTGTGGAGAAGGATAAGAGATAGAGTACATAGCAAAATAAATAGCAACATCTTGAAAAATGTCCATATTACTGAGGTGGTGGTGCTGGATGTCTGAAAACTTATAAAAAAGGTGGATAAATCCCCAGGTGTACCCTAGAACTACGTGGGAAATTAGGGAAATGGTAATTGCTGGGCCCCTTGCTGAGATATTTGCATCACCGATAGTCACAGGAGAGATGCTGGAAGACTGGAGGTTGGCTAACGTGGAGCCACTACTTAAGAAATGTGGTAAGGAAAAGCCAGGGAACTATATAGAGGGGTAAGCCTGACATCAGTTGTGGGCACATTGTTGGAAGGAATCCCGAGGGACAGGATGTACATGTATTTGGAAAGGCAAGGAATGATTAGGGATAGTCAACATGGCTTTGTGCGTGAGAAATTATGTCTCACAAACTTGATTGAGTTTTTTTGAAGTACCACTGAAGAGGATTGATGAGAACAGAGTGGTGGATGTGATCCATACACAATACTGCATGCAAGACTGTCTCCCTCCTATCTGAAGGATGTTGTGAAACTTGAAAGGGTTCAGCAAAGATTTACAAGGACGTTGCCAGGTTTGGAGGGTTTGGGCTATTGGGAGAGACTGAATAGACTGGGGCTGTTTTCCCTGGAATGTCTGAGGCTGAGCTGTGACCAGAGAGAGATTTATTAAATCGTGAGATGCATGGACAGGGCAAATAGACAAGTTCTTTTCCATGGGGTGGGGGAGTCTACAACTAGACAGCATAAAGTTAGGGTGAGAGGGGAAAGATTGAAAAGGGATGGAAGGGCAACTTTTTCCACACAGAGGATCATGCCTGTATGGAATGAGCTGTCTGAGGAAGTGGTGGAGGCTGATACAATTACAACATTTAAAAGGCATCTTGATGAATTGGAAAGGTTTCAGAGGGGTATGGGCCAAATACTGGCAAAGGGTCTAGATTAGGTTAGAATTTCTCATTGGCATGGACAAGGTGAACCGAAGGGTCCGTTTCTGTACTATATCTCTCTATGACTATGAATAGGTATAGTGGTATGTTACAGTTCACACTTAGTACAGGCTGCTGTGGCGTCACGTGTTTCTTGCATGTATGTTGTTGTCTGAAGCTACAATGGCAGTTAGATCTTTCTTTCCATCACATGGCTGACTGGCAAACTTTCATATTCTTCCCACTTGACAGGGGCTTCTGCTGCAGAGACTAACATTTGCACAAGATTTGCTATTTAGGTTAAGGGGATTAAAATATCCCTTGATCAGGATTTTTACAATTATATTAATATTGGGAAATAAGAACCAGAAATGCTAGAGAAACTCAACATTGCAGAGAAAATTATATTGGACTCAAAATGTTAAACCTCTTTCTCTCTCCACAGATGCTGCCTGACCAGTGTTTCTCCAGCACTTTTTTACTAAGATTTTACCAGAATGTAAATACCAAAGGCTAAAAATTAAATGTGTCACATTAGGGAATACATTAAGCTTGTGCAGTTGTTAGCCTTTGCAAAAGAAGCTCACGTCAAGTGGGAAGAATATTGGATAGCTGTGGCCATTATCAATGCTTGACAGAGTATTAGGTGCTAATGGGGTTCAGCACAGAAGGTGTTCCATTCATCGGAGAATGGAGTCAATTTAGGTTTATCCCTTTGATTTGTAGTTTTAATTTGATTTGTTGATATTTGCCAACAGGACCACAAATATGTTTTCTTTTGCATTGCACAATGTACTTTAACACCACCCTCCACACCAATGATATCCAGGCTTTATTAGATGGCAAAATATTTTCTTGTTCCCCCCCTTTTCCCTCCATTTCTGCATAGAATGAGGACTGTGTATTGTGTATTCAGGATGTGTACACAAGATGGAGGTGACACAGATGATCTGAGAACACCTAGAGGTTACGTGGTGGCAAAGAGGTGACAGACGTTCCATGGTGTGCAGGGAATGAGGGAGGGCTCTAAACGCTGCTAGGAACTGGAGTACTCTGTTGCAAAATGAGGGGTGGCCCTTTTAACTGGCTCATATTCCACCTTCACTCCTCACACATCCCAGTATAGGTCATCAAGCGCATTGTGAAACCAATCCAGCATGAAGAGACAAAAGGGGAGCAAAGTCATGTTAGGTTGGGTGTGGGGTTCGAGAGGCATGAAAGCAAGCAGGTAATTTTCTCCAAAGCCAAGAGAAAGTTTCAACCTATGGTTTATCCATTTGCAAAAGTGGTCATCACCAGTTTTCAAAATCCTTCACATCACTGAAATTGACAATCACACCAGGTTATAGTCTGGAAGCACCAGCTTTCGGACGATTGCTCCTTCTTCAGTTAGCTCAGGAGCAGGATCATAAGACAAAATTTAAAGCAAAAGATTACCGTATCATACAGCTGAAATGACATTGAACAATATATCATTTCATCTGTATGATACGGTAATCTTTTGCTTTAAATTTTGTCTTATGATCCTGCTCCTGAGCTAACTGAAGAAGGAGCAGTGCTCCAAAAGTTAGTGCTTCCAAATAAACCTGTAGAAAGTGAGGACTGCAGATGCTGGAGATCAGAGCCAAGAGTGTGATGCTGGAAAAGCGCAGCAGGTCAGGCAGCATCCAAGGAGCAGGAGAATCAACATTTCAGGCACAAGCCCTTCATCAGGGCTCATTTCTGATGAAGGGCGATTTTTCTGCTTCTTGAATGCTGCCTGACCTGCAGTGCTTTTCCAGTACCACAGTTCCAAATAAACCTGTTGGACTATAACCTGGCATTGAGAGATTTTTTAACTTTGTCCACCCCTGTCCAACACCAGTGCCTCCACAGAGTCAGAGGTGTGCAGCATAAAGAGAGAGACCCTTTGGTCCAGCCCATCCATGCCAACCAGATGCCCCAACTCAATCTAGTCCCACTGCCAGCACCTGGCCCATATCCCTCCAAATCCTTCCTACTCATATCCATCCAAATGCCTCTTAAATGTTGCAATTGTGCCAGCCTCCAACACATCCTCTGGCAGCTCATTCCATACACATACCACCGAGTGAAAAAGTTGCCCCTTAGGTCTCTTTTTATATCTTGCTCCTCTCACCCTAAACCTATGCCCTCTAGTTCCAGACTCCCCAGTCCCAGGGAAAAGACTTTGCCTATTTATCCTATCTATGCCCCTCATGATATTGTAAATCTTTATTAAAAGGTCACCCCTCAGCCTTAGACGCTTCAGGGAAAACAGCCCCAGCCTGTTCAGCCTCTCCCTAGAGCTCGAATCCTCCAACCCTGGCAAAATCCTTGTAAATCTTTTCTGAACCCTTTCAAGTTTCACAACATCTTTCAAATAGGAAGGAGACCAGAATTACACACAATATTCCAACAGTGGCCTAACCAGTGTCCTGTACAGCCGCAACATGATCTCCCAATTCTTGTATGCAATACTCTGACCAATAAAGGAAGGCATACCAAACGCCTTCTTCACTATCCTATCTACCTGCGACTCCACTTTCAAGGAGCTATGAACCTGCACTCCAAGGTCTCTTTGTTCAGCAACACTCCTTAGGACCTTACCATTAAAGGTATAAGTCCTGCTAAGATTTGCTTTCCCAAAATGCAGCACCTTGCATTTATCTGAATTAAACTCCATCTGCCACTTTTCAGCCCATTGGCCCATCTGATCAAGATCCTGTTGTAACCTGAGGTA
Source organism: Chiloscyllium punctatum (assembly GCF_047496795.1). Classification (NCBI taxonomy): domain Eukaryota; kingdom Metazoa; phylum Chordata; class Chondrichthyes; order Orectolobiformes; family Hemiscylliidae; genus Chiloscyllium; species Chiloscyllium punctatum. The sequence goes on from NC_092739.1 coordinate 51,172,989, forward strand.
ACCCACTTCGTTGTCCACTATACCTCCAATTTTGGTGTCATCTGCAAACTTACTAACTGTATCTCTTATGCTCGCATCCAAATCATTTATATAAATGACAAAAAGTATAGGGCCCAGCACCAATCCTTGTGGCACTCCACTGGTCACAGGCCTCCAGTCTGAAAAACAACCCTCCACCACTGTCTGTCTTCTACCTTTGAGCCAGTTCTGTATCCAAATGGTTAGTTCGCCCTGTTTAGCGTGAGATCTAACGTTGCTAACCAGTCTCCCATGGGGAACCTTGTCAAATGCCTTACTGAAGTCCATATAGATCACATCTACCGCTCTGCCCTCATCCTCTTTGTTACTTCATCAAAAATCTCAATCAAGTTTGAGAGATATGATTTCCCACACAAAGCCATGTTGACTATCCCTAATCACTCCTTGCCTTTTCAAATACATGTACATCCCGTCCCTCAGGACTTCCCTAACAACTTTCCCACCACCGACATCAGGCTCACTGGTCTACAGTTCCCTGGCTTGTCCTTACCACCCTTCTTAAACAGTGGCACCATGTTAGCCAACCTCCATTCTTCCAGCACCTCACCTGTGACTATCGATGATACAAATATCTCAGCAAGAGGCTCAGCAATCACTTCTCTAGCTTCCCACAGAGTTCTAGGGTACACCTGATCAGGTCCTGGGGATTTATCCATCTTTATATGTTTCAAGACATCCAGCAATTCCTCCTCTGTAATATGGACACTTTGCAAGGTGCCACCATCTATTTCCCTACAGTATATATATCTTCCATACCCTTTTCCACAGTAAATACTGATGCAAAATACTCATTTAGTATCTCCCCCATTTTCTGTGGCTCCACACAAAGGCCACCTTGCTGATCTTTGAGGGGCCCTATTCTCTCCCTAGTTCCCCTTCTGTCCTTAATGTATTTGTAATAACCCCTTGGATTCTCCTTAATTCTAATTGCCAAAGCTATGTCCCCTTTCTGCCCTCCTGATTTCCCTCTTAAGTATACTCCTACTGCCTTTATACTCTAAGGATTCACTCTATCTATACCTTACATATGCTTCCTTCCTTTTCTTAACCAAAACCTCCATTTCTTTAGTCATCCAGCATTCCGTTTACCTTCCAGCCTTCCCTTTCATCCTAACAGGAATATACTTTCTCTGGATTCTCACTCTCTCCTTTCTGAACGCTTCGCATTTTCCAGCTGTACCTTTACCTTCGAACATCTGCCCCCAATCAGCTTTTGAAAGTTCTTACCTAATTCCGTCAAAATTAGCCTTTCTCCAATTTAGAACTTCAACTTTTAGATCTGGTCTATCCTTTTCCATCATTATTTAAAATCTAATAGAATTATGGTCACTGGCCCCAAAGTGCTCCCCCACTGACACCTCAATCACCTGGCCTGCCTTATTTCTCAAGAGTAGGTCAAGTTTTGCACCTTCTCGAGTAGGTACATCCACATACTGAATCAGAAAATTTCCTTGTACACACAAATTCCTCTCCATCTAAACCCATAACAATATGGCAGTCTCAGTCTATGTTTGGAAAGTTAAAGTCCCCTACCATAACCACCCTATTATTCTTACAGATAGCTGAGATCTCCTTACAAGTTTGTTTCTCAATTTCCCTCTGACTATTAGGGGTCAATAATACAATCCCAATTAGGCGATCATCTCTTTCTTATTTCTCAGTTCCACCAAAATAACCTCCCTGGATGTATTCCCAGGAATATGCTCCTTCAACACAGCTGTAATGCTATCCCTTATCTCTTGCCACCCTTTCTATCCTTCTTGTAGCATTTGTATCCTGGAGCATTAAGCTGCCAGTCCTGCCCATCCCTGAGCCATGTTTCTATAATTGCTATGATATCCCAGTCCCATGTTCCGAACCATGCCCTGAGTTCATCTGCTGTCCCTGTCAGGCCCCTTGCATTGAAATAAATGCAGTTTAATTTATCAGTCCTACCTTGTTCTCTAATTTGTCCCTGTCTGCCCTGACTGTTTGACTCACCTTTTGTTCTCAACTGTACCAGTCTCAGATTTATCTCTTTCCTCACTGTCTCCCTGGGTCCCACCCCCCCACCTTACTAGTTTAAATTCTCCCGAGCAGCTCTAGCAAATCACCCTGACAGTACATTAGTCCCCTTACAGTTTAGGTGCAATTCTTTCCTTCTTGTACAGGTCACTTCTACCCCAAGAGATTCCAATGATCCAAAAAAATGCAAATCCTTCTCCCATACACCAGCTCCTCAGCCATGCATTCATCTGCTCTATCCTCCTATTCCTGTCCTCACTAGCTTGTAGCACCCGGAGTAATCCAGATATTACTACTCTCGAGGACCTTTTTTTTAAAAATATTCCTGCCTAACTCTGTAATCTCCCTTTAGAATTTCAACCTTGTCCATATTGGAACCAATGACATAGGAAGGGAAAATGACCTCTTTCTGACCCTTCTCCCCTTTGAGAACATTCTGCACCCTCTGAGGCATCCTTGATCCTGGCACCAGGGAAGTAACACACCATTCTGATTTTTCGCTGCTGGCCACAGAAATGTCTGTTTGTACCTCAGACTAGAGCGTCCCCTAACACAATTGATCCCTTGGAACCCGATGTACCTCTCATTACATTAGAGCCAGTCTGAGTACCAGAAACTTGGCTGTTTGTGCTACATTCCCCTGAGAATCCATCACCCCCTACATTTTCCAAAACAACATACTTGTTTGAAATGGGAATAGCCACAGAAGACTCCTGCACTACCTGCCTACCTCTCTTACCTTCCTGGAGTTAACCCATCTATGTGATTATATCTGAGACTTCTGCACCCCACCCCCCCCCACCACCCCACCCTTCCTATAACTGCCATCCATCACATACTGTTGCTGTTGCAAATTCCTCATTGCTTCTAACTGTCCCTCTAACCAATTCATTCGATCTGATAAGATTCGCAACCAAAGGCATTTATTGCGGATATAGTCTGCAGTAACCCTTAAAAACTCTTAACTCCCACATCTGACAAGCACATATCACTCTACTAAAGCCATTTTTGCTCCTTTCACAATCCACAGACCCAGAAAACACCTGTTGTTCCTCGACAAACACTGCCCCAGGTTAAATTAATAGTTGTGGCTTACGTTTTAAGTTTAATCAAAAGACATATCTCCAAAAACATAAGAACAAACCCACTCTACTCACTACTGTAGACTCTCCATAGGCCAAACCTAAAAACTTACTTACCTGTTTCTGTGATGTGAACTTCACCCCAACATTTCCTCAGAGATCAGTTGTGAATTTCATTGTTTGTTAATTTTCCCAGAAGCACTCCGATGTTCAGCGATACATGAATTCAAACAGCAAAGGCAGTAACTATGCAGGCTCACTGCTGTGTCAGTTTCTTTCTCTCTGTCTCTCTCTCCTGCACTGACCTCACCATGTGCTTCCTTTGTCTGTTCTTCTCCCTTTGAAAACTGCTGTTGTTTTTGACTTTTTTTTTCCAAAGTTCCAAAATAATGCAACAGCATATAAAACAGTAATTGCTGCGCCTGGAATGAAAGGAAATCACCTCCAGCACCTAAAATACCTCAAAGTGTAAAAGGAGCAGCTCTAACGACTAGAAATTTTTCCCGTCCTCCATCTTGGATTACCCAGAATCCTCTGGAATTGATGTAATTGCTGAGAAACAGTAGCAAAAAGAAGTTTTTCCCCTTGTTGTATAATTTCTGTCAATTATGGTTGAACACAAAGCACCTTCTCCAGCAGGAGGTGGAAGAAATGACTTCTTGTTTTCCTACATTATGACAGTGACCAGAATTAATTAGTTGTACAACACTTCGTGCTGGACTGTTGTAAAGTGAACTGTTCTGTATAACACAGGGCTGTGGTTTTTCTATGTTAGATCTCAATGGACAGCCCTTCAGATATTAGTGAGTTTATTTTCCATTCCGCAAAACACTAACAAAAAGACAGACTGGGGGAAAAGCCAATGCTTGACCAACCTACTTTTTGACTTCTACAGAGGGCAGAGCAGAAAATTACAAACTGACATCATTCTAAGAGACAGCTCACTCATTTGTACCACTTGTTTCTTGTTTGTACTTTGGCAGCATCCCTGCCAAATGAGAAGAAACATTCCATCCACATGAGAAGAAACCTCCAAGCGACAGAGAGGAGCAAAGAAAAAAACCCTGTCCAACTAATTCTTCAACACAGAGAGAGGGGAGCCAGGACATACTTGTCAACAACTGAGCCCTAAATAACCACAAGTGCCACTCTGAATAATTTCACAAGAGCCCAGCACTATACTTATTGTATTTGGTAAGGAGCATTCTAGTGTCCCTTGAAATACTAGGAGTGTTAGGGTAAGCTATAGCTTAAAAGAAATCATTACTAAATCACTAAGATAGTTGATGCATCACTCTTCCCAACACAATGACTGTGGGCTGAATACTGGCACTGCCTTTCCTGCAACGTGTGCAGAAATGTAAGATATCTAAACAGAGTAGTGAGAGCAGTTAAGTATTTTTGCACAAATTTAACACTGCTCTTTTCTGAAAGTGGAGGTTTACAAAAAGACCCAATGATACACTGTTCTTTTCAGGCCTCAAAAAAAAAGGACTCCATAACTAGGGAAAGAAGTCTGGAGACCAACGGAAAACATTAAAGTGAGTACTCCACCCCAACTCTGACAAACAAAAGGGGACAAATATTTAACATTCTACCTGGGCATTTCAATCCCACAGTGTCAATAAATCTGCATACAAATGCACAAACAAACATAGGAGCAGCAGGTGAGTTTCAGCACAGAAGGTATTCCATTCACCCGAGAATGATCAATTTAAGATTATCCCTTTGTTTTGTGGTTTTAATTTTATTTCAGATTTGTTGACAAATATTACAAGTATTACATTTCTAATGCATTGCAGAATGCATTCTACCCACTTTCCCCCACCTCCTCTCCCCCTCCCCCACACACTGACAGGCAGGCTTACTTGTGCTCAAAACATCAACTCTCCCACTCCTCGGATGCTGCCTGACTGGCTGCGCTTTTCCAGCATCACATCTTGTGACTCAGGTTTTATTTGATGTCAAACATACCTTCCCTCCATTCTGCATAGATACAGAGGAATCTACACCATGCATTCATGTTGTCTGTGCCAGATGTGTGAAAGATGGAGGTGGCTGTGATGATCAGAGGGAATGTACAGGATTCATGGGGAGCATAGAGGTAAGCCTCCCACTCAGTCCTGAGGGAGTTCAGACTGAGGAGGGTGTACTCGTCTCTGGACGAGGCATACTCAGCATGCCTGGGCCCTCTAGACACAAACACTCCAGCATCACCTAACAAAGCCAGTGACCTCCACCTCCAGCCTGGCTGCAGAATCAGAGATTGCATTGACTGAGCGAGAGTGAAAGAAAGCATACAAAAAGGTGACATGGTTATTTACACATACACCGAGCAACTCCCCCACTTCACTGTTGTAAGGTCATTGGTATCCCAGCATTCTCACTCCAATTCCCACCATTGGTAAAACAGCCTCCATCCCACACCAGAGGCTTCTAAAAATACTTTTTGATTTTAGTGGACAACCAACCTCAGGACTAACTGTGATCAAATCTTCAGCAACTTCGCCAAACAGCCCTGAACCTCATTTTACCAGCGACTGTGACCTACTCCCTGAATCCAAGGAAATAAGGATCCTGATCGCCCTCAGCAGCTGACAGCCCACATATGTATTTCTGGAGTGATACTGGAGGATACTCTGGACTGTGTGACAGGACTCCTGCGGAATGTTATTTTCCTGGATTTGATAGTGGACTACTCCCCTTAAACACATTCAGACAATGCCATTTGCTCAAAGCACATGCAAAGTCTTTGGCACACACATGGCCAGCCCATGGTGCAGGTGTAACACTGATGTTGCACAATACCATCCAGCATCATGTTCACTCCATCGAATAACAACTGCAGGCAAACTACCCGGCTTTCTACTGGCACTATGTTGTGAGCCTTCAAGCTCTGGCTGAGGAGACAAAGTGCAAATCAGGCAAGACAGAGATGCTGAGTGTCCCCAGGTAGGGACCAAGTGAGTCAGTGCTACCAGAACAAGCGAACAACCCAGAGAGGTAGCCTAGTCTCATCTGTGAGAGGAGTGCCTATCGCTGTACAAAGATCAAGGAAGTGAATGTACTATTGCCAAGTTTGAGAATCACACAAAAATATGGTGGAAAGCAAGTGGTAAGGATGAGACAGTCTGCAGAGGGATACAAGTAAATGGGCAAAAACATGTTAGATGAAATATAACGTAGGAAAATGGGAGGTCAAGAACTTTGCTAGGTAGAATAGACTCCAATAAACTACAGAGAAATTTGGGAGTCCTGTCCATGAATCACAAAATCTAAATTCAAAGGATTAAAAAGGCCCATGAAATGTTAGTACTTATTTCAAGGATAACAGTATATAAAAATTAGGAGGTTTTACTAAAACTGCAAAAGGCATGAAATCAGGCCTCTTGGAATATGGAGCAGTTTTGTTCCTCAGAGCTAAAAAAGAAAGACTAGTGCCAACGGAAACAGAATACAGCAGGTTCACTAGGTCTGGAAGGTTAGTCTTAAGAAGGAGAGTTGAGTAGATTGGGTCCGTGTTCCTTGGAGTTTAGAAGAATGAGAGCAACCTTACTGAAACATAGAAGATTCCTCTTGGTTAGATGTGAAAAAGGGTGCTTCCCTTATGGGAGAGTATCGGACTGAAGGGCATAATCAGAGAGTAGTCACTCAATCTTCACCACAAAGAGGGTTAATCAAGGCAGAGCCATTAAAGCATGTTTCCAGCTGAGATAGGCATACTTTAGTCAGTAAGGGAATAGAGGGTTATGGGGAAAGGTGGGAGGATGGAGTTGAGGATTATCAGAGCAGTCATGATTTTTATTCAACAGCAGAGCAGATTCATTGGGCTGAACGGCCTACTTCTGCTCCTATATCTTCTGGTTTTAAGTTAGCTCTTAAGTGTCCAGGCAGCAGCATTATAAATGATAGATTCAGGTGCAGGAGTACAGCATTAAAATACAGACTGTATTGTAAATGGATTGAAGATGCACCATGATGATGCGGAAATGTTGGAAGCCAATGTCCTATGGACATGGGCTGCATGGAGTGTGTCCCAAGATATTGGTGTTGAGATGGAGTTGAGGATTAGAAGCTGGAGGTCTAGAGGAGCAAGCAGCAAGCTGGCATGACCACCTATTCACTGACGCTCATATCAGAAAGTCTCAACATTGAGTGGGTAGGAGAATTGGAAACTGCATATTAATAGAGGTTACATTACGTAATAACATGGGTGATAAGGAGTGACAGTCCATGTTAATAAGTCTCTTGCTGCTCACAAGCAGGAGTAGTCTTGACATCCTACACTTGGTTAGGGGGTGTGGGGGTCACTGGAGATTTCACCTGATTTTCCCCAAATTTCTTGCCACAGTCCACACCATTTAGGGGCTGGGAAGATTCCACCCGGTTGATTCATCTTTCAGCTTATGCATTTTCCCAGGTGCCACTTGCTGAACTTAAAGCTAAATACAGGGGAACCTCGATTATCCAAACAAGATGGGCAGGCAGTATTTCGTTCAGATAATAGATTATTCGGTTAATTGATTAAATGCCTTTCCTCCAGGACTCAAAGTTTTTAAGTCTGCTCCCTGTTCAGGAGGCTAGCAGCAGCACAAAGCGTGTGAGCCCCCACCCCTAGCACTTCCACCAGAACCCCACCCCCACTGTCCACCCACACCCTCTCTCTGGGGCAGCCAGACTGTACACCAACAACAAGACTGCTCCTGCCTTTGTGGGTAAGTCTCCAAATAGCATTCACACAGCCACAGCCCCACCTTTTTGACAGGTTCCACGATTGCCCTGTGCAGGACAACGTTGGAGAGATTATCTGAGGGGGGGGGGGGGTGCTTAGGGTACAGGCCTCAGTCATTTGGAGACGGTGCCTGTTTAAATCACTGTTGGAAACACATTTTTGACATAGTGTTTCTAATTGGGACCTCGAGATCTCCTTCGGACAATCTGATTTTTGGATAATTGGTATTTGGATAATCGAGGTTCCTCTGTATTGCAGAATGAAAATGCATGTGCTAGGTGCTCAACAAGTAAGCTAAGGGACATTGCCAGGTGGGAAAGGGGCAGAGATGATTTTAGGGCTCACCTTACTGGCTCCTTGGGGATATTTAAAGAAAAAGGAACATATTTTACAAGTTATATCTCTTCTCCCATAATAAACTTGGCAACTTTTGCTGTGCTGAGATGCTGCAGTAAGCACTTAACATACCAAGGAACGATGAACAAACTCATCCTTGAAAAAGGCCCAAACCCATGGTGAAACATCAGCTAGAGTGTGGATAACCATAGCCAAGATTAGAGTGGTGCTGGAAAAGCACAGGTCAGGCAGCATCGGAGGAGCAGGAAAAAGAGTGATGTTTTGGGCAAAAGCCTAACCAGAGCCATGCCCCCTTCATGTGACTCTCACGGAATCGGTGATGTGCTGCTCCTCTGATCGGAGATCCTGCAACATACAAGAGCCTACCAGCAGAGAAGAACATTCCTTTGATTGGAGGAGCAGCTAAATACTTGCAGTGAACATGTGAGTGAAATCAGAGATTGGCTTTTTTTTTGGGGGGGGGGGGGAAAAAAGAGGAAAAGGAGGTGAAAGATGGTAGAAGTAAAGAAGAGTGGTAGCAGCTGCAAAGTGGAGGAAGAACAAAAAGGCTACAAGGACAGGAATGGAAGGAGGCAGCTTTGTGGATGGAGATGAAAGGACTTCCAAACAAAAAAGGAAAGGAGTGCACACGAGAGAGCACTCATTAAACCGGTTAAAGAATACTGGACTAACTAGGAGCCAAGAAGAAAGCATTCAAATCACTGAGTTAATTAATTCTTTGAATATGGAATGTCTAGTTTAAGACTGCATAAACTCAGGAACTACTATATGGGAAACCTTTATAACGTAACGAACACTGCAGATCCAAAATGCAGTGAATAGCTGAGTATCCTAAGAATGCCAGCTCTAAGTGGTGCAAAGAGCAGAAGGAAAGCTCGTGTGCTTCAAGGGAAAAGAGGCAACACGTTGTCGAAAGGTGGCACCACAGCATGTGAGTGTGCCTTGTATAACACCACAAGAAAAAGGGTTTGATTTTAAGTTGATTGCTGCTCCATGCTAACAGTGTCTGTCTCTCCTACTTCCCTTAAGTTCTTCCCATCTTCCCTAAATCTTGCAAAGCCCCACCCCCTGCAGGTCAACTCAAAACAACATATTGTTGCATTACTACACTGCCTAGGAAATGAGTTAATGAGAAAAGAGCTCCTGAAAAATCAAAACATAGCCCCAAACATCATAAGTAATGCTCAAGAAAAAAATATTCCAAGAACAACCCTCAAAAAGAAACTGACCCAGTTGTATTATATGTAGAATTTGGAAAGAAACTGTTGGGCCATGTGGTTAAGTCAAGGAAGGAACAAAGTACAGGTACCACTGATGAGCAGCAGGCCTGAGCAAAAGGGACATATGTTACATGATTGTGTACTCATTCCTTCAGACCTTACCTATATTTAAAAAGGTCATATTCTCTGACCTAACATGAGAATCTGAACTTTGTGGCGCTAATGGAGGACACCATCAGCTCAGCTCCACTTCGGTCCAGCACCTGCCTCTTTTTCATGAAAAAAAGAAAAATATTGAAAAAATAACATTTCAATGCAAGTGATCACCATCCTTCCCAAAATACATGTAAAACAAAATGCAAGCAGCAGACAAATGGATCTTTAAAGCAATGTAAATATGCATAAGTATCCAGGAATAGGTTTCATATAAATTTGAGACTCTCTTGATAGCTAGATGATGTGTCATGCATCAAAATGGAGTTGCTTATGATTTGGTTTGTTATGCACAGGGTTCTCAATTGACAACCATTGTACCATGCCAGCCTGTCAATACCCAAATCATCTGAAACACCACAGGGTATTATTCATGTAAGTTTCTTCAAAATACTGTCTCCCTGCTACACGACCGCTGAAACTAATGCAGTCATGTTGAAGAAACTATCAAACACAGAACCACAGAAACTAGCTGCTGAGGAAAAGAAGAAAGATTCATAACAGCTGAAAGCCATCACAAATGATTGTTCTCCACAAATGTGAAAAAATGGTTGCTTGTGCATTTGGAAGAGTTAGTTGACAGCTCTCCCTGTCAGCAGTCTAGGAGAGATTCTAGGGAATACACTATAGCATAACGAAGTGTTGCAACTGCATTAGTTCAAACACTGGCAATGAAACAGCTGAAAAGCAGACCAAAAACATTTAAAACTCCCTCTGCTTGAGTGCAGTGAGCTCTATTCTACGGTTATTAACATCAGGTCTAATTTGATGTCAGAATAAAACTCATGCGCCACAGGTCAAAAAATACAAGCTAACATGTTATCTTATGGAACAAATGCAAAATAGTTCCTTAATCTATACTTTAAACTTAAAACCATATTGTCACAGTCTCTGCCTCAACTACTAACTTTGGAATCAGAGACTCTGCCAGAGTCATCCAGAGATTCTGCCAGACTGGATGAGCTTCCCCAGTACTGTGTGTATATGTTCTGAAAGGACGGCTGCATGGTTTGAAAGCAAGTAAAGGGACACTCAAAAGCAAGCACTGGAAATAGCTGTTTGAACAAGAAAGAATTGAAGTGCTTGCAGACAAAGTGGAGATGAGGAACTGTTTTCAGATCCAGCTCTGGTTGGTAAAAGTTGTTTGTTAACTGGTTACTAGCTCATTGACCAATGATAAAGGCCTTTTATCTGCCAACAAATGTGGGACTGATTGGTAATTGAACAGCTTGGGGCAGGGAGCTAGTTCTGTTGAGTTGGCTTCATGCTGGCTTTCCTTTCCTGAATGTTTTCACTAATTTGCAAGATGCACAGGGTGGCAGGTTCAGCCTCCAATTTATCAATTAAAAGTCACAGCTTACAACAACTGTGGAACACAGACCTGTCTTTTGATCTGGTTTGACCTGTTTAGTTTTATTCCTGCCTGCAGATCGGTGTGGGAAGGATTTGGAGTTTTAATTACTCATGATATCTCACAATTTGAAGATGCCAGTGTCAGACTGGGGTGTGCAAAGATGAAGGAGCAGTGCTCCGAAAGCTAGTGCTTCCAATTTAACCTGTTGGACTATCACCTGGTGTTGACATTTTTAACATGATATATCACAATGATTTATCTGTAGCTAGACACTGATTACTTGCAACAAATATAATTCTTGCTAAGTCATGAAAACATGGCCCCTGCTTTCTATCAACCTACCTCTGGAAATTCAGTGAATTGGGGTATTGTGTACACTCACTTTAACATTTTCAACTTTTGTGACAAAACCAGGAATATCAGGTTCAATTTCCAGCACATTACCTTCGTGAGCACTTACATTGTGCTTCTACCATCAGCACTCATCTTCCAGTCTGGCAACTTCACCATCCATTCCATTGGCTCTACCTCATCCAGAACTCCCAAACACTGTCCTCAAAAAAAAAAAGTGTCATTATTCCCTTCTACCTAGACAAGACATTATGAACATCAAGAACTTTGCTTGCTCTCCTTACAGGGAGGAAGAGGACTAAGAAACAAGATACTGTGATGGGTAATGGATGGGAACAGGCACAGGTAGGGTGTTTGTTGGTCCTTCACTGACAGTCATATTGGCAGTTACTGGCAATTCTCTTCACTTGGCTAATTAAAAAAAGGTCTTATTCCAGGAGACAGCACTAACCAAACAATTGCTATGAAAACCTTAGCTTCCTGAAACACTAGGGCTCAATCATGTCAGGAGAGCCAATTTTCTGTCTGATTGCCCTGTTTTGGGTTCACACTTAGGGCATGCACATGTTGATCCATTTCTATACCTTGTGGAACAGCCTGTGGCTGAGCAGAAGGCTGCTCTGAAACTATGAAGGATTATTGACCAGATTTTTCTCCACAGATGTGGTCTAATCTGTTGAAAGCTTTATTTTTGTTGCATTTAAACAATGCTCAGTGTGCAGTCACAGAGGAACTATACTCCTCTCAGAAACCACACTATGAAATGTGACAATGCAACTTCAGTAAGGCATTCGACAAGGTTCCCCATGGGAGACTGGTTAGCAAGGTTAGATCTCATGGAATACAGCAAGAACGAGCCATTTGGATACAGAACTGGCTCGAAGGCAGAAGACAGGGTAGTGGTGGAGGGTTGCTTTTCAGACTGGAGGCCTGTGACCAGTGGTATGCCACAAGGATCAGTGCTGGCTCCACTACATTTCATCATTTATACAAATGATTTGGATGTGAACATAGGAGATATGGTTAATAAGTTGGCAGAAGACACCAAAATTGGAGGTGTAGTGGACAGTGAAGGTTACCTCAGAGTGCCAAATGATCTTGATCAGATGGGCCAATAGGCTGAGGAGTAACAGAGTTTAATTTAGATAAATGCGAGGTGCTGCATTTTGGGAAAGCAAATCTTAGCAGGACTTATACGCTTAATGGGTAAGGTTCTAGGGAGTGTTGCTGAACAAAGATCTTGGAGTGCAGGTTCATAGCTCCTTGAAAGTGGAGTTGTAGATAGATAGGATAGTGAAGGTGGTATTTGGTAAGCTTTCCTTTATTGTTCAGAGCATTGAGTATAGGAGTTGGGAGGTCATGCTGCGGCTGTACAGGACATTGGTTAGGCCACTGTTGGAATATTGCATGCAATTCTGGTCTCCTTCCTATCAGAAGGATGTTGTGAAACTTGAACGGGTTCCAAAAAGATTTACAAGGATGTTGCCAGGGTTGGAGGATTTGAGCTATAGGGAGAGGCTGAATAGGCTGGGGCTGTTTTTCCAGAGTATCAGAGGCTGAGGGGTGACCTTATAGAGGTTTATAACGTCATGAGGGGCATAGATAGAAGCATGAAGACAAAGTCTTTTCCCTGGGGTGGGGAGTCCAGGACTAGAGGGCATAGATTTAAGGGGAGAGGGGAAAAGATTCAAAAAGGGACCCAAGGGGCAACTTTTTCAAGCAGAGGGTGGAGTGTGTATGGAACGAGTTGCCAGAGGAAGTGGTGGAGGTGGGTAGAAATGCAACATTTAAGAGGCATCTGGATGGGTCTATGAATTGGAAGCGTTGCGAGTGATGTAGCTCAGGTGCTGGCAGATGGGACTAGATTGGGTTAGGATCTCTATTTGGCATGGACAAGTTGGACTGAAGCAGCTGTTTCCATGCTGTGCATCCCTATGAGTCTACGAACACAGTTACCGAAATTCACTGATCACAGTCACATGCTGTGAACTTAGTTAATTTAATTTCATAGATTTGAGCAAAAAAGAGATTCCATTGTTTTCAAGGATTGAGGGGTGGACTTTACACAAAACCCATTGAATAGCCACCCTGCCACCTACCTGAAATATTCCAGGTGAAGAGTAAAATTACAGGTAGTCCACCTCCCTGCTTAAAAAAAGTTCCCTAAGTGATCAATTCATGCTCCCATAAGATCTGCATTCTGCCTTCACCACTTGTGGTGCGGGATGATAGGAGGTCTATGCTTTGCTGGGAGCTTGACAGCTTTACACATATGGACTGTTATTTGACAGAAGTACTTTCTGTACTCCTGGGTTATCAACAATGCCTCTAAAAATGGTTATACACCCTCAACCATGGCAACTAAGGAAGTTGACAATGGATAGTTCAATGATAGTAACACTATTAATGTTCCTATATAAATCTTTTCTTGTCAATCTCATTGGAGCTGGTTATGATTTGTGTATTCAAACTTTACTCACAAATAGAATTTTGGCATTTATTACAAAAAGTATACAGTAAAGAAATACAGAAGTAGGGTTGCTGCAACTGTACAAGCTTACACCTGTAGTACATGGTCCCATGAGAAGGGAGTGGTTGAATTGCAGGCATGTCAGAGAAGGTTCAGTAGATTGATTCCAGGGAGGGCTAGAATTTGGGGCAGCATGGCAGTTCAGTGGTTAGCACTGCTGCCTCACAGCACCAGGGACCCAGGTTCGATTCCAGCCTCTGCTGACTGTCTGGGAGGAGTTTGTACATGCTCCCTGCATCAACATGGGTTGCCTCCGGTTTCCTCCCACAGTCCAAAGATGTGCACATTAGGCGAATTGATCATGCTAAATTGCCCATAGTGATCAGGAGTGTTTGGTGTATTAGTCAGCAGAAGTGTGAAGTAATAGGGTAGGGGAATGGGTCTGGCTGGGTTACTCTTGAGGGTTAGTGTGGATGGAATTGTTGGGCCAAAAAAAAAAAAGGGCTTGTTTCCACGCTATAGGGATTCTTCTGGATAGATATGGAACTTGCCTTATGAAGAAAGATTGGGCAGTTTAGGCTTTGTTCTTATGAACTCCGAAGAGTTCATAAGTACAAAAGTAAATTTAATGGAGTTACACAAGATGCTAGAGCAGACATGAAAGTTCGTGTCCTCACATGGTCAATCTAGAACAAGAGGTCATAGCTTTTGCATGTAGATTTGCTCACTGAGCTGGAAGATTCATTTCCAGATGTTTCATTATCCTACTAGGTAACATCTTCAGTGAGCCTCAGGTGAAGCAATGCTGATAATTCCTGCTTTCTATGTTTGGGTCTCTAGAAAGCAGGAATTTTCAGCATTACTTTGCCCGAGCACAACGAAGATATGTTATTGGAGGGAACCCTGAGGGACAGGATGTACATGTACTTGGAAAGGCAAGGACTGATTAGGGATAGTCAACATGGCTTTGTGCGTGGGAGATCATGGCTCACAAACTTGATTGAGTTTTTTGAGGAAATAACAAAGAGGACTGATGAGGGCAGAGTGGTAGATGTGATGTATGTGGACTTCTCATGGGAGGCTGATTAACAAGGTTAGATCTCTTGGAATACAGGGAGAACTCGCTATTTGGATACAGAACTGGCTTCAAGGTAGAAGACAGAGGGTGGTGGTGGAGCATCGTTTTTCAGACGGGAGGCCTGTGACCAGTCGAGTGCCACAAGGATCGGTGTTGGGTCCACTACTTATCATCATTTATATAAATGATTTGGATGCGAGCATAAGAGGTACAGTTAGTAAGTTTGCAGATGACACCAAAATTGGAGGTGTAGTGGACAGCGAAGAGGGTTACCTCAGATTACAATAGGACCTTGACCAGATAGGCCAATGGGCTGAGAAATGGCAAATGGAATTTAATTCAGATAAATGTGAGGTGCTGCATTTTGGGAAAGCAAATCTTAGCAGGACGATTACACTTAATGGTAAGGTCCTAGGGAGTGTTGCTGAATAAAGAGACCTTGGAGTGCAGGTTCATTGCTCCTTGAAAGTGGAATCACAGGTAGATAGGATAGTGAAGGTGACGTTTGGTATGCTTTCCTTTATTGGTCAGAGTATTGAGAGGTCATGTTGCGGTTGTACAAGACATTGGTTCTGTTGCGTGCAAATCTGGTCTCCTTCCTATCGGAAAGATGTTGTGAAACCTCAAAGGGTTCAGAAAAGATTTACAAGCATGTTGCCAGGGTTGGAGGATTTGAGCTATAGGAAGAGGCTATACAGGCTGGGGCTGTTTTCGCTGCAGCAGAGGCTAAGGGGTGACCTTATAGAGGTTTACAAAATTATGAGGGACATGGATAGGATAAATAGGTAATGTCTTTTCTCTTGGGTTGGGGAGTCCAGAACTAGAGGGCATAGGCTTAGGGTGAGGGGGAAAGATAGAAAACAGACCCAAGGGCAACCATTTCACACAGAGTGGTACGTGTATGGAATGAGCTGCCAGACGAAGTGGAGGAGTCTGGTACAATTGCAACATTTAAGAGGCATTTGGATGGGTATATGAATAGGAAGGGTTTGGAGGGATATGGGCCGGGTGCTGGCAGGTAGGACTAAATTGGGTTGGGATATCTGGTCAGCATGGACGGGTTGGACTGAAGGGTCTGTTTCCATGCTGTACATTTCTATGACTCTACGTTACCTAGTAGGGTAATGAAGTGTCTGGAAGTGAACCTTCTAGCTCAGCAAGCAAACCTACATCCAGAACCTCAACCTGAGCTACAAAACTTCTCAAAACTCGCTAAGAGGTCATAGCTTCAGGATAAAGGGGTAGCAGATTTAAAACACACAGAAGAAATTTCTTCTCCCCTCCAAGGGTTGAGAATCTGTGAAGCTCACTAAACTAGAATGAGGAGGATGCCAAAACATTGAGTAAATTTAAGAAGATAGACCGAACTTTAAATTTGTAATAGGTTGAGGCTTGGAAAACTCAAATTGAGGCAGAGAGGAGATCAGCCATGACCATATCAAATGGTGAGGCATGCTTGATTGACTGAATTGCTTACTCATGTTCTTAGTTCTTACTTACTTGCCACTTGTCAGCCCAAATCTGACTATTGTCAAAGTTTTGCTGCATTTGGACATGGACTGCTTCAGTAGGTGACAAGTCATGTTTGACTAGTATTCTGACCTGCAGTAGTCAAAATGGCAACTGGTAAACAATTCTATTTCCATAAGTCCCAATACTACAGCTCCATTCAAGTTCACTACACACCTATCAGCACAATAAGTTCAATTGATGAGATACACGACAAACAAGTAATCTTCATGTTTTTGAGATATATGGATTCCTACAATGTAAATATTGTTGCCTGTTTTCTAAACTCAGTGGTTCTTTGTTATAGATGAACTAATAGAAATTTACAACTACCTGCATATTCATAAATTTTATTTTGGAATTAATTATGTTGAAACTAGATTAGGAACTCGATGGTGAACACTGACTAAAGTGAACAACAGAACATTTCAAAAATCAGGAGAGAAAGACAGAGGCACCAATTAATATGCAGTGCAAGCACCAAAGTAATGTGGATTTAGACAATGACACCATTGTGACTCTGCATAACCTCCTAAAGCATTTTTTGTGAAATTTGTCTTAAACATTTAACAGACGTCAATGGACAAACACAGCATTGTTCTTAAAAGGTCTTGTTTTTAATCACTAATTTTCAGGCACGTCTGTCAGATCTTTCAATTACGGTGCTGGGGCTTCTTTTTCATAATTACAATTAAAATACAGACCAGGTGTTAAGCATCTGTAATTCCTTGAAACTCATGCAGTTAAATGACGAAGCAGGGTATTAATTATATGAATTTTAAAAGACTTACAGATGTTACCAACATGCTTTTCAGACAAAATATTCCACAGAGAATGCCTGGTGTCAAAACAGTGACAAACTCCATTTGGTGGATAGCAATTACTTTTCTACTGAGTGTTTATATAACATAAATGAATTCAAGCAATAGTCATAACAAGACAAGACTGAAAACCAGCTCAATATTTCATTTTTCCCTTGCTGTGACACCAACGATGCTTCAATAGTTCCAAAACCACTGAGCTCACTTTGCACATTCACACAGGTGAGTTTCATCTAAGGAGGTTATCCATAGATAGCTAAGCATCTGGGGCAGTGATTCCATCTTACAAAGCCTGGTCAAATTTCTGCTAAGTCACATTAACATACAAGGGTGAATATTGTGGGGCATTAGTTCACTAGTCAAATCTCATGGAATATCATTTTCAGTTACTAATATTCATATCTTAAATCTGACAGATACAGCATTTCAGCTTTTGGCAGGAATTTCCTTTAGAGCTTCTAATTCCCATTCTCAAGTTCAAATGGAAGTCAGAACCCTATGCTGAAAACACAGTCACTCAAAAGGTGATTTTCACTATACCAGCAATTGATTGTTATAGGGTCCTATTAGGTATTGCACAATTCACAAAGCTGGACAGCCTATCAGAAAGATTCAAAAGCAAAGCAGGATGTTATGATATTAAAGTAAGCAAGAGAGTGCTTCAAAAAAGTGGCCTTGGATGTCACACTACTGGCAGTGCTCCGACTCCCTGTGGGAATTAGTCAGCACGTCATGGACATTACTGAGATGCAGTCGCAAGAGAAAGCAAATGGGGAGGTTCTGCATGCTTTAAACATCTGGGTCAAAGTGCATCAAGGAACCCAACACAATTTATGAAACCCTCCAACTCTCAAATCCTGGAGTGTTTTTGACCTGTAAAAAAAAAATTGACTGGCAAAAAGTTCAGTATTAACAAGGAGAGATTGTTAGGTCTTTAATTCTTCCAAACTACCAATTTATGAGCTATAACTGAAGCCAGATTACAGAGGGAGGAAATGTTGTTTCTTCCAGGTATTTTGTTTGCAGTGAGGGATGTATACATCACCCTCAGCCACTAACAAGTTGCCAAATGGTAAAGGGTAGCCTTCTAACTTTGTGTCAATGGAGGACATTAATGTGACAACAATTTGGCTCCCTTGCCCTCCTGAACTACACCCCTCTCTTCTTATCAGCTTGGCCAGTCAAACTCTGGATGTACTTGGGTTTCTGGCAACATGAATTGTTCCTTGGGGACAAGCCACACAGTCTTAGCAGTGGTTACTGCTCCTGGTAAGCACTACCAGTCATTTGATTGGCTGATAAACGCTCTGAGAACTCCCTCTCTCTAGGTCCTGCTTGGATCCCAATTAAATTAAAACATCTTATGATGCCACCTTCAAGAGGGGCCCTCAAATGTTCACCTTTAACCCCCCCAAATGAGGATTCCCCATTACCATACTTGACAGGGCCATTAACCCTACTTGACCAATTCACACACTTCTGCCCTCACCCTTTCCTTTCAACACCACTAAAAAGGATCCTTCGGTCTTGATTTATCACCCTACTAGCCTCCACAACCAAAGGATCATTATCTGTCATTTCTGCCACCTCAAGTAGGATGCCACAACCAGACACACATGCCCTTGAGTTTCCTGGTCAGCATTCCACAGGGACCATTCTCTTTGGGACACTGTGGTTCACTCCTGCTCCACCTTCAATACCTCCCTACATTCCCTCAGCACCTTCCTATGCCATCGCAGAAAGTGTGATACTTGCTCATTTATCTCTTCCTTCCTCACTCTTCAAGCCACACCTTCCAGGTGAAACAGTACACTTTTCACAGTGCGGTCTTCTTTATAATGGGGTGACAAAATACAAACTTGGTGAGAAATTTGCCGAACACATGTTCCGTCTATAAAAATGACCGAGCTTCCGGTTGCCTGCCACGGTGTTCCCTGGCCATCGGTCGCAGGTTTGCTGCAGTGTTCCAGCCCAGCTCAGTGCAAGCCGGAAGGACAGCACCTCATTTTCAATATCCAGTTCAATAATTTTAAAGCCCGAGCACCTTCTTCCATGTTCGTCACCCACCCCCAACAGCCCGGCCATCAGGACATCACTGCTTTCAGCACAGCCAACCTCTTCTCATCCATTGTCTCTATCATTACCTATCTAGCTTTTCCTCTTCTCTGGCTTGCTGTCAGCAGTCCCTTTGTGTTACCATTTTTCTCTCTCTTTGGGCTCCTTCTATCTGCTCACTCCTCTCTCCCCATCCCAACCAAATTAAAACACTCATCCAGATAAATACCACTTTCTCCCCCTAGATGCTATTGGTTTGAAAGAAGGGTCACTGGACTGAAAAACATTAGCTCTGTTTTCTCAACTCTGATGCTGTTAGTCCCGAACTTCTGCAGCTCTGTGTTCGATTTCTAACATCCGCAGTGGTACTTTATACAAATGGGGGAAAAAAAAAGTCTGTTTTGCAGTGCACAAGGTCACCCAAATGTTAGAAATGCAAGGCATTAGTGAGAAGAGTGTGTTTGACAGTAAATCTTGGAAAATTGAGAGACACGTGTTGGCTGCAGTTGATGCTTTGAGCAAAGTCCTTTGTAAGTCACAAGCAGATTGGGTTACTGGAGCTGGCAGCAGTGCTGGGGACTATTCAGGGATTCTAAATGGTTTTACTGAAAAAGGACAGATGAGGAGGATGGATTTTCTGAATGCTTGAAGCAGTAACAAGATTCAGCCAGGTGCTTCTCCCAGGCAGAACCTAACCACCATCTGCCACAATGATTATGGAGACCCATGACAGGTTGATATGAGGTGCTCTTGAGTTTTCCAGGCAGTCAAACCGCTGTTTCAGAATGCCTATTGCGGTAGGTGCAAAAACATCATTCTATCTTTGCACTGTGACATTCAAAAGCAATAGAATAGTAAGTGCCATTAGCTAGAGTAAAAAAGAAAGGTAGCCCGCCCTCTCTCAGCCAGCCCACTGTTGCTTCCTCTCAGATGAAAGCAACGCTAACAAGGCAGAAATCATCATCATTTACAAGTTACCACAGAGGCACTGTGGGCAAAAGTTAATATAGATTGTGTGGTCATGCCTGCTGGCTGGAGAGGCAGAGGTAGTTCTACATTGCCTCTTTTCAGGAGGGTCGGCTGCTAATCGGGCACTTAATAGGACAGTAGTGGGACTAGAATTAAGGACCCCAAGAACAGAGATTGATCACAATCAAGGGCTGGCAGCACTGCAGTGGGGAGGCAAGAGTTGCTGCCAATAACGGAATTTCCTTATTCTACTTATTCATCAGTATATTCATAAAAACTATTGCATTTAATGAAATAAAGCCTCAACATACATCAATGATGATCAATCAATCCAAAGACGTAAAATAATCAGGTAAGTAGATATCGTCACATAGTACTCTAACACATCCCAGATCATTGGAGCACTGAATCTATTCAATTGTTTTGACCACAGTGACTGACGAAGATTTTCGGCATTTGACAGTGCTCATCCCTGACTAAAGTCCAATAAAGTCCATACCATTTGCCTGTCTTTTCATCCAATGAATAAATGATAAGCATTATCCACTATTCAAGTTCCAGTTCATCAACCAAAACAATACTATCTCAACACTATTAAGAGTTGGTACCATTTCTACTGATCCAGAGGCTCCAGATCAGATTATAAACACCTCCTATTAATGGTCTAGATATTTATTAAACAAATTCACTGTTTTAAGTTTATGACTACAACAATGAGAAATGTCATCTGAATCAATTGTATATTCATCTAGTGTCAAACAGGAATATAAAAAGAGTGCTTTAAAAAAGAATTAAAATAAAAAGATTTCGAAGCTACTTGGATGCTGCCTGAACTGCTGTGCTCTTCCAGCACCACTAATCCAGAATCTGGTTTCCAGCATCTGCAGTCATTGTTTTTACCTCGTTAAAAATTATAAAGTCAGGACACAGCATGAGACATTCTAAAGGTGATACCATCACTATCACAGAAGAACCAAGTCTACAACTGAAAAATTGCTCAGAAGCACCACAAATCACACAAAATAACTTTTCCAAAGTTAATCTGGAACCTGGTCAAAGTTTGATAAGTCATACTTTTGATATTAGAAAAATTAATCAAATAATTGTGGTCTAGAAGAGTAAGACTTTCAGCATACAACCGTTCATGGTTGTAATTCATTTCACACAGGCTAATCCAAAATAAAATGTTGTTGAAACCTCTCTCTAAACCTTCTGTCCCTTCCCTTAAATCATTGACCTCAGTCATCGCTTCCTCCTCCATGGGGAGTACGTTTCTTCCCATCTACCCCATCGATGCTCCTCAATTTTATACATCTCAATCAAGTCTTCTCTGCTCCAAGGAAAATAAAATTCCAGTTTCCAATCTCTCTCAGAACTAAAGCTCTCCAGCTCAAGCAACATCCTGGCAAATCTCCAATGCAATCACATCATAGTGACATCTTGCAAAATGTCCAGATTACAGAGGAGGAAGTGCTGGATGTCTTGAAATGGTTAAAGGTGAATAAATCCCCAGGACCTGATCAGGTGTACCCGAGAACTCTGTGGGAAGCTAGGAAGGTGATTGCTGGGCCTCTTGCTGAGATATTCGTATCATTGATAGTGACAGGTGAGGTGCCAGAAGACTGGAGGTTGGCAAACGTGGTGCCACTGCTTAAGAAGGGCAGTAAAGACAAGCCAGGCAACTATAGACTTGTGAGCCTGCCCTCGGTGGTGGGCAAGTTGTTGCAGGGAATCCTGAGGGACAAGATGCACATGTATTTGGGAAGGCAAGGACTGATTAGGGATAGTCAACATGGCTTTGTGCACGGGAAATTATGTCTCACAAACTTGATTGAGTTTTTTGAAGTAACAAAGAGATGAATGAGGGCAGAGCAGTAGATGTGATCTATATGGACTTCAGTAAGGCATTTGACAAGGTTCCCCATGGGAGACTGATTAGCAAGGTTAGATCTCAGCATACAGGGAGAACTAGCCATTTGGATGCAGAACTGGCTCAAAGGTAGAAGACAGAGGGTGGTGGTGGAGGGTTGTTTTTCAGACTGGAGGCCTGTGACCAGTGGAGTGCCACAAGGATCGGTGCTGGGCCCTCTACTTTTTGTCATTTACATAAATGATTTGGATGCGAGAATAAGAGGTACGGTTGATGAGTTTGCGGATGGCACCAGGATTGGGGGTGTAGTGGACGGCGAGGAAGGTTACCTCAGATTACAGCGGGATCTGGATTGGATGGGCCAATGGGCTGAGGAGTGGCAGATGGAGTTTAATTCAAATAGGTGCGAGGTGCTGCATTTTGGGAAAGCAAATCTGAGCAGGACTTATATATTTAATGATAAGGTCCTAGGGAGTGTTGCTGAACAAGGAGACCTTGGAGTGGAGGTTCGTAGCCCCTTGGGGGTGGAATCGCAGGTGGGATGCGATAGTGGGGGCGGCGCTTGGTAAGCTTTCCTTTATTGGTCAGAGAATGGAGTACAGGAGTTGGGAGGTCGTGTTACAATTGTACAGGACATTGGTTGGGCTGCTGTTGGAATATTGCATGCAGTTCTGGTCTCCTTCCTATCGGAAAGTTGTTGTGAAACTTGTAAATCTTTTCTGAACCCTTTCAAAGATGTTGCCAGGGTTGGAGGATCTGAGCTACAGGGAGAGGCTGAACAGGCTGGGGCTGTTTTCCCTGGAGCGCCGAAGGCTGAGGGGTGATCTTCAGATGTTTACAATATTATGAGGGGCATGGATAGGATAAATAGGCAAAGTCTTTTCCCTGGGGTCTGGGAGTCCAGAACTGGAGGGCATCGGTTTCGGGTGAGAGGGGAAAGATATAAGAGAGACCCAAGGGGCAACTTTTTCGCGCAGAGGGTGGTACATGTATGGAATGGGCTACCGGAGGATGTGGTGGAGGCTGGTACAATTGCAGCATTTGGATGGACATGTGAATGGGAAGGGCTTGGAGGGATATGAGCCACGTACTGGCAGGTGGGGCGAGATTGGGTTGGGATATCTGCTCAGCAGGACGGGTTGGACTGAAGTTCCATGCTGTACATCTCTATGACATCCCTTCCATAAATGTGGATTCCAGAACTGCACATAACACATCTTACACAGTTCCACCATCACCCACAGATCTTAAACTCCATGCCTCAGCTAATAAAAGCCTATATCCCATGTGTCTTAACCACCTTGTATACTTGTTCTGTACCTTAAAAGGGACCAGTGCACATGCACCCCTCTGATCCTCAATGCTTCCCAGGGTACTAGTATTCATTGTGTATCCCTTTGCCTTGTTTACACTGTCCAAGTACATCACCCCACACTTACCTGGATGGAAGTCAATCTCACCAGCCCATTTATATCCTTTTGACTATTTACTAATCCTTCAACACCAACCTTGGAAAAATGCCTTAGAACTATGTCCAAGTTCTCTTTATTAGATTTCCCCATTAATGGCACATCATCCAGTTAAATGGCAACTTGGGTAGCTCTTGCAAAATATTCTCCATCATCTGCCGAAAGAAAATGGCACAGGCTGTTAATACCCCAAACGGCAGTCTCATATTTGTAAAGACCCTGTGGGTATTAATTGTAGCATATTTCTAGGAATCCACATCTAAACATAATTGCAAGTAAGCATGGCTGATGTCCAACTCTGAAGAACACCCCCCCCCCCCGCCAGCTTTGCATATTAATCCTCCATGTGAGGGATTGGATATTTCCCCTGCCATGAAGAGAGGTTTAATATTTGTTTAGGATCCCACAAAGATAAACCAACTCATCAGACTTCACAACCAGTATGACCGGTGCTGCCCAATTCCAGAAACTGGACTGGTTTGATGATTGATTTCTGCCTCTACCTTTGCCCACAGGGCAAATGGTACTGCGTGGGCCTTGCAGAATGGTGGGATTGCTTCCTGGTCAACTTGCAGGGTGGCCTTGGCTCCTTTGATAATCCTTAGACCTTCCTGAAAAATGTCCGGGCATTTAATTAAGACTTTAATTCGGCAGCAACTGAACCTTTCATAGAACAGACCAGAACTGAAGTTGTACTCTTCAATCTGTAAAGGGTACCCAGGTTCTCAGTCTAGCAGTGTTCTTGTGCAAACTTAGGGGTGGAGTTCAGAGCGAAGAGTGTAAAAGATTGGTTCGGCAATCACTGATGTGGCCGTACCAATATCAAGTTCCATTTAGAACCAGGTGACCATTTAACCAGGCGTGTATTTTGATCAGAAACAAAAACAGAAATTGCTGGGAAAAAGTCAGTTCTGAAGAAGGGTCACTTGAACCAATTTGTTAACTGATTTCTCTGCAAAGATGCTGCCTGACCTGAGTTTTTCCACCAATTTTCATTTCTCAGCATCCAAGTTGTTTTGGTTTTTTTTAAATTTTGATTGCATAGCAATATTAAAATCAGAACCAATTTAGCTGTTCCAAACCAGATGAGGGAGGACTTTCCATAGTACGAATTCTCCTGTATACCAGCCTAGGAGTTCTCTTACACAGTTAGGCAGAGTGGGACTCTTTTGCTGTCTTGAGCCCACATACCAGCAGCATCTACAACAGCCTGTCAGCCTGAATCCTGAAGAAAACATTAACCATTTGGCTGATGTTTGGCTTCGTTTTGGGGTTTTGCGGTGGCTAAGCCTAGAATCCCTCTGGTCAGAATATGTTCTGAGTGAGGTTAAGCAATAGCTTTCCCTCAAGTGGTATACCCCCAAGCTCAGTTGGGGTGCTGAGGCTGTCCAATTCCAACGGCATAACCTGCAACTCATATGCTCCATTTGACACATTTTCCAACGATAAAGTCAGTTATAGTACCTATTTAAATTCCAGTCAGACATTTTTTGCATAATTACATTATTAACCCCACATACCAAACCAATCCCTAAACATCTCATTAAGAGTTAAACCAAAGTTATATGCCTCTGCCAGTCATCTTAACCTTATCAAAATCTCAAAACCAATTTCCTAGTTTTTATCCTGGCAATTCAAAAACCATGTAATTCTGAGAATCTAGGAAGCTTGAAATTGTAATATTCCTTAACTATGCCCATCAATTCTTGAAAAGTTTTAATATCTGCTGCCACAGGGAAAGTTAGGCTCCTAATAGCAGAAAAAGCTGCAACTCCACAGGCTGTCAGGAGAATTAATCGTTGCTTTCCGTCTGTCCAGAAAAAAAAACACATTCTTTCCATACATTGGGCCCAGTTCTTGATGTCAAGATGGAATGAGTCAAGCTTCTCAAACAATGGCACGATGTAAGACAACTGTTGAGAGGCAGTTGGATACCCATACGCCATGAATGAATTTCTTTGAAAAAGTCAACCAATAAATGTGGAAGGAAAATGGGGGAAGAAATATGCAAACAAATTAATGATATTACTTTAAAAAGAAAATAAAGGTGGGGTTGAATCTCAGTTACTGCAAAATTAATTAGCCAGAAGGTGATAAAGTGGATAAGGATCTCTGTGTATTGAATACCCACCTTCCTAGTCCAGTATGTCAAGAAACACAAAGGAAGGATTTGTTGTTTGATCTAATAATGGGACATGAATCAGACAGAAGATAAAAAACATTTATTAAATAAATAGTGACTGTATTATACTGCAGAATTAAAGAAAGAAATGAGGGGAGACAAGTAAAAGAAATACCAGAGCAATAAATTTGAAGGCTTAAGTGGGGAATTGTCCATTTTTATCTTCTCAGTCATCTGGCAAATAATTACTCTGAACATTCATGGGAAACAGTTAAAATAACATTCAGAGTATAGGAAACGTATTTCCCTGAAAAAGAAACAAGAGCCAACTAAACGTTGATGAGAAACTATGATCAATTAAAGACATAGGGAAAACTGAGGAGGAAGAAGGAAGTCAAGCACCAAGTACATGGATTAGCTAGGCTTGTATCCTTTGGCATTTAGAAGTCAGAGATGACTTAATTGAAACACAAGATCCTGAGGGGATTTGACAGAGTGAATGTCAAAGGGATGATTCCTCTTGTGGAAGAATCTAGAGCGAGGGAGCAGTTCTATTTTATTTTATTTTAAAAAAAGGGGGCACCATTTAAAACAAAATAAAAGGCAGAAAATAAATTTCCTCCAGAGGATTGAGTGCCTTTCAAACTCCCGCCCTCGAAAAGGCAATGGAGACAGAACCTTCAAATATTTTTAAGGCAGAGATACACTTTGGATTACCAAGGGCATGAAAGATAATGGAGGATATTCAAGAATGTAGAGTTGAGGTTAAAAATCAGATGAGCCACAATTGTATTGAATGGCAGTGCAGGCTTGAAGGGCCAAGTGTCTTACTCCCCTTCCTTGCTTGTAGTTAGTAATAACACAAGGCAAAGCATTACAGCAGAACAACTCCTGGTCTGTAGAGATTGCATCCACACATTAAAATATCTCAAGATGATAGAGAGAAGGCACTATCACATGCTTAACATATTGTGCCTATGATGCAAATAAAGATTTTTATACCTATTTTAAAAGCCATTTGCATTTGGATTTTTGAATATGAACTAGTTATATGGGTTGTCTGTGCGTCTGAAAGGGTTTCTTGATTAACAGTTAAAGTACTTCTGTCGCCATACAAAGGTAATTTAAAATAGTAAAACAAAAGATTTCCTGAAGGGTAATTGTTATTTGTTTACATTGGAGAGTTTATAGACAATCAAAAACATAAGCAGTGTGGCACGTTTAGCTCTTCAGATCAGACATTCCAGATTTTCTTTTAAGGCTTCAGTCAAGAGTTTGACTTGGCCAATAAAAGCATTGGCTGGAATCATAACATTACAAGGGAAAGGCAATGCCAGAGAATTGGCAGATAACTATTATACTTATATTCAAGAACAGAGGTACAACATATTCAAATCATCTTAACATTGGTGGTACCAGCAATAACAGAATCCCTACTAAGGAGAAAATTATCCATCAACCAAAAAAAAAGATAGTAATGAACAGTCCGAATGGATCTCAAAAAAGTAACATTTTGCTCGACAAGCCTCGCTGATTTCTTTGAAGCAGTATTAGAAAGAAAACTATGATATAGTAGATTTAAAACATCTAGATTCCAAAAGGCCTTTGAAAAAAGGTACCTCTTAATAGACTAACAGACAAGATGAAAAAATGCCATCTTTGAGAATGAATAACAGAATGGGTTAGCTGGTTGCCAGGGTTTAACAACTATAGCTGCACAAGATGAGAAGACAGATTTGAAGGCATCAGTGCTGAGGCTAGTGTCAATTTATTTTAATTATTTAGATGTTGAAATCTAAAGCACAAAGATTTAAGTTTGCAAATGGCAGCAAATAATGAGGTGGGACTAAACAGCGAATACTGGACATGACCCACAAAAGGTTACAAAATAAATTAAACTTGCAGATTGGCTATATAAATTGGCAAGTTTGTCTTTTACTACCTTAGCTATTTGCTTAACAGCTTTGCATCTAAATAATCCAAAATTTGCCAACCTAACTGAGTTAACTATTTTCACTTTTATCACTGTGAAAGAAGTGTTCAGTAACTAGTGGCAATTAAATGATATGCTGTGAATCCATCACAAATTGATGGGAAACTGGAACAAATGCACATGTATGCAAATAATATTTACTGCATGATTACAAAACCAGTAACCTTGAAATTAGACTGGACTGCATTCCAATGAAACTGATTACACCAAAAGCATTTAAAACTTTATAAAGATGCCAGTTAGTATATACCTACACTGAAGACAGAATAAGAACAGACCGAAATAGTTAAATAAATGATAGTGCCAATATTGAAAAAAACATGTTTTATTAATAGTATCTATTCACATACAAACAATCTGCAGGTTTATCTCATTAACTTTTAAGAACTCAGGGAGGCAATGTGCAGGACCAGTCCTCAGAGATTGAATTAATGTGTCACAAAAGGTTTGATCTCACATTTTTCCGATACTGACTATAATCAGTTACCTTTTTTCATAAGGTGATCTGTACCTGAAGTTGATTCGGTGAAATAGATTATTTTTTAATTCTATCATTTGGATTCTTCTGCAATTAGACTTTAATATTTTAATTTGGATGATTGAAATTTAGGCATTAATGAATACATACAACACGGCCATGCTTTTTATAAAATTGAAAATCTATACATGTGAAAAAGTTAAATCTTTCACTTACTTGGAATTCAAATCACTTCATAATCATCAGCAACTCCACAGAACTGCTGTCTTTGGTGTCATGAATTCTCCAGTTTCATTGTAAAACTCCTACAATAGCTGCATGTACCTGAACAAATCTAAAATCTTTTTATCGGGATAGTAAATGAGTTCTGTATGCATCCACAGATTTGTTGATATCAGGGAACTGATTAGGAAACTTCTGCCTTTGGATTGTCAACTCTGGTTAATGCAAGACTTTGCTGGGTCCAGTCTCTGCATGGACATGCCCATGGGTATTTCCCACTTTAAACAGCATTGAAACTGTTCTCAAAACACAACATCAGGCGAGAGCTGGCAAGTCTCATCACGAAGGAGAGAGT
Organism: Chiloscyllium punctatum; assembly: GCF_047496795.1. NCBI lineage: Eukaryota > Metazoa > Chordata > Chondrichthyes > Orectolobiformes > Hemiscylliidae > Chiloscyllium > Chiloscyllium punctatum. Next base: position 51,201,752 of record NC_092739.1, read on the forward strand.
TAAATTAAATACATAGAGTTTCTCTTCATAGTGGAAATGGAAATGGAAATGGAGAGAGCAAGCTTCTCCAATCCAGGATATTGAAATAAATGCATTTAAACTGGAAGATATTTAATACTGGGGTAAAAATCTCTTGGAACTGTGAGACTCAAAGGAAGACAGCCTCTGTACACTGGGAGTTTTGACAGGACACTATTTCCTTTCTTCTTCAGAGGATGTGATAGAATATGCAAACTATCCAAAAACTGTTAAAACAATGACAAAACAATGACACACAAAATCATGAAATTTTTGAATACAGTTTCAGATTTTAAAAAATCTTAAAGTAGATTTTCAAAAAGTGTAAATACACATTAAGAAATAAAAGTGAAATATTATTTGGGGGAACATCTCCCTGGAAATCAACCCCCTTCACTCTGCCTCTTGATAATACATGCATCAATGGGCATTGGAGAGATAGGAACAGCAATTATTTAATTTGAAATATTGTCTAGAACCAAATGATTTAACTAAAGTATTTAACAGTCACAGTTGCTTCAGCCTATGTTCACTATCAGTAATCAATTTTAAGTAGTGTATCATATCAACTACTAAACATTTTAAAAAATCTGTTCAGGTTACTTTTTTCCCCCCCCAAAAAAAACCAGAGGTTTGGAGTCAGTTGCTGTTACACTCTATTGCTGCTGTGCACCAGAAGATTCCATGTACAGGTCACTCTGCTATAACGCACATTTTATTAACACTAATTCACTATAACACGATTAGAAAAAAAAAGTTCCCAAATTGTCAAAGTGCAAAATTATAAAGTGTGTTTTGCATATAACCCTATTCCGGCCCCAATAGGTTAATTGGCGCTGCTGACTCACGATTTTCCTATAACACAGGACTGCATGAAAACGTGTTATAACGGAATTGGCGGTACTTCCGAAAATCCTATTGATCAAAAAATATTTATTGCATATCTTGATTATATTTTTAAAAACATTGATAATATGGGTGAGCCATTTGACCCTCTGAGCCTACTCTCTCATTCTACAAGTTAGACAATCAAACATGATCAATGACCTATTCCTGCTTTCCCCCTTTTACCCTTTGATCCCTTCAACCCAAGAACTATATCTAACTCCTTCAAAACATTTCAATGTTTTGGCTTCAGCTGCCTGTGGCAAAGAATGCCACAGCTCACCACTTTGAAGAAGTTTCTTATCTCAGACCTAAATGACCTACCCCTAATGCTTAGACTGCAGTCCCTCGTTCTGTACCCTCCAGTCATCTGGAATATCCTCCATGTTTACCATGTCTAGTCTCGTTAGAGCTTTCTGGGTTTCTAAGCTCATGCGAATATAGTCCTGACCGAGGCAAAAGTGAGGACTGTAGATGCTGGAACTCAATCTAGATTAGAGTGGTGCTGGAAAAGCACAGCAGGTCAGGCAGCAGAGGAGCAGGAAAACCGATGTTTCGGGCAAAAGCCCTTTATCAGAAATGAAGGGCTTTTGCCTGAAATGTCGATTTTCCGCTCCTCAGATGCTGCCTGACCTGCTGTGCTTTTCCAGCACCACTCTAATCCATAGTCCTGACCGATCCAGTCTGTCTTCATACATCAGTCCTACTACCTCAGCAATCAGACTGGCAAACTTTTGTTGCACTCACTCTATAGCCTGAACACTACACCAACATTTAAAAATTCTCAAGTGACTTGGAGTCAATACTTTAAACATAATCACATTATGAAGAATTTTAAAAAGGTGCTATAGAAAAACAAATGCTGTTGGTGTTGCTCTAAACATAGGCAGAAGAGCCAAATTCTAGAGATGAAGTGAAAGCAATTGCCTTTGACATTGCGCTCAGACATCCTGCCTCAATCACAAGAAGCCCCTGTCCAACTGTGGTCAATGGGAATCGTGGAGAAACACTTTCCACTCGGTGAAGCCTCACTTTGTACAAAGTGTGATTGTCGGAGGCCAATTTTCTGAACCAGAACATTGGTGACCTGAGCTCGTCAAGACATTGTCCAAGGTCCAACTAGTTACTTTAGCAACAGGTTTGACACAAACCTCTAAGTCTCTCAACAATATTTTCCAAAGTCAGAGTCTCTACCACCTCAAAAGGACAGGCAGCAGGTGCATGGGAACACCAATACCTGCAAGCTCCCTTCCAAATTACACAGTGACCCAGTTTGAAACTTTATCTCCATTCCTTTGAGATCACTGGGATCAGATGTTGCAATTGCAAACAGCACCACAGATGTATATGATCCAGACAATCTTCTGTGATTTCAGAAGGTGGCCCACCACTACTTTCAAGGGTAAAAATGTTGCCTTCACAGCAACTCTCAAATCCAATAAATGAAACAAAACACAGCAGATATTTCCCCATAAGTTGACACGCAAACTGAAACTGCACAATACACACAAATGCAAATAGTGGCCGATCTCTAAAAGGACCGCGTCCTATGATTATTTTCATATGATTTAATAAGCTCAGTTTACGTATATGTATTCAGCCAGGCATACCAAAACCACAACTGCGTGATCAGTTCAAGTACTATGATATCTAACAATTTTGCACGGGGTTGATACGGAGTGCTCTCATCACTTTCATCAGCATGTGAAAGAAAAATCAAACACGGCAATTTTAAAAAAAAGAGCTTTGAGTGGCAGTGCTGTCTTTTTGTTATCTTCCATTAAGTATTTGAAAAGCCAGGAGAGCGTGAATCATGTCCATTCTATTTACCGAGGTGGAAACGGTGAAGTTGCACATTCCGCTCAAACCACCTTAACAAACCGAAACACCTAGAAAGAACTAAAAATTCCGAGGTTTGCTTTAGGTGTCAGTTGCGGTAACCTGTGTAAGAGCTAGTGCAGTTTTGAACGGTGTGTGTGTGTGTGTGAGAGAGAGAGTGAGAGCGCACCTCCTGAAAAAGGTAATTGAATCGACCGAAAACATTTCACTCCTGGCTGGGTAATGCAGTAAATTAGCCTGTTCCTTTGAATGTACATAAACGAGCCTTAAGCACTTCAAACCAAACCAATCTCGAGCGTCATTCAGAATAAGCTGCATTCCATTGCAATTGCTTTGAACCTAAAAGTTTCCACTATTTAAAATAACCAAAAGAACCGCTTATTTAATCTCCATGCCGTTCTCACGTTTGTGTTCGTTTTACGGTCTGTTCGTGCAGCCTTCGCTGACCATTACCTTTGTTAACTGGGCGATCTTCTTGCTCATTTTCACGTGCAGGTCGTAGTTGTAGTGATGGACCGGGTCAGGCAGAGTTGTTTTTGAACCATTGCATTTGGCACCGTAGCTCCCCAGCTCAGTGCTGCTCCCTCCAGTCGCCATCGCTCCTAGTGGGGCGACAGCTCCTGCACTTCACACCGGGCTCAGGCAACAGGGGGTCGGTGTGAGAGAGATAGCGGGCAGGGGGGTCCTTATCCAGTCCGCTGCCTCCTTGAGGGGGTGGGGGGAACGGGAGCACATACAGCACCAAAACCACTCTGTGCCGGAGGCGCGATCAGTGGGTGGATGGTGTACAATCCAAAATAGGCACTATGTCTGTGTGTATCTGTAAAGTTTTCAGGAAACCAGTCCCTAACCCACCATGTGACAAACACAAAACGGCAACGCCCCGAAAGGAGGAGATTAGATTAGTTCAATGATCCGAATTATCATGACTCGGTCTAATTGTTAGATCAATTTGCTGAAACACACACAGCCAAATCATTGCAGAATTAAAGGCGATTCACACCTTTTTAAACTCTACCCGATTTCCCCCCCCGTATTTTATGCCTCAGTAACTATTAGTTACCAAAGAGCGAGATTCCTTCCCATGTCTAGATATCAGGGAGGGATCTGGTGGGTCTACTGCAGCAACAAAGGTCCCTAAGATTTACTACGACCAACCTTTCAGATGTAAAGACTGATTAAAGGGAAACTGAACTTCCTATGGCTCCAGAATCGTGAGAGAATACATAGATGGAAGAATTTTTTGGGGGGGGGGGGGGGTGGGGTGGTGTGGTGGTGGTGGTGGTGGTGGTGGAGAAGAAGATAATACTTTGTTACTCGCCCGTCATTCCTATAGTTGTTTGCTTTATTGACAATTCCTGAATTGTTTATAGTGTAATTGTTGCATCTCTTATACCAGTAACTTTTAACTGTGTGTCTTTTACAATGATACCTTTCTTGGTGCTTTTGCAATTTGGTTAACATATTTTGTATTAAATCGTAAATAAATGTTCTTATTGGTAATCAGACTCTATGTGTATTTTATACTATTCCACTGACCCCAGTGACTTTGCGATCTCCCCGAATTGCCTTCAATACGCTGGTGCACTAATTGGAAAACGTCATAGAAAGACAAAACTGTCGCTATTTTGATTCCAGTCTCCAACGGCATTGTAAACAGAACTGACTTATGGATGATCACTTGCAGATGAAGTATCTGGATGGTCAAAAAAACCGGACTAAAGGATTAATTGCCCAGAGTGCAGTTATGAGTCAGCCACATCGTTGTGGGTCTGGAGTCACATGTAGGCCAGACCAGGTAAGGATGGCAGTTCCCTTCCCTGAAGGACATTAGTGAACCAAATAGGTTTTTCCTGATAATGAATTCATGTACATCTTTATACTTCAGATTTAAAAGAAAAATAAATTCAAATTCCACCATCTGTCATGTGGGATTTGGAGTAGAGTGCCCAGATTATTCCTGGGTCTCTCTAGATTAACAGTCCAGTGGCAATGCCACAAGGTCATTATCTCCCTGTCTGTAGCACCACAGGTGTGCTAAGTTGGATAGAATTTGAATCTAGTAACTTAAAAACAACTTTGCATCCATGAGACACTGTGGGTGATCAACAGCAGCAGAACTGTATTCAACTACAATCTGTAACATCATGGCACCACATATCCCTCACTCTACCATTACCATCAAGAAGGAGACAAGATGCAATGAATAGCGCAGGAGCAGCACCAGGTATACCTAAAAATGAGGTGTCAACCTAGAGGTGCTGCAATACAGGACTACTTGCATTCCAAATAGCAGAAGCCTCATGCATTGAACAGGGCTAAACAATCCCATAACCAAGGGATCAGATCTGGTAAAAGCAAAATACAGCAGATGTGGAAAATCTGAAATAAACATAATGCTAGAGAAACTTAGCAGGTCTGGTAGCATCTGTGGAGAGAGAAGGAGAATTAACATTTTGATTTTGATATGACTTCTTCAGAACTGGACAGTTGGACCAGATCTCAGCTCTGCAGTTCTGCCATAACTAGTTGCAAATGGTGTGATGTGGACAATTTAATTTGGGGGCAAGAATGGAGCTAAGTAGGATAAACTACAACAAGAGGTTGGTGGGAAAACTAGTAACTGAACAATGGGCTACCTTCAATGAGGAGATGGGTCAGATCCAGTCTTGGTATATTCCCTCAAAAGAGAAAAGTAGGACAAACTAAATCTGAGCTAGCTGGATGAAAAGGGAGATAGATGCTAAGATAAAGAAGAAAGTGTGCTTATTACGGGTGATGGAGATAATTAAGTTTAAAATCAAGAATACAGAATGTTCAACGGGAGTTTAAAAAAGTAAATAGAGAAGCAAATAGAATTTGAGAATAATACTGACAGACAACAGAAAGTGGTGTTCCAATGTCTGCTATAGACATAGGAATAGTACAAGAGTAGCAAAACAGTGCAACCAATTAGACACCAAAAAGGGGATTTATACATGGAGGCAGTTGCATGGCAGAGATGTTGAATGAATACATTTCATTTGTCTTCAAAGGGGAAGATTGTGCCATGGTGACAGAGGTGAAAAATCTATCACTGACAGGGTTCAAAATTGATAAGGAGGAAGTGTTGGATAAGATTGACAAGGTACCGGGGCTGGATGAGATGCATCCTCGGATGCTGCATAAAGTTGTGCTGAACTAACTTGGATTTTTTTTGAGTAATGGAAAGGCTCAGTGAGGGTAATACTACTGATGCGGTGTACATAGACCTCCAGAAGACATGTGTCTTCTGGATTCTGGACACTGTCACACAACAAACTTGTGAAGAAAGTTACAGGATATTGAAGAAAACTGACAGTAGTAAAATAATATAAAATTGGCTGAGTGATAGGAAACAGAGGACTGGGAGAAAGTGAGGACCTTGCAGATGCTGGAGATCAAAGTCAATAAGTGTGGTGCTGGAAAAGCACAGCAGTTCAGGAGCATCCGAGGAGCAGGAGAATCAACATTTTGGGCATAAGGAATGTTGTTGGGGTGCAGAGAAAGGAGGCAGAGAGATAAATAGGAGGGTGGGGCAGGGGCAAAGGTAGCTGGTAGCTGGGTAGGTATAGGTGGGGGGGTGATAGTGATAGGTCAAACTGGAGGGAGGAGCAGATAGGTGGGAAGGAAGGTGAACAGGTGGGACAGTTCAAGAGGGCTGTGCTGAATTGGAGGATTGGATCTGGGATGAGGTGGGGGGGGGTGAGGGGTGGTAGATGAGGAAACTAGTGAAATCAATGTGGATGCCATATGGTTGGAGGCTCCCGAGGCGGAAGATGAGACATTCTTTCTCCAGGTATCAGTGGCTAGGATTTGGCAGTGGTGGAGGCCCAGGACTTGCATGTCCTTAGCAGAGTGGGAGTGGGAGTTAAGTGGTTGGCCACAGGGCGGTGGGATTTATTGATGCATGTGTCCCAGAAATGTTCTCTGAAACGTTCTGCAAGTTGGTATTCTGTTGGAAACAGAGTAGTGGTCAATGGATATTTTTCAGCTGGAGAAAGATTTGTTGGTGAGTTATCCAGGGATCAGTATAGGGACTCTTGCTTTTCATGATTTTATTAATTGTGGTGAGGTGATGGCCCAGTGGTGTTATCACTAGACTATTAATGCAGAAACTCAGCTGAAAATGCTTAAAATCTGTAACGGAAACAGAATTTGCTGGAGAAACCCAGCACCTCTGGCAGCATCTAAGAAGAGAAAATAGAGGTAATATTCAGTACAATGAGTGCTCTTCAGAAGAGCAGTCACTGGACCTCAAATGTTAACTCTGATTTCAGGTGCTGTCAGACTTGCTGAATGTTTCTAGCACTTAATATTCTGGACACCTGAGTTTGAATTCTGCCACAGATGGTGGAAGTTTAATTCAATAGACCTGGAATTAGGAATCTACTGATGTCAATGAAACAGCTGTCAATTGTCAGAAAAATCTATTTGGTTCACTAGTGTCCTTCAGGGAAGGAAATCTGTCATCATCCGCTGGTCTGGCCTAATTGTCACTCCAGAGCCACAGCAATGTGGTTAACTCTGAAAACGTCCTCTGAAAAAGCCGAACAAGCCACGCAATTATCCATTGCTACAGTGTCTCAGAAGAGAAATAAAACTGGATGAGCCACCTGGCATTGACAAAGGCACTGGAAATGACAACAGCACAAATAGCCGTAAGCTCAGCTGGTGAAAATGTGTTGCTGGAAAAGCGCAGCAGGTCAGGCAGCATCCAAGCAGCAGGAGAATCGACGTTTCGGGCATTAGCCCTTCTTCAGGAAAAGGGCTCATGCCCGAAACATCAATTCTCCTGCTCCTTGGATGCTGCCTGACCTGCTGCGCTTTTCCAGCAACACATTTTCAGCGCTGATCTCCAGCATCTGCAGTCCTCACTTTCTCCCATAAGCTCAGCTGGGTTCAGCACATAAACACAATGGTGACCAGAGCAGGTCAGAGGCTGGGAATCCTGCAGTAAGTAACGCATCTCCATAGCTTGCTCACCATCTACAAGGCACAATTCAAGAGTGTAATGGAATATTCTCCATGCGTGGCTGAGGATAGCTCCAACAACAATCAAGAAACTTGACACCAATGGGACAAAGCAGCTTGATTGATTGCCATCACAGTCACAAGCTGCGCTGGAGAAATTCACCAAATCTTTATACAGTACCTCCCAAACCTATAAACGCTTCCAGTCAGAAGAACAAGGGCAGCAGATACCTGGGAACACCACCACCTGCAAGTCCCACTCCAAACACCGAAATCAGTAGCCCACCTATCAGTTTTTAATGAGTCATGAACTGAGTTTGTTAACAAGCCAATTTGCACAGGTATGATGCTGTCAGGGCCAGAATTCAGATCATTTGAACAGGCCAGCTAGAGAGGAATGGCAGTTTAAACAACTTTGATGGGGAGTGGAGGTCATATCAATCAGGACAGTGGGCCCCATGCACATTTGAAGATGTTACACTACACTTGGTGCTTCCACAGCTGGTCTCCAAATCCCACAACCACCAACCTTCCCCATACCCTAATGGTCCCCAATCCCTCCCCATCTAAAACCCCACTCTTACCTCTCTCCCTGATGGCCAATGGCCTCTTGATCCTGGGGATTCCTGGTAGTCCCATCAGTACACACTGCAAGTAGAGCTGCCAGCTAATCACATTGAGAGGTGAAAGACCCTTCTCTGTTTATGTAAATTGCCAGCTACGTTATTGCTGTGCAATAGCCTTTTCTTACAGGGCATTCAAAATTGATATTTTAACTAGGATGGGGAGGGTAGGGCCATTTTGTACCATAGCATTCAGCTGAATATGTCCTTAAGTATTACTTATTAATGCTCATAGAGTCATAGAGATGTACAGCATGGAAACAGACCCTTCAGTCCAACTTGTCCATGCCGACTAGATATCCTAACCTAATCTAGACTCGTTTGCCAGCACTTGGTCCAAACCCTTCCTATTCAACTAGCCATCCAGATGCCTTTTAAATACTGTAACTTTACCAGCGTCCACCACTTCCTCTGGCAGCTCATTCCATACACACACCGCCCTTTATGTGAAAATAATTGCTCCTTAGGTCCCTTTTATATCTTCCCCCCCTCATCCTAAACCTATGCACTCTAGTTTTGGACTCCCCTACTCCCCTTTGTCTATTTATCCTATCCATGCCCCTCATGATTTTATAACCCTCTATAAGGTCACCCCTCAGCCTCCGACGCTCCAGGGAAAACAGAATTAGCCTATTCAGCCTCTCCCTATCACTCGAATCCTCCAACCCTGGCAACATCCTTGTAAATCTATTCTGAACCTTTTCAAATTTCACAACATCTTTCTGATAGGAGGGAGACCAGAATTGCATTCCAAAAGTGGCCTAACCAATGTCCTGTACAGCCGCAACATGACCTCTCAACTCCTGTACTCAGTACTCTGACCAATAAAGAGACCAAATACCTTCTTCACTATTCTATTGTGAGGTATTTTGGGATTTTTACAATATTATTGACACTATACAAATTCAACTTGTTGCTTTGCTTGTAAAGTGTGTGCTGCTATTTAGGTCAAAGAGATATGCCACAAAAACACAGTGATGTTTAATCAACTGACCAATGTATTTAACTCAATTAGTTGATGAAAAGTTGAAATATCTTAAACTGACATTATTCTCAGTTTCCCCTCTCTGGGATGGTAGCTTTTTGTTTCTATGAGAAATATGTTGTGTTTAAATAAATAACGGATGTAAAGGACAAATCACCTAACATTGGGAGTCTTTTTGGAAACTTCACTGAAACATAGAGTCTATCAAACCACCAATGCAAATCATCCAAATTCTAGCTGGAGTGAAGAATTGAACTTTCCATCAGGTAATTTTTTTAAAATAATGAAAGACTTCCTTTGACCTCATCTTTTCAAGCTAATATTAGCAACGCTAAGGATTACATTTTCCCACTTTAGTAACCCAATGTCAGGACCACGTGGTTTGGCATCAGCCCGCACTTGCCACAGTGAGACTGAGGGTGCAATGTTTCTAACCCAGTATGTGAGAAACCCAGTGATAGGATGGCTGCTTTACTTTTTCTTGATGAATCATTGTCCCACAACCAAAGTCAATTATGTAGGAAATCTCTGTGGGGTTCCTTGCAGTTTCAGTCCTCAAAACTTTGAATTCACACACTTTTTAATGACTGAAGTGCTGAAGAAGGGTCACTGAAGCCAAAACGTTAACTCTGATTTCTCTCCACATTCGCTGCCAGACCTGCTGAGATTTTCCAGCAATTTCTGGTGTTGTTTTGGATTTTCAGCATCTGCAGTTCCTTTCAGTTTTTTTTTAATCTTTAAGGACACATTGTGTTGCTCAAAGTCTAACTAAATTCTAAAAAGTTCCTTTTGAACTTGACGTTGAAGTTACATATTAGCTGTCTGTCTTTTTGGAATGAATCAAACAAAGGCAGTCACAAGACACATGGCAGCCATCTTTTTTTCAGTTCTGTGTCCACTATTTAAGGGTCAGGTTAGATTTCTTTATATAATTATCTAATACTCTAATTAATTGATCATGATACTAGCATCAATTGCAATGGTGTTGCTTAAACTGTATTAAATAAGTTGGTTATTTCAGGTGCTTTATGCAACTTTTCACTTTTTAATTACCCAGCCATTTAGTCCTAACCTATCATCTCAGACTGAACAAGACCGCTAACTGTTTATTGGGCGGCAGTTTCTCTGTACAATAAAGTGTTAGTGACCAACTTGTAACAGTTCATGATTGATTGAAATGGGAAGTCATTGGAAATATGACAACATTGCTTGTACCAAATTCCAGTCACCTTCCATTGGCTCCTGTCACAGTCTAACTGTCTGTTCAACAGTTTCAGGATTTTAATCTCAGCAAAATTGCCAGATTCAACCATATACTGACTGCTAACAAAAGCCCCTGTCATCATGTGGGAGTTCAGAATTTTGCAAAGAGGAAGGAGTGAGCAATTGGTTGTCAGTGATATTTGTTGTTATTCTATAGGATTGTTGGAGAGCTCACTGGATTTATGTCACTGCGCTTAGTGTCCAAAGTGCATTGTATAAATGTGTTTGTAACAATTTTTGGGGACTATCTATCATCACAGATACAAATCTTACGCTAATTGTTGAATCTGTGTTCATTGACACGGCTCACCAAAGGTTTCAGCAACCCAGACCTTTTGCAGTTTTTCTGTCAGGATTTCTGATCTTGACCCGGCCATAAATAAATAACTGGCAATGAATGTAAGCTGAGAAACATAGGTCTGAGGCTTGCAGCAGACAGAAATGTGTGGGGGTGAGTTGAGGCAATGCATGATGGCAAGGCGGCTCAATAGCTCTGCTGCCTCACAGCACCAGGGACGCGGGTTCGATTCCAACCTTAGGTGGCTGTCTGTGTGGAGTTTTCACATTCTGTGTGTCAGCGTGGGTTTCCTCCAGGTGCTCCGGTTTCCTCCCACAATCCAAAGATTTGCAGGTCAGGTGATGCTAAATTGCCCATAGTGTTCAGGGATGTGTAGGTTAGGTGCATTAGTCTGGGGTAAATGTAGAGTGATAGGATAGGGGAATGGGTCTAGATGGGATACTCTTTGGCGGGTCAGTGTTGACTTGTTGGACTGAAGGGCCTATTTCCACACTGTAGGAATTCTACCATTCTAGATGGATTTGAACATTGAGAGGCCGGTGATTTGTTTATAAATATATGGCATGTGAAGATTTGTTCTCTGACATTGACCACACAATGTGAGGTCATTGAACTTTCAGCAGGACTGCATCCAGATCCTCAGAGCTGGACTGATTGACTGTAATAGTTGTCTGCTCACACTGCTTTCATAGCATCTGTCTGAAGGGCCTTCTACCTCCTGAATAGAAGAGCATATATTTCCATATGACCACCTTCTGCACCAAGGATGGTTTTAATGAAAGAGAAAGTGAAGCAGAGCGGTTTCAGGAGAGAATTCTTTGGAACCATTCATGGGATCTGGCTATTACTGGCTGGACTAGCATTTCCATTGAGAAGTCGTGGTGAGCTGCCTTCTTGAACTGCTGCAATCCACGTGATGTCAGCACACTCACATAATTGTTTTGGGATGTAGTTCCAAAATTCTGACTCAGCAATACTGAAAGAATGGTGATATATTTCCAATCCAGGATGGTGAGCAACTTCAAACATGGAGGCAGTGGTGCTCCCATACATCTGTGTCTCTCTAGGTGGTAAAGGACATGAGTTTTGAAGGTGCTGTCTAAGGAGCCTCAATTAGATGTTGCAGAACTTGTAGATGATACACATTGCTGCCACTGTGCATTAGTTGTGGAGGCAGTGAGTGTTAGTGTTAGAAGTGATATGATACACGTTGGCAGCGTTGTCCTGGATGGTGTCAAGTTTCTTGGATGTTGTTGAATTGCACTCTTCCAGGCAAGTGGAGAGGATTCTATCACACTCCTGTGTTGTTCTTTGTGGATTGTGGACAGGCTTGAGGAGTCAGGAGGTGAATTGTCACTAAAGGTCTATCTGCCTCTGATCTGCTCTTGTAGCTCCAGTATTTAAATGGCAGGTTCATTTTAGTTTCTAGTCAATAGAATGAGAATTCCTGCGCTTTGAATCTAAGCATCTGATGGCATTGTAGATAATGGTGGGGTGAAAGTAGTGGAGGTTGCACAAGGCACTACTGTTGGCTTAACATAAAGATTTGAGATAATTGTGGGGATGGAGGAGACTGTGGGAATAGGATGGAGCTGGGCCATATGAGGATTTGAAAACATGGAATTTTAGAATGAAAATATAGGAGAACTAGGTGCCAGTTTACAATAAGCACAGAATTAATGATTTAACAGACCTTGGTTATAGGCAGTAGAATTTTCGATCTGCTCAGGTTTATGGAGGGAGAATGATGCTGGGCCAGCCAATATAGCATTAGAATAATCAAGTCAGGGAGTAAAAAGAGTTTGGATAAGAGTTTAAACAGTAGTTAAGCTGCTGCAAAGGCAAAACTGGGTCACATTATCGAGACTTGTAATAAAATAGGTTTGCTCCTTTAAGGGGAACACAAATCAACAATGTTGTTGATCATTATTTACCTCAACAAGATGTAATGTGTTCATCCCATGACTTGTTGGGCATTCTGAATCAGCAGTGAAAGGAATATGATGTATTATGTACCTATATACTCATAGTGACCATGACATGTAAATAATCCTATCTTCAGTTAACGAACCCACAACTCTTGTGTGTGATTGGTACTTGTACATCCAAGAGAAGAATGTAACATGGAGATAGAAGTAGGTACTGTTTGTGAGAAAGAGGAAAAGTGTCAGAAGCTCGGTTCAGGTTCAATATGATCATGAACATGTGACCAGTCAAGTTCAGAGTTGGTGGGGAGGACAATGGAAGGGGAAGCAGCTGGGGCTGAAAATACTGTATTTTGTCTTCCCAATGTTTATTTGGAGAGAACTGCAATATCAGATGCCAGGCAATGTCGGACAATTTAGAGACACTGCAACTGTTGGAATCAGTAATTTTGAAGTTGAGCTGGGGTATTGTTAGTGTGCACGTGAAACTTAATCACATACGATCAGTGCTGCATTGCAAGAAATAGGAGATTCAAGACTTGGCTTTTAAGGTTTTAATGGCACATTTGAATGGGAAGGATGTGATATCTGAGGAGAGGGAACTGATAACAGCAACACCTGTGATGGGACCAGGAATGATGGTTGGGAGCTTTTTGAGATTACAGTCAAGAGAACATGAGGTGGGCACTGGAGCTCCAAGTAGGCATGTAGATAGAGAGAGAGAAAGGAGATAAGGGCTAAGGTGCACGAGAACCTTGGAAAATGCTTGGCTTCATAGTGAAGGGGTAAGAATAAATTTGACAAAGGCACATGAATGAATGGCCTCGATTTTTATGATGTAGAAATCCACAATTTCATTACATTACTGAAGGAGGTGAGAAAGAGAGAACAGGCAAGATATTTGCTGGTTAAAAGAAATCAGGATTATCCTTGCATTCCAGAAGAATCCTAGAGTAGTGATCAGTTCAGGCTGACAAACAATGTTCCCTCCAAGCTATGTGGCCATTGGAAACTGTGCACATCATTCTAGAAGCTGCTGCTGTTTATGGACCTCAAAGGCCTGCACAGTAGCAAAAACATTACAGTCAACATTGCTGATAAATGAAGTGGAGATAAAGATCAGCCATCATTTCATTAAATGATGGTACAGACATGAAGTGGCAAATGGTTGCCCCTTTCCCTATGTTTCTGAGTAGGGCTTTAGCATTCAATCAGCATGTAGTTGATTGGCTGTGCTTTTTGAACCTGAAAATGTCTATGCAAAATCCAGGATGTCCTCACTAACAGATTTCAAGGAGTGTTTTGTTCAAATGGGAACTCTTGGAAGATCCCCTTTGAAGATAATTGGTGGTTGGAAAGATTTACTTAGAGAAAGTTGGTCATACTGGAACATAAGAGAAATGTTGTGTAATTTTCATCAATTTACAATATATTACCTTAGATTCTCCACTTTGGCAGGAAAAGTAGAGAATATAATATGATTACAATAAGGTAACAGCAGCAAATCCAGTCCAATCAGTGTATTCTTGCATTCAATGAATTCACTTGAGCAAATGTGAGTTACTGGAGGAAATTGAGTCGATATATTTTAGGAGAATGTTTAACTAGCTTGTTGAAATTTTTAATGAGGTAACAAAGGGTTGATTAAGGTATTGCCATTGATGTGGTGTACAAGGACTCACAAATGGCACTTGATAAAGTGTTTCACAACAGAACTATGAGCAAAGTTATAGCTCATGAAAAATCAGAATAGTAGCAACATGGATACAAAAATCAAAGTGTCATAATGAAAGGTTTCTTTTGAGACCGGAGATAGATTTGTACTGGATTTCTATGCGATTGGTATTGAGATCCTTGCTCTTCTTGATAGTCATGAATGACCCAGGTCTTAGTGTATAGGGAACCATTTCAAAACCTGTGGGTACTTCAAAATTTGGAAGTTTTGTAAACCATGTGGAGGACAGTGTAACTTCAATAGGACATTGGCACATTGGTGGAATTGACAGAGCAAATTTAATGCCAAGGAGTGTGAAATGATTTGTTTTGTTCAGACAAGCTCAGGGAGAGACAAAATCAAATAAAGATACAATCTTAGGGGAGTGCAGGAGCAGAGGGACTTGGGTACATGTTTTCACAATGATGTAAGATATGGACTATAGATTTTTGAATTCCATTATTTAATTTAATAACTGGGAACTTTGTGGACTGAAATAGTTTTTCAAAAGGAACTAGTTTAAAATAGCCACAAGCAGCACATGACCAAGTGACTAAATTTCAACACGGATAGACACCAGACACCCAAGCCGAAATTAACATTTTATCCAAGGGCACAGTAATCAACAAACAGATATCTCTTCCCATGCATGCTAACCTCCCCCCCCCCCGCCTCCACCGACCTCCCACCCCGTCCCCATTGGGAGGTTTGAAATGCCCTTGTCTTATATTTTTGCTTAAATCATTGACAACATCTGCAATTATCAAGACCATGCAAACCATGAGCTCAGACACAGAAATACATAAGGACAAACTTGTAATTCATTAAGTGGCAGAGGGAGCGACAAAAGCAAGGAAACAGATCTAAAAGGTGGGAGGCCTCTCTGCCTGTCCAAAAGTAAAAGTACCAGGTTACAATACAGATTTAAAAAGAAATGTCAGGGCACTAAACGTGTGAAGAATAACTGCAGTAACTTCTACTCCTGATTAAACAACTGTGATCTCCAATCAAAACCTTTTACTTCAAGGCCATATGCCTGATATCACATCTTTATTTTTCTCCTGCTTAGAAGGCACTAATCTAATTCTTGTACAAGTTAGTTAACTGCATTTGAACTGGAGCGAGGTGTAGCCTTGTGCGAAAAGCAACATAAATCTTTGTTGTGACCGACTGGATAAATTGAAAGAGTAGAGTGATTTCACCCCTTTTCACCTGGTGGTAACGCAATTAGGGAGTTTGTGTCTGGCATGGTCCTACAGACAAACAAAAGGTTTGGAGCTGAGAAGTGGTTAAAAAAAACTGCATAAAAGGTTTTCTTGTGTCTGTGAAATGAAAGTGCTCAAAAGGATGTATTCATTTGATGTCAGTGTTTTCAGGATAAGGAAACTTGTGAAAACTTGAAGGTGTAGTGATTATGACAAAGTCAGCCAGGAGGACCTCATAGAATATGAGTTCCTTGATTGTGGCTGTTAATCTGATCCAATCAGGGAGCCCCTACAAGCAGGAGTGTCATGGATTCTGCTCACTCTGAGAGCTGGCCCAAATTCAAGTACTATACACAGGTAAATAAAGGGTGACTTGGTGATGGCATACCTGCCTCTGTGGAGTTATTTGAGGGCACTTTCCTTGGAAAAATTAATAGGTATCTTTAGGCATAAGGTATCTTGAGGTGGAATTTTGTCTAAAAGCCAACAAAGCAGCAACTGTAAAATGGGTCGCAAAAGGTCTAAATGTGGAAATTGAGGATAGTGAAACAGATAAATTAAAGTTGGAACAATGGAATTAGGATTTTGAGAACAGGAATAGGAGAGAGTTGGGGAATGGAGAAAAAGAGAGGGAGATAGGCACGGGAAAAGAATGAGTGTGACAGGAATGACAAAATGAATAAAACCAAGGGAATATAGGAAAGAGAAAGTATTTTAAAACTGGAACAGTTTGAGTTGAGAAGAGGAAATCCCAAAATGCCTTCATGTAATCCCTAACTTTGATAAAGAGGTAAATGCCTTCTTTATCCCTGATGAGAAGTAACATAGCAATTAAGATGGCCTTTGTCAAAGGATATAACTGTTGCAGAGTGGCTGAGGGGAAAAGTTTATTCAATCTTGTCTGAGGGGAACACAACTGACCAAGAAGCAACAAACAGTTCCAGACAACCATGGTCTGAATATGGACAGATGAGCTGAATTCAAGAGTTGAGAGTCACTGACCTTGACATTAAGGCAGCATTTGACCAGGTGAAGCATAAAGTAGTTTTTTGTAAAATTGATGTCAGTGTAAATTGAGAGAAAACTCTCCATAGCTGGAATTGTAAGCAGCACAAAGGAAGATGATTGTGGTTGTTGGAATTCAGTCCTCTCAGATGCAGGACATCATTGCAGCGAGTCCTCAGAAAAGTGCCCTTCATCTGCTTCACCACCGAATATCCCTGTCTTAAAGTGGGGATGCCCAATGATGATTGCAGCGTTCAGCACTATCCACTCCTTCTCAGATGCTGAATCATCCATGGTCGGATACAATACAATGTCGATCATATTCAGGCTTGGGCTACTGCGCCACTTTGGTACAAACCGAAAGAACTGCAGATGACGGAAATCTGAAACACAAACAGAAACTGCTGGAACAACTCAGCAGATCTAGCAATATCAGTGAAGAGAAATCAGGGTTCATGTTTCGGGACCAATGACCCTTTCTCAGAACTGATGGTAGTTACGAAAAGAATTTTTTTCATACAGAAGGTGGGGTGGGAGGAGGGGAGAGAGTAAATATTAGGCGGAGATAGAACCCAATGAGAGAGAGGAAGAAAACAATTAGACAAACAAAGGGTGGCTAACGGTCAGTCTGGGGGAATGAACAGCTGCTAATGGGGGCGAATAATGACTGACAATGGGTCATGTGTGGTAGCAGTCCATGTGATGACAAGGCCTGCTGTGTGGGGATGAGCGATCTATTGACCAGAAAATTAACTGAACAAGTCTCTCAAATATTGTGCCACAAGAGGCTAGGTCAGAGGCTAGGAATTCTGCATTGTGTAATTCACCTCCTAACTCCCCAAAGGCAGACCATCATCCACAAGGCATAAGTCAGGAGTATGGTGGAACTTGCCTTGATGTATGCAGGTTAAACAACACCGCCAAGTTTGACACTATCCAGGACAAAGCAGTACCATTTATTGGCATCACATTAACCATTCTAAACATTAACTCCCTCCACAAACAATGCACAGTGACAACAGTGTGCACCATGTACAAGATACATGACAGCAATTTACTAAACCTTCTTCCGATGCAACTCCAAATCCTCCATGACTTCCGCCATGTAGAAGGACGTAGGCAGTCTGTGCAAAGAACACCACCACCTCAAAGTTGCATATCATCCTGACTTAAATATTTGCAAAATAAATGTACTCATGGGATGTGGATATCACTGGCAAGTCTAGTATTTATTGTCAATTAAGAATGAAAAAATGATACTGGTCCTTCCACAGGTTCTGCACCACTCCATTCTGACTGAACAAACCATCACCTCTTCCAACAACACAGTACTTGCACTAACTCTCTGCAGCAAAAGGAAAGGCAGAAACACCTCACCTTATAATTGGGTGCTGCTACTTTTAAACAATAGTGACTGGGGTCTCTTGTGCCTATTTGAAAGAACGTTAACAGGACTGGGAGATCTAAAGTGGCAGGTGAAGTACCAGATCACTGTTCGATGCTACATCACTATTTTCCCACTCTTTAGGTTACCAGCACATTCATGGGTTGTTGACACTATTGACCTTCTAAACATGGTGAATGGTTTGGCCATGCCACAGTTTTTGGGAGCAAAAACCTGCCACATTTTCATCTCCTAGCTTCATTGACTGCAGTGCGAAATTTTGCAGCCAAAGTCTAGCCATGAGAGAAGGTCAGTCCACTGTCACCAGTTTCCTCATCTCCCCTCCCCCCACCTCAACCCTCCAATTCAGCATCGCCCTCTTGAACTGTCCCACCTGCCCATCTTCCTTCCCATCTATCTGCTCCACCCTCCACTCTGACCTATCACTATTAACCCCTACCTGCATCTGCTTATCACCTCCCCAGCTACCTTCCTTCCAGCCCCACCCCTCCCATTTATCTCTCAGCTGCCCCCCCCCCCCCCGCCCCCACCACATTACTGATCAAAGGCTTATGCCTGAAATGTCGACTCTCCTGCTTCTCGGATGCCTGACCGGCTGTGCTTTTCCAGTGCCACACATTTTGACTCTGATCTCCAGCATCTGCAGTCCTCACTTTCTCCTACTCCACTGTCAGTCACTTGTGAGTGACCAGATCAGAACTACATACAGACTCCACGTAAGAAGATTCATTTTGTGCTCTCTTGACTGCAATTTATGCATGCTCCAGTGAATGAAAGGGGGGTGGGAAAATTACTTGAATAATCTGAGAAGATAAAACCACACTCAAAACAACTCAAGCACACATGTAAATGGACATATTTATTTACATAATTAAAACATATTAAAAAGTTTCACACAATATACTGTGTTTTCATAAGTTAGTTTAACTCATTGTACAATGTACAATTCTATTGGTTCGTTTTCTATCGCACTGTCTCCTGATACCCTCTAGTGGAATATTTATGCATTTCTGAAAGATGGTTTTGTGATGATTACAAGCTTAAAAACAATTTAAGTGCAGAATCAGACCTTGTATTTATTAGGAAGCTTGATTAACACAGGATTATTTTTGTGTTAAAGATGCTGAAACTGAAAGTTGGAAGGCCAAAGGCCATGATGGTAATTCAAGCCAAGTTGTTCTAATTCTTCTGTGTTTATGCCACTTGAACATCAAAGCATCAACAACTTGAATTTATTTGGCGCATATAATATAGCAAAATATCCCAAGATGTTTGACCGGACTTTTAGTGGGCAAGATTTAATACTGAGCTGCACATTGAACATTTCTCCGGTTCTGTCTTTTTCTGCAACTCTGAATTCCATCATCCATCCATAGGCAAATCCACCTTTTACTGTTGTCACAATCGTGGTGGGAGGTGTGCATTGAAAGTAAGACCCCAGTATTGTAAAAGTCAGCACAACTGTGAAGTATGACCAATTTAATCTCTGGAATGTTTAATGCCTGTCTGTGATCACTAACAAAGAAAAAGAAAACTCACACCAGGTTTCATCAATGGACAACAGTACAATAACTTATTTGTTTTAACAAACCTACCTTCTAATGTGAAAAACTGGATTATTAATAACTAGTATACAAACTTAATCCATATCCCTTTAAAGTCAAACATTCGCATGTTCATTCATAAATAGGATGAACAGGACAGCTGATGCAACAGTCTTATTAGGAATGTAGACAACAAGAAGGGATAAAGTGTGTAGATCAAGTGCAATCCACAAAGCAAAATGAGATGCCTTTCTCATGGTTTCATTAGGTTTTTGGTGATGTTATTTTGTTGTTTGTGACCATGGCAAACCTCAAGTCAGCAGTCAGTCAGTTGGACATCGGTCTTGGCTTGAATTGGAAATTTGTGCTTTGCTGAGTCTTTCCGTGTAATTTCTCTTCCAGTCACAGAAGGAGAAAGAGTCAGCTGACTTGCTAGCAGGAGGTCTGAGAGCTAACTCTTTCCCCTTAAGAGGGAGAGACAGTAATCTGTGTCACACTGCTACTGTTAATCAATCTACAGGCTTTTGCTGTGCAGTTTCTTTTGTTTCAACTCAAAAGCAACAGATACCAGCATGTCTTAATAAAGTATCAAATCCAGCGTTTAATTAGGTATTTACATGCCCTCTAACCAATAAGTGACCATGCCATTCCACTTTTCTATTTGTTGCAATAAAAACTGCATCATTCAATAAATCTGTCCAGAATTCCCTTTTTCAGTTTATATTCCAAAACAAAAATAAACATGGTCCTTACGTTGCCTGATTGCTAACTACTCCAAATTCTACCCTTACAACTTTATTTTCTATTTAAACTCACCTCTGATAAATCTGTGACCTCTTACACAAGTACAAAGGTGGTAGGTGAACGGCACTCTGTTCCAGTTAGGATATAGCAGGATTTTTAATGAATTTAGGTTTAGAAAATTCTTCAAAGTAAGAGGTCAACCAGGAGATGATGAGGATAGTCTTTTATAGTCAGTCATACAGCATGGAAATAGACCCTTCGGTCCAATCAGTCCACACCAACCATGTTCCCAAACTAAACTAGTCCCAGCTGCCTGTGCTTGGCTCATATCCCTCCAAAACTCTCCTACTTCATATGCTTATTCAAAATGTATTTTAAACATTGTAACTGTATCTGTATCCACCACTTTCTCTGGCAGTTTATTACATACACGAATCACTGTGTAAAAGTTGCCCCTCATGTCCTTTTTAAATCTCTCTTCTCACCTTAAAAATATGCCCCCAAGTTGTGAACTACCCCAACTTAGGGAAAAAAAAACATGTCATTCCCCTTGTCTATGCCCCTCATGATTTTATAAACCTTAATAAGGTCATTCCACAACCTCCTATGCTCCAGTGAAAAAAGCCCAGCCTTTCCAATCTATTTTTATATCTCAAACCCTCCATTCTCGGCAACATCCTGGTAAATCTTTTATGAACTCTCTCCAGTTTAATAATATCCTTCTAGCAGGGTGACCAGAACTGGACACAGAAGAGGCCCCAACAATGTCCTGTAAAACCTCAACATGATATCCCAACTCCTTTCTGGGGTGTCAGGAGCATGAATGAGGGTTTCAGCAGCAGATGAGCTAACGTGCCTGGAGTAAGCTGATATAAAACCAAAGTAAGGTGGTTCTCTATGTGCAGAAATACATAAAACAAAACAGGATTATATGCAAATGATCAGGTTTTAGCTATCCATTCTTAGGGTTGAATCTTCCAGTCAACTGGAGGTAGCAGGGGAACTTACTTGACTGAAAGTCTATACGTCAGAATCCCAATGTGAGACAAACGTTTGCAATTGTGTTCTCCAACCTTCAAAGATAGGTCAACCTTCCTGAAGTCGGGAATATGATTTGCACCACATAAAAAGGCCAACTTGCTGGAATTAAGGTGAGGAGAAGGGGAATGTAGAGGGAGGCTGAAGTACCTTATCTTGCCATGATTTCAATGTATCCACGGCGACAGAGATGTAGTACAGGTCCAAATGCAGTGCACTGTAGTTTCTGCTGGACCTGGGTGTTCAAGATGGCTGCCACCCTTTTCTCAAAGGCACCTAAGTACCTGCAAGTCCGTGTCATGGCATAGACACATCAATGTTCTCAGCATCTCATTTTCAAGAAGGAACATTGGAACGAGGTTAATTGGCAATGCCACTTGTTTACTCACGAACAGGAGTCATATGCCGAATGTTCAACTTCTTATCCCTCAGAAGACCACATGTGAAACAACTAATCCCTTCCATCAGATGATAAGGGTGGTTGTGAGAAGCTAGGGCCTACCCAGCTAATTAACAATAGGGCCAGTCAAAAGCTTATCAGGGACTGACCAGCAAGGAAAACAAAAAAATTCACTGAATCCACCAACACTAGTTTGTTATTTTCTTTACATCAGGAAAGTTAAAGTAATATGAAGTCTGGTATAAGTGCAGCTTTGTAATTCACAGACTGTAAACAAAATAGCATAACAATTCACAATTGTGCTCCTCAGTGAAATGTTCATGAATCACTTTTCTCACTATTGGAAAAGCATGGGTGCCAAATTCAATATCCAATTCTTATTAATCCAGGCCACACAACTATACCTTTCGATGTTAGGAAGAAACATATGACTTTGATTATGAGGAACATGAGTCATCTGAAGGGAGAAACTGGTGACTCTAACCCAAGGAAAGACATAAGACAAACGTGAAATCGGTATCACATGATTTCAGTAAATTTGCACTGCTAAAGATTCATTGGTGGAGAAAAAAAGTCAGGAAGGAGATGTACTATTGTACATGAAAGAAAATTTGATTGTAATGAGTTTGACATTAGCAGGATGAGTTGAGGAAATGTGAAAAGCCTGTGAAGAGGATGAAATGAGGGGTTGTAAATTTTGTTGACACCAACTGTTGCTGACATGGAACTCATAAATTAGTTGAAAATAATGCATGTTAAATTATAGCTTGAAAGCAATAAATTTTAAAAGCTTTTGGAGACTGAACAGGAGTGAGTTCAGGCCAGTTTGTCAAATACAATTGCCCACAAGCCTCAGTTAATTGGATTTTGATTAGTAAATAAAATTGAGTAATAGGTGCTGTCATTATGCATATAAAAGAACTAATTAAGTGCCATATACAAGTACACTTTGTTTGTGCTGTGTGCTTTACTTCGTTGTTATTTAAAACAATGCATCGCCTTGGATACACCACAGTACTGTATGAAGGAGAGAGCTGTTGTCATGAACGAGGCTATAATCAAAATCCCCGTACCAGGAGAGGAGGCCCAGCAATTGTGAACATCTCCAACAGGACATGCCACGTCAAAGAGCAAGCAGCATGTAACCACATTTGGAAGGACAGCAAGAATAGGTTAGTTATGTCTCACTGTCCAAGACAACATTCAGTGATAAACATGTGAGAACATGGGAAGAAGCAGGAGTAGGCCATTCAGTCCCTCAAGTCTGCCCTACCATTTTAGATCATGGCCGATTTGTCCCAGGCCTCAAATCCTCTTTCATGCCAGATCCTCATCATCTCATGTCCTCAGTAGTTAAAAAAATTATTTATCGCCTCTTTAAATATTTTCAGCGATTTAGCCTCCACAACCCTCTAGCATAAACAATTCCAGACATTTACTTCACTCTGAGGGAAAAAATTCCTTCACATCTCAATTGAGTCGCAAATGCTGCATACATCCAGATAAAGAATCCTAGGCTTTCACCTTTATCAACATAACTTATTCTGCTACACTCTTCTAACTATATTTTCTGCTCCTTTTTGTCACACTTTTATCATCATTGCCTCTTCACTACCCTGTTTCTCTCCTCTTATTTCTTTTTGAATTTTTCTGAACTCCTCTTCAATTGAACTCTCCCCCAACTAAAATTAATTTAAGCCCTATCTGCAACCTTAATTATACCTTCCCCAGGTCACTGGCCCCAGCTTGGTTCAAATAAAGCCCATTCCAAAGAAAAGGCACTCTCTTTCTCCAGTACTGGTGCCGATGTCCAACGAATCAGAACCCGATTCATCAACATCAATCTTTCAATCATGGATTTACTTCTCAAACCGTATTTACCCTAGACTAATTTGCAAATGGCTCAGGTAGCAATCTTGAAATTGGATCTGCTTTCTAATTTAGCTCAAAGCTGCTTGTAATCACTCAGCAGAATCTCTTTTCTTGTCCCATGTCATTGGAACTTGTGTGGACATAGACAAGTGGATTCTTTCCCGCCCACTATAAAGTCCACTCCAATCCAGAAGATATTATCGTAACCTTGACAATGGACAATCTTCAAAACTGTTTTTGCTGCAGAGAACAGTACCCATTCCCGTAACTGTGCTATCCTCTAATTCAACTGCATTTCTCATATCCCCTCTCACTTGAGTGGCACTCTGGGCGTTGGTGCTTTGGTCCGTTCACTCATTCTCCCTGAATTCTGTGCCCTTGTGTACACTCCTCCCAGTCTGGTGAATTCAAATTACTTTGATACGTTTTTAGTTATTAAATGCATCAAAGGGAATTGAGGGAAACTAGGAACGTGACATTGAAATATAGGATCAACCACAATAATATTGAATGGCAGAGCAAGCTCAAATTGTCAAATGGCTTAGTCCTGCTCCTAGTTTCTATGCTTCTAATGTCAATCATCTCTCTGAAGTCGTCTCCATGCACTTCTACATGTGTGAGCTGCTCTTGTGTTCCGTCCACTTTGTTTCCCTTATTGGGTATGGATATGTAATGTCGTTCCATTCTGCTGCCCATGGGAAACAGAGACCCCTAGTGGAGTGCTATAAGAAAAAGTTGATTTATGGTCTTGTAATAAAGCGGCCTTGGAGAAAGTTTATAATTGTGATATTGCAGAATTTTGTAGTGCGTTTAAAATGGTTTAATTGAGCCCAAATGTAAAGTCTTGCATCTAAGTGGAATAACTTACACAGGTATGAGGGCTATATTGTTTAAAGCAGATTTGAAATGATATAAGATATGAATGTAGACAAACCAAGGCTACATCAAAATAAATAGTTTGCAAGAAATATACATTCATTTAAAAGGCACAAAGATTTGCTCATGACAAACAAGAGGTGTCAAGGATAGAATTTTTAAAATTGAATCCCTAGAGTGTGGGAACAGACTCTCCAAAGTATATCCCATTCCCCTGAATAATGCACTTAACCTACACATCCATGAACACAATGGGCAATTATTAGCATGACCAATTCACCTAACCTGCATATCTTTGAACTGTAGGAGGAAACTGATGTTGACACAGGGAGAATGTACAAACAGCCACCTAGGACTGGAATTGAACCTGGGTCCCTGGTATTGTGAGGTAGTAGTGCTAACCACAGCCACCATGCTGCCCTAAGTAATTGACACGATTAGATAAAAGGAAGATAAAGTTGATAAAAAGAGGCCAAACCCAAGGATTTGCAGGATTTTAGAATCACAAAAATATGACAGCACAGAAAAAGGCTTTGTGGCCCACAGGAAGACCGTGAACTTGAGACTAAACTAGAAAGAGGCCTCAAAACAAATTGAAAACATTGAAAAGAGTTTAGCAAAAGTCCTTTAGCAGTAAAGACAAGTGAATAATAAGGAATAGAAATGGAAGATAAATAAATGCTTTATACTGATTCATGGGACAATACACAAAACAATTGGAAACAAAAATATGCTTTCTCAAACTTGGAATTGTCTAAAAACTGGATAATTTCAGAATACACCATACACTTATACAAAGAAAATTCTCAATTAAAATTAACTTACTTGGCCAATGGTGCCAAACTTCCATTCTGTCTTGCTTGTGCCACAAACTATTCCTGTTCTCCAAGCAATCCTTGACCCCAACCAGTCCAGATTGGCTCAAAACCCCCTCATTGCCCAAAGCGGCTCATCTGAAATCCAAAATCCAACATAGCTCCGTCATAGGGAGGAAGAAAAAATGACATGGTGTTACAGACCAGTTACCTAAACATTACTCATAGTAAAAACATTGGGAAATATTTCTAGGAATATTGTAGCAAGACATTTAGAAAATCGTAATAGAATTAAAGAAAATCCACACAGATTTAAGGAAGAGAAGTTGTGTTTGACAAATCTGTTTTTGTTATCGGATGCAACTATTAGGATGGATAAGTGAAAAGCATGCAAGAACTCTACAAAGGCTGAATCCCATCACCAAGTCACCTTTTATTTACACATGACATTGACCCAGCTAGCACAGTGCCAGCTCTCAGAGTGAGCAGAACCCATGACACCCCTGTTTTATTTTTTTCTTTTTTCTCTTTTCTTTTTTTTGTATCTCCTGTTTATTTTTAAAATTTTTTTTATCTTTTTCTTTTTTTAAATTTAACCCCCACACTACCGCCTAACTGCGGTAGTGCTTATTTTTTCCCCAGCACCTATGGTGTGTGTGTGTAGGTGTGAGACACAGTGAAAAACACAAGGTGCACGAATCTTTATTCAATTTCCACCACCAGGGAGATAGGAAAACACCCGAGTGGCCAGTGACAAGCAGTGCCCTTCACATCATAGAGCAATGCTGCGTGATCAAAACAGTGAAGGGAAGGGCAGACCCCTGTTTTTTTTTTCTTTTTTTTAGAGCAGTGGTGGTGGAGGTCCTGGGGAGGGTCCCCAAGGCAAGTCCCAGGCAGCAGCAGTGAGGCAGGCCCCAAGCAGCAACAGGGAGAGTCCTTGCATGTGTGCACACACAGAGTCACAGTCACACACTGATCCAATTTCTCCAGAAGGGGGGAAAACACCTGAGTGACCAGTGACAAGCACTGCCCTTCAAACCAAAGGGCAATGCTATGTGAAGCTCCTCTGTTAATTTTTTTTTCTCTTTTCTTTTTCTTTTTTTTAAACCCCCACACTATCGCCTAACTGCGGTAGTGCTTATTTTTTCCCCAGCACCCATGGTGTGTGTGTGTGTGTGTAGATGTGCAACACAGTGAAAGACACAAGGTGCACGAATCTTTATTCAATTTCCACCACCAGGGAGATAGGAAAACACCCGAGTGGCCGGTGACAAGCACTGCCCTTCACATCAAAGGGCAATGCTGCGTGATCAAAACAGTGAAGGGAAGGGCAGACCCCTGTTTTTTTATCTGTCAGCCAATGCTCCCTGATTGGTCCAGTTTAAAAGCCCCAATGAAAGGAACTCATACTCTATAAGATTGACCTGGCTGACATTATTTCAATCACTACAATAAGATATCACACAAGAGTGTATTAAACAAAATTAGGACTTACAGAATTGAGGATTGGCTAATGAACTCAAAGCAGATATTAGGAGCAAACAGGATATTTTTGAGCTGACAGACTATAATCAGCAGTGAAGTACAAGGATCTTGACTTGGACCTTAGCTGTTTACAATCTATATAACTTAGAGTCATAGAGATGTACAGCACGGAAACAGACCCTTCAGTCCAACCCATCCATGCCCACCAGATATCCCAACCCAATCTGGTCCCACCTGCCAGCACCTGGCCCATATCCCTCCAAACCCTTCCTATTCATATACCCATCCAGATGCCTATGAAACGTTGCAATTCTACCAGCCTCCACCACTTCCTCTGGCAGCTCATTCCATACACGTTCCACCCTCTGTGTGAAAATGTTACCCCTTAGGTCTCTTTTATATCTTTCTCCCCTCAGCCTAAACCTATGCATTCTAGTTCTGGACTCCCTCACCCCAGAGAAAAGACTTTGCCTATTTATCCTATCCATGCCCCTCATGATTTTGTAAATTTTTTATAAGGTCACCCCTCAGCCTCCGCGATCCAGAGAAAACAGCCCCAGCCTATTCAACTACTCCCTATAGCATAAATCATCCAACCCTGGCAACATCCTGGTAAATCTTTTTTGAACCCTTTCAAGTTTCACAACGTCCTTCCAATATGAAGGAGACCAGAATTACATGGAATATTCCAACAGTGGCCTAACCAATGTCCTGTACAGTCGCAACATGACCTCCCAATTCCTGTATTCAACATTCTGACCAATAAAGGAAAGCATACCAAACGCCTTCTTCACTATCCTATCTATGTGTGACTCCACTTTCATGGAGTCATGAACCTGCAATCCAAAGTCTCTTTGTTCAGCAACACTCCCTAGGACCTTATGTTAAGTGTATAAATCCTGTTAAGATTTGCTTTCCCAAAATGTAGCACCTCACATTTATCTAAATTAAACTCCATCAGCCCATTGGCCCATCTGATCAAGATCCCATTGTAATCTGAGATAACCTTCTTCGCTGTCCACGACTCCTCCAATTTTGGTGTTATTTGCAAACTTACGAACTATTCCTCTTCTGCTCACATCCAAATCATTTATATAAATGATGAAAAGTAGTGGACCCAGTAATGATCCTTGTGGCACTCCACTGGTCACAGGCCTCCAGTCTAAAAAGCAACCCTTCACCCATCCTCTGTCTTCTACCTTTAAGCCAGTTCTGTATCCAAATGGCTAGTTCTCCCTGTATTCCATGAGATCTAATCTTGCTAACCAGTCTTCCATGGGGAACCTTGTCGAATGTTTTTTCCTCCATATAGATCACGTCCACCATTCTGCCCTCATCAATCCTCTTTGTTCCTTCTTCTAAATTCAATCAAGTTTGTGAGATATGATTCCGCACACACAAAGCCATGTTGACTATCCCTAATCAGTCCTTGCCTTTCCAAATATATGTACATCCTGAACCTCAGGATTACCTCCAACAATTTACCCACCACCGATGTCAGGCTCACTGGTCTATAGTTCCCTGGCTTGTCCTTACCACCCTTCTTAAACAGTGGCACCATGTTAGCCAAACTCCACTCTTCCGGCACCTCACCTGTGACTATCGATGATACAAATATCTCAGCAAGAGGCCCAGCAATCACTTCCCTAGCTTCCCACAGAGTTCTAGGGTACACCTGATCAGGTCCTGGGGATTTATCCTCCTTCACATGTTTCAAGACATCCAGCACTTCCTCCTCTGTAATATGGACATTTTTCAAGATGTCACCATCTATTTCCCTTCTTTCTGTATCTTCCATGTCCTTCTCCACAGTAAATACCGATGCAAAATGTTCGTTTAGTATCTCGCCCATTTCCTGCAGCTCCACACAAAGGCCATCTTGCTGATCTTTGAGGGGCCCTATTCTCTCCCTAGTTCCCCTTCTGTTCTTAATGTATTTGTAAAAACCCTTTGGATTCTCCTTAACTCTATTTGCCAAAGTTATCTCATGTCCCCTTTTTGCCCTCCTGATTTCTCTCTTAAGTATACTCCTACTGCCTTTATACTCTTCTAAGGATTCACTTGATCGATCCTGTCCATATCTGATATATGCTTCCTTCCTTTTCTTAACCAAACCCTCAATTTCTTTAGTCATCTAGCATTCCCTTTACCTACCAGCCTTCCCTTTCACCCTAGCAGGAATATACTTTCTCTGGACTCTCACTATCTCATTTCTGAAGGCTTCCCATTTTCCAGCCGTCCCTTTAACTGCGAACATCTGTCCCCAGTCAGCTTTAGAAAGTTCTTGCCTAATGCTGTCAAAATTAACCTTCCTCCAATTTAGAACTTCAACTTTTAGATCTGGTCTAACCGTTTCCATCACTATTTTAAAACTAATAGAATTATGGTTGCTGGCCCCAGAGTGCTCCCCCATTGACACTTTAGTCACCCTGCCTTATTTGCACCTTCTCTAGTAGGTACATTCGCATACTGAATCAGAAACTTTTCTTGTACACACTTTAAAAATTCCTTTCCATCCAAACCCTTAACACTATGGCAGTCCCAGTCTATGTTTGGAAAGTTAAAATCCCCAATCATAACCACCCTGCTATTCTTACAGATAACTGGGATCTCCTTACAAATTTGTTTCTCAATTTCCCTCTGACTATTAGAGGTCTATAACACAATTCCAATAAGGTGATCATTCCTTTCTTATTTCTCAGTTCTACCCGAATAACTTCGCTGGATGTATTCCCAGGAATATCCTCCCTCAGTACAGCTGTAATGCTATCCCTTATATAAAATGCCACTCCCCCTCCTCTCTTGCCTCCCTTTCTATCCTCCCTGTAGCATTTGTATCCTGGAACATTAAATTGCCAGTCCTGTCTATCCCTGAGCCATGTTTCTGTAATTGCTATGATATCCCAGTCCCATGTTCTTAACCATGCCCTGAGGTCATCTGCCTTCCCTGTTAGGCCTCTTGCATTGAAATAAATGCAGTTTAATTTATTAGTCCTACCTTGTTCTCTGCTTTGTCCCTGCCTGCCCTGACTGTTTGACTCGCCTTTGTTCTCAGCTGTACCAGTTTCAGAATGATCTCTTTCCTCACTACCTCCCTGGGTCCTACCCCACCCCGCCCCACCCCTCCTCACTAGTTTAAATCCACCTGAGCAGCTCCAGTAAATCTCCCTGCCAGTACATTAGTCCCCTTCCAATTTAGGTGCAAGTTGTCCTTCTTGTACGGGTCACCTCTACCCCAAAAGAGGTTCCAATGGTCTGAAAATGTGAATCCTTCTCCCATACACCAGCTCCTCAGCCATGCATACATCTGCTCTATCCTCCTATTCCTGCCCTCATTAGCTCATAGCACCGAGTGTAATCCAGATATTACCACTCTCGAGGACCTCTTTTCTAAATTCCTGCCTGACTCTCTATATTCTCCCTTCAGAATCTCAATCATTTCCCTTCCTATGTCTTTGGTTCCAATGTGTACAATGGCCTCCTGCTGGCCCCTCTCCTCCTTGAGAGCATTCTGCAACTTCTCAGAGACATCCTTCATCCTGGCACGAGGGAAGTAACACACCATTCTGATTTTTCGCTGCTGGCAACAGAAATGTTTGTTTGTACCTTGGACTAGAGAATCCCCTAAGACAACCGATCATTTTGAACCTGACGTAACTCTCATTACTTTAGAGCCAGTCTCAGTACCAGAAACTTGGCTGTTTGTGCTACATTCCCCTGAGAATCCATCACCCCCGACATTTTCCAAAACAGCCTACTTGTTTGAAATGGGGATTTCAAACAAGTAGCTAAAGACTCCTGCACTAACTGCCGACTTCTCTTACCTTTCCTGGAGTTAACCCATCTATGTGACTGTATCTGAGACTTTCCCCCCTTCTTATAACTGCCATCCATCACATCCCCTTGCCATTGTAAATTCCTCATTGCCTCTAACTGCCTCTCCAACTGATCCATTCGATCTGATAGGATTCGCAACCAAAGGCATTTATTGCAGATATAATCCTCAGTAACCCATAAACTCTCCCTAAATTCCTACATCCGACAAGAAGACCATATCACTCTACTAAAGGCCATTTTTGCTTCTTTCAATCTACAGACCCAGAAAGTAGCACTGTCTTATTCCTCTACAAAACACTGTTCCAGGTTAAATTAATACTTATGACTTATATTTTAAGTTTAATCAAGAGACATAGCTCAATAAAACATATAATCAATAAAGAACCCACTCTACTCACTACTGCAGATTTACTTTAAGGCTATGCTTAAAACATCTACTTGTCTGTTTCTGTTCTGTGACCTCTCCCAACAGGTTCCTCCAAGATTAGTTGTGAATTTCACTGTTTTTTAAATTTTCCTAAATGCACTCCGGAGTCCAGCGATACACTAATTCAACAGCAGAGGCAGTAATTCTGTCAGTTAGCAATGTGGGTTTCTTTCTCTCTCTCTCTCTTTCTCTCTCTTTCTCCTGCACTGATCTCACCATGTGCTTCCTTGTCTGTTCTTCTCCCTTTTTAAGCTGCTGTTGTTTTGACATTGTTTCCTCCAAAGTTCCAAAACAATGCAACAGCATTTAGCTGAGAGATAAGCAGTGAAGAGCACATAAGTGCTTGCAAGGGATATGGAAAGATTGGCTGCGTTTCATAAAAAAAACTTGCATTTATAGAGCACTTTCATAACCACTGACATGTCAAAATTTGAATTATTTTGAATTATCGTCTCTATTGTAATGTATGAAATATGAAATATGAACTCTCACTAACAGTAATGTGATAACAAACCAGCTAATCCTTTTGTGAAAAAAAATGAAATTGCTGGAGAAACTCAGCAGACCTGGCAACATCTGTGGGGAGAAAGCAGAATTAATGTTTTGGGTCCAGGAACCTTGCTTCAGAACAAATTGTAGCTAGGGAAAGTTTGGCATATATGTGGAAGATGGGGTGAAGGTAGGGATAAATGACAGGGAGAGATGGAGCCCAGAGAAAGAGGGAACAGCAATTGGGCAGACAAAGGAATAGGTAAACAACCAGCCTGGGAGAATCAATAGCTGCTAATGGGGACCATTAGAAGCTGACAATAAGTTGATTGTGGTAACAGTCCATGTGATGACAACGCCTGGTGTGTGGGGGTTGGAAGAAGAACATGGGAGTAGGTGATCAGGACCTAAAATTATTGAATTCGCTATTGAGTGCAGAAGGCTGCAGTGTCCCTGAGTGGAAAATTAGATGCTGTTCCTCCAGCTTGCGCAGAACCTCTCTTTATAATGTTGATTGAGAATTAAATGTGGTCCAGAACACCATGGATAACTCTCATGCTTTTCTTTGAAATCGTGCTATGGGAACTTTTACTGAATGTGCAGGAAGATAGAACCTTGACTTAAGATTTTATCTGAAAGATGACACGTCCAACAGTGCAATGCTTCTTCAGTGCTGCATTGGAGTGTGAACCTTAATTTTTATGCTAGGTTCTGGAGTGGAACTTGAAGACAGAACCCTGTGGTTAGAGTGGTACCAGCTGATCCATGGCTGACACATAAAAACAAATGAAGACAGTAATGGGAACAAATCAACTAGGAGAAAGTGAG
The DNA here is from genome assembly GCF_047496795.1 of Chiloscyllium punctatum. NCBI lineage: Eukaryota > Metazoa > Chordata > Chondrichthyes > Orectolobiformes > Hemiscylliidae > Chiloscyllium > Chiloscyllium punctatum. The sequence continues at coordinate 51,234,264 of NC_092739.1, forward strand.
GACTACAGATGCTGGGGATCAGAGCTTAAAAATGTGTTGCTGGAAAAGTGCAGCAGATCAGGCTGCATCAAAGGAGAAGGAGAATCGACGTTTCGGGCATAAGCTCTTCTTCAGGAATTCCTGACGAAGGGCTTATGCCTGAAACGTCGATTCTCCTTCTCCTTTAATGCTGCCTGACGTGCTGCGCTTTTCCATCAACACATTTTTAAGTAATGGGAACATACAGGTATGATCAGTATGAAATCCACAGTAGGAGATGTGATTTTAATGTGGTCTGGGTATTGATTCAATGGTAAGCAAATGGTAAGCAACGATAATCCACTAAAAATTCCTTTTTTTCATATACATGGCTGATACATCCATTTAAAAGAATTTGTGTCAGCACTTGTAAAAATAAAAAGTAACGTTTCTTCGTTCACATTAAAAACCACCCAGAGTCAGTGATGAATAAATAGTGTTGAGCTCCATTTGTTCCTTATCAATGAGGAACTTGCCTCAGGTAAATTATGAATTTTGTTAAACTTAGTTCAAAATTTCATCAAACAAAATGGTTTTAATATTTTCTAATTCAGGGCAGCAGTGTCTTCATTGTGATCCAAATACAGAGGAAACTCGATTATTCAAATATTAATGATCATAAAATTGGATTATCTGAAGGAGATCTTCAGGTCCCAGTAGAAACATTACATCAAAGGAATGTTTCCAACACTGGTCCTGTCTTTTGTTTACAGTGATTAAACAGGCTCCAACTGACTGCCCTCTCCCTCTCTCCCCACACATTCCCTGGAGTTCTACACAGGGATGTGCCCTAAAACCCCCCCTTCCCCAAATAATCTGTCCAACATTGTCCTGTAGAGGGCAAAGATGGAACCTGTCAAAAAGTTGTGTGTGTTTGTGTGTGTACTATTTGGAGACTCGCCCCTCCCCCTCCCCCTCCCCCCACCCCAAAAAGTAGCAGTAGCAGCAGTCTTGCTGTTGATGTCCAGTCCGGCTGCCCCGGAGAGGGGACGGGAGCGGATAGGGGGAGGGGAGTGCACGGAGGGGGGCAGTGTTGGACGAGGCGGAGGTGGTGTTGGATGGGGCTGAGGAGGGGCGGGGGGTGGCGGTGTTGGTTGGGAGTGTCTTCTGAACGGGGAGCAGACTTAAAAAAGCTCCGAGCCCTAGAATAAAGGCATTTAATCGGTTAACCAAATAATCGATTATCCAAACGAAATAGTGCCTGCCTATCTTGTCCGGATAATCGAGGTTCTGCTGTGTGTGAACTGGCTAGGAGCTGTCTTCATTTGCAAGTGTCTCCAAATATAAGACAACAGATAATGGGCGAGCAACTTTTGAGAAGATTTGTAGTTCAGGTTGATGATAAGTATGGAAGTTAGCTAGCTGAGCTGGAAGGTTTATTTTCAGATGTTTCATCACCATGACGAGGTAACATTATCAGTGAGAGTCTCTGGTGAAGCGCTGGTGGTATGTCCCACCTCTCTATTTATAGGTCTTGGTTTTTTAAGGTGCATGATGTCATTTCTGGTTCTTTTTTCCAAGGGAAGGTAGATGGGATCTAAGTTAATGTGTTTATTGATGGAGATCTGGTTAGAATGCCATGCCTCTAAGAATTCTTGTGCGTGTCCTTCTTTCACCTGTCCTAGGATGTGTGTTGGCATGGTGGCTCAGTGGTTAGCACTGCTGCCTGACAGCGCCAAGGACCCAGATTTGTTTCCAGCCTCAGACAACTATCTGTGTTGAGTTTGCACATTCTCCCTGTGTATCTGGGGTTTCCTCTGCGTGCTTCAGTTTCCTCTCACAGTCCAAAGATGTGCAGGTTCGATGAATTGGCCAAGCTAAATTGTCCATAGTGTTCAAGGTTGTGCAGGCTGAGTGCATTAGTCAGAAACATAGAGTAATAGAGGAGGGGAATGGGTCTGTGTAGATTACTCCGGAGGGTTGGTATGGACTTGTTGGGCGAAATGGAGTGTTTCCACATTGTAGGAATGCTATACAGTATAATTCTATGATAATATGGAATTAGGTCATTGATAGGGCCACCACCTTACTGAATAATGGATCAAGGTGGAAGGACGAACGTCACCACGAGCCGTGCACACACAGCCCCGCCCACTCAGAGCCCCGCCTCTCTGGGGCGCCTCCCAGAGCCCTTCCCTCCGCGAGGAGGCCCCGCCCCCACCACGGTGTCGGGGACGTGCGTCATCAACATCATCGTCTCGCGAGAGGCAGTTTGAAATTTCGGGCGGTTGTTGTTCGAAGCTGGCGCCGAGATCGAGTGAATTTCATACCAAAACAAAAGGGCGGTTTTCTTTTGGCGGAGAAAGGTCATAGACGGTTGGAGAGGTGAGACCAAGCGGAGGGGGGAGAAGGGGAACGGAGGGCGACAGTGCGATGGGTGGGAAGAGCGACAAAGTTAACAATCACACAACACCAGATTATCGTTGTGAATGGCACTGGAAAAGCACAGCAGGTCAGGTACATCCTGGTTGATTAGCTCATGTCCGAAACGTCGATTCTCCCGCTCCTCGGATGCTGCCTGACCTGCTGTGCTTTTCCAGCACCACACTCTGCACTCTGATCTCCAGCATCTGCAGCCCTCACTTTCTCCTAACACCAGGTTATAGTCCATCAGGTTTATTTGGAAGAGCAGCTCTCCGAAAGCTTGTACTTCCAAATAAACCTATTGGACCATAACCTGGTATGGTGTGATTTTTAACCTAGTGACTTGTCACAGTGAGGGTTTGAAAATTTGGAGCAAACCTACCTTCTGAGTATCCATATACTGCCCAGGACATCTCCAATTGTTGGACCATTAACTGGTTGAGGCGTCCTTACTAATCTGTTCCCATACATCATCACCTCACTTTCAGATGGAAGGTCTGCAGTTTCATTCAATGTTTTTCCTAGCTCAAACTTTTTCTTGATTGCATGAATCCTTAGATTGGTTGTCACTAATGAGGCTGGTGGGGTCATTTGTCATGTGGGACAGCATGGTTGCTCAGTGATTAGCACTGCTGCCTCACAGCTCCAGGGCCCCAGATTTTGTGTGGAGTTTGCATATTTTCCCTGTGATTGTGTGGGTTTCCTTTGGTTTCCTCCCACAGTCCAAAGATGTGCAGGTTAGATGGTCACGCTAAATTGCCTTTAGTGTCCAGGGGTATTTGTAGGTTAACTGGATGAACCATATGAAGTGCAGGGTTACAGGGCTGCGTCTGGGTGGGGTGCTGTTCACAGGGTCAATGTGGACTTGATGGGCCAAATAACCACCTCTCATACTGACAGTAATCTATGATTCATCATTTTCAAAGTTGAACAAAGCCTTTTAAGCAAGTGGAATTATTACTGCTTTGAAAAATTCTGTTGAACAGTAATAAGTTATGATTTGTAAACTATATTGTCTATTTCAGATTTTTTCGTATAAATGGGGATGCAAAAAGATAATTTTCTCCAAATTCGACAAGCCTTTGAGAAGGCCCAGAAAGGACATCAAAATCTTGCAAAGTTGGTGGCAGGTCTTAAACATACGTACAACCAGGTACAATGAATTGCATAGTATCTAGACAATGTTGCAGTATATCAAATCTGTGTACCAGAAATTGTATTTGTTGTATATTAAGTCTGGATTGATCACTTCAAAGTGAATTTAAACAATTTGCATTGGAATGCTAGTGTAAATCAGAAACAATATCTAGGAAACGGTGTGTCACAAGGATCGGTGCTGGGTCCACTGCGTTTCATCATTTATATAAATGATTTTGATATGAACATATGAGGTATAGTTAGTAAGTTTGCAGATGACACTAAAATTGGAGGTGTAGTGGACAACGAAGAAAGTTACCTCAGATTACAACACGATCTTGATCAGGTGGGCCAATGGGCTGAGGAGTGGCAGACGGAGTTTAATTTAGATAAATGCGAGGTGCTGCATTTTGGAAAGGCAAATCAGAGCAGGTAGATAGGATAGTGGAGAAGGTGTTTTGTATGCTTTGCTTTATTGGTCAGAACATAGAGTATAAGAGTTGGAAGGTCATGTTGCGGCTGTACAGTACGTTGGTTAGGCCAGTTTTGGAATATTGCAGTTCTGGTCTCCTTCCTAAGCATTCCTGAAGAAGGGCTTATGCCTGAAACGTCGATTCTCCTGCTCCTCGGATGCTGCCTGGCCTGTGTTTTTCCAGCACCACATTTTTCAACTCTTCCTTCCTATCGGAAGAAAGTTATGAAACTTGAAAGGGTTCAGAAAAGATTTACAAGGATGTTGCCAGGGTTGGAGGATTTGAGCTATAGGGAGAGGTCGAATAAGCTGGGGCTGTTTTGCCTGGAGCTTCGGAGGCTGAGGGGTGACCTCATAGAGGTTTATAAAATCATGAGGGGCTTGGATAGAGTAAATAGACAAAATATTTTATTTGAGGTAGGAGAGTCCAGAACTAGAGGGTGTAGGTTTCAGGTGAGGGCAAAGATATAAAAGGGACCGAAGGGACAACGTTTTCATGCAGAGGGTGGTGCATAGATGGAATGAGCCCAGATGAAGTGGTGGAGGCTGGTACGATTGCAGCACTTAAAAGGCATCTTGATGGGTATATGAATAGGAAGGGTTTAAAGGGATATGGGCCAAGTGCTGACAAATGGTACTCAATTAAGTTGCGATATCTGGTCGGCGTGGATTAGTTGGACCGAAGGGTCTCTTTCTGTGCTGTACATATCTATGATTCTAAACTGAACTCAATGTTTTCCTTTATTCTGACACCTTAGCTGTATTTAATGTGAAGCCATTCTCTGATTTTGCCTCCAATTGCTAACACTTTGTGTTGAAGTAGTAGCCTTTTATTTGGAGTTTAATTAGGAGATCTTTCGCACAATACTTACCATGATCACTTTAAAAGAAAGGTCATACTGAATTGTCAGACTTTTCTGTTTTGGAATTCAAATTGACTGTGATTCAACGTTCTTGCCACAGTTTCAACTTGCCTTAATAGGCAGCATTATGGTCCAAGTCAGAAGGTTGTGAATGCCAGTCATGTTACAGAAATGAGTTCTTGTTTGTGTCTGTTGTGACACTCCAAGGATACAATAAGATGCAATTTAATTGAAAGTTGATAATTGTGAATATTGTTGAATGTTTTTGAATGTCATTTTATCTAGTGGCCAGTTTTGCTGCTGCCTTTTGAAAATAGTTCCTGAAATTACTTTGTTTAGTGGAAATCTTGCATTAGTTCTGGACTTGCTTATAATAATCATCAACCACCATTCACCACATCTCTCAATGTTTAGAATAAGTACCATAAGCTCTGAGGCTTCTTAAATAGAATAATTGGACAACTGAGAACTGTTACTTGGATTCCTGTGCACACAGTGACTTCTAACTTTTGCATAGTGTTTTGCCTCCCTGGTACCAGGGTGAATGACCTCACAGAGAGGGTGCAGAATGTTTTGGGAGAAGGAAAACTGCCAGAATTTATGCCTCGCGTGGAGTCATTGATGTGGTTATTGAAAAGGTTGAGTTCCTGCATCAGGTTCATGAGTGAGAGAGGAACTTTAAAAGACAAGACTGCAAAGATAATCTTTGAAATACACTCAGTGCCATATGCTGGTGTATATAAGAGTTGTTAGAAAACACAGGTTCACATTTGCTTGAGAAATTGTCAGAATAGACGTTTTTGAATTCCTAGGGCTCTGGGGGCAATTCAAGGTGAATGAATTGCACCTCAACAGAGCTGAGACTGTTGTTCATCAAGCGGGGAGGCGTAAACATATTTGGTGAAGCATGGGCACTAGGATGAAATATTAGAGGAGAAGCAAGATCCTGAAAGGACTGGGAAAGACAAATCGAAAAGAATAAATAATAGGAGGAATCAGATATAGGAGGAATCAGCAGGAGGACAAATGTGAAGTCTTGAGATGAGTTTGGAGTAAATATTTGTAAAGTATGAAGCAAGGTAAACTCATTTGGGAACATTAAGTTTAAGTTGCCTCATGAAAGTTTGATATAGTAACGGTAATGGGAGATCTAGGTTAAAGAAGGGAGAATTGGCAATTTAATACATTACTACAACATAGTCTGGAAAGATAGAATTGAACAATGTGTTGCTGGAAAAGCGCAGCAGGTCAGGCAGCATCCAAGGAGCAGGAGAATTGATGTTTTGGGCATAAGCCCTTCTTCAGGAATGAGGAAGGTGTGCCAAGTAGGCTAAGATAAAAGGTAGGGGGGAGGGGCGTTGGGAATGCGATAGGTGGAAGGAAGTTAAGGTGAGGGTGATAGGCCGGAGAGGGGGTGGGGGTGGAGAGGTCGGGAAAAAGATTGCATGTCAAGAAGGTGGTACTGAGTCCGAGCGTTGGGATTGAGATATGGTGGCGGGAGGGAAAATCAGGAAGCTGGAGAAATCTGCATTCATCCCTTGTGATTGGAGGGTTCCTAGGAGGAAGATGAGGCGCTTTTCCTCCAGGCGTCGTGTTGGCATGGTCTGGTGATGGAGGAGGCCAAGGACCTGCATGTCCTTGGCGGATTGGGAGGGGGAGTTAAAGTGTTCAGCCACAGGGCGGTTGGGTTGGTTGGTGCAGGTGTCCCAGAGGTATTCTCTGAAACGTTCGGCAAGTAAGCGGCCTGTCTTCCCCAATGTAGAGGAGGCCACATCGGGTGCAGCGGATGCAGTAAATGATGTGTGTGGAGGTGCTGGTGAATTTGTGATGGATATGGAAGGATCCCTTGGGGCCTTGGAGAGAAGTGAGGGGGGAGGTGTGGGCGCAAGTTTTGCATTTCTTGCGGTTGCAGGGGAAGGTGCCGGGAATGGAGGTTGGGTTGGTGGGGGGTATGGACGTGACGAGGGAGTCGTGGTGGGATTGGTCTTTCCGGAATGCTGATAGGGGAGGGGAGGGAAATATATCCTTGGTGGTGGGGTCTGTTTGGAGGTGGCAGAAATGACGAAGGATGATACTATGTATCTGAAGGTTGGTGGGATGGTAGGTGAGGACCAGTGGGGTTCTGTCCTGGTGGCGATTGGAGGGGTGGGGTTCAAGGGCAGAGGAGCGGGAAGTGGAGGAGATGCGGTGGAGAGCATCGTCAACCACGTCTGAGGGGAAATTGCGGTCTTTGAAGAAGGAGGCCATCTGGGTTGTTCGGTATTGGAATTGGTCCTCCTGGGAGCAGATCTGGCGGAGGCTAAGGAATTGGGAATATGGGATGGCGTTTTTACAGGGGGCAGAATGGGAGGAGGTGTAATCTAGGTAGCTGTGGGAGTCGGTCGCCCAAGATAGAAATGGAGAGATCTAGGAAGGGCTGGGAGGAGTCTGAGATGGTCCAGGTAAATTTGAGGTCGGGGTGGAAGGTGTGAGTAAAGTGGATGAACTGTTCAACCTCCTCATGGGAGCATGAGGTAGCGCCAATACAGTCATCGATGTAACGGAGGAAAAGGTGGGGGGTGGTGCCAGTGTAGCTGTGGAAGATAGAAGAGTTGCAATGTTGATGAAGGAGACTTCTAAGCGTTGGAGAAGGCAGTGATTGAAGAAAGTTTGCTCTACAAGCAGGAGGAGATCTTTTGTCTGGATCCTGATGGACTTCATTCTAGGCTCTTAGAAGAAGTGGCTGGTAAAGTAGCTATGTATTCATTGGAAAATAGAAAATTTAACTCTCATTCAAAAACAAGGGAAACAGGAAACTACAAGCCAGTTAGCTTAATATCTTTCATAAAGAAAAACGTTGCAGTATGGCACCTTGGTAAATTCAGAATAATTAGGATGAGGTCAACATGTATTTTTTAAAAATGTATTCATGTGTGGGACGTGGGTGTTGCTGACTCTCCAGCATTTGTTGCCCGTTACTCGTTGCTCTTCAGAAGATAGTGGTGAGTTGTCTTGTTGCAGTTCTCCTGCAGTGTATAGATCCAGAAGGCCATTAAGGGAGGGAATTTCTAAAAGGGAAATTGTACTTAAACAATCTGTTATTTGGGGGGCACATGCTATGAATAAGGGGGAATCATTGGGTGTACTGTACATGGATTTTTGGATGGCAGTTGATAAAGTGTCTCATCTCAGGTTATTGGGGAAAGTAAATTCTCATGGTGTAAAGGCTAGCATGCTGATATGGAGAGAAAATTGACTGGCTAACAGAAAGCAGGAAGTAGGAACAAATGGTTCTTTGTCAGTTAGGCAGATGTAATGAGTGAGGTGTCTCCTGGACTGTTGCTGGGACTGCAACTGTTTACAATTTATATAAATGACATGGATGAAGAGATCAAAGGTATGATTGAAAAAATCTGCTGATGACACCAAGATGGGAAGGAAAATAAGCTGTGAAAAGGACATAAAGAGACTGCAAGAAGATATAATCAAGTGAGCAATGATGTAAACTGTGAAACTGTCCATTTTATCAGACAGAATAAAAATGTTCTTCTCTAAATGGTGAGATTGCAGAGCTCTGAGATGCAGGAGGATTTGGGTATTCCTGTGCATTAATTGCAAAAGGCTAGTATGCAGATACAGTGAGTAATGAGGAAAGCTCCTAGAATGTAGTCATTTATTGTAAAAGGAATTAAATTACAGGTAATTGTAAATGACAAGGAAATGGCAGGTGAAATGAAAAAAAATGTTTTGCCTCAGTCTTCACTTTAGACAATATGAGACCCATTTTAGTAATTACTGTCAGTCAGGAGGTAGAAAGGGGAGAGGAATTTGGCAACATTGCAATCAGCAAGAAAGTGGTACTGGGCAAATCAATGGAGCTGCAGATCAGTTAAGTTGGATTTCATCCTACAAGTGACAAATGAGATAGTAAATGTGTTTGTGTGAATTTTTCAAAATTCCCCTAAGTTTAAGAAAGGCTCCATTAAATTGGAAAGTAATAAGTATAACCACTTTATTCAAGAAGGGAGGTAAATAGAAAGTGGAAAGCTAATAGGCAAATTAGCTTGACGTCTGTCATGGTGTAAGTATTAGAGTTGATCATTAAGCGAGTGATAGCTGCGAACTTAGGTAAAACTCAAGGTAATTGGGAAGAGGAAGCATGGTTTTGTGAAGGGGAAATCCCGTTTCACCAATTTATTAGAGTTCTTTTGAAGGAATAATGTGTTATGGATAAAGGCAAGCTGGTAAACATCCTCTACTTGGATTATCAGAAGGTATTTGATAACGTACCACAAAAGGCTATACATGTAGTGGAAAATAAAATCTTGTGTTTTAATACATTAACGTGGATAAAAAAATTGAGCTGCTGGCTGGCAGAGAGTACAGGGTTTGCATAAATGGATCTTTGATTGTCAGGATATGAGGCGTGAGATCCTGCAGGAATCTGTCCTTGGGACTCAATGTTTGTTTGTCAATTTGCATCAGTAGGTCAAATGAGGGGAGTGAAGGGATAACAGCTAAATTCACAGGCGGCTTGAAGATAGGTAGGAATGTATGTTTTGAAGATAGGTAGGAATGTATGTTTTGTGAATTGGTACAAGGATGTGTAGATACAGCTTGTTGGTAAGCAAAAATCCTGCAGATGGAATATAATGTGGGAAAATGTGAAGTTTGGTCACTTTTGGCAGGATGGGTGAAAAAGCAGAGTATAACTTAAATGGAGAACTACTGTGAAAATCAGAGGTACAGAGGGATTTGGATGTTCCAGGGAGTGAGTCACGATATGTTAGTATGCAGGTACTGCATGTAATCAGAGAGGCTAATGGGATGCTATTCTTTCATATGAAAGGAATTGAATGTAGAAGTAACAATGTTATGCTTCAGTTATACAGAGGATACTGTGTGTTCTTCTGATCTCCTTGTTTAAGGAATGATGTATTATTATTAGAATGATTAGAGACACCAACGAAACAGATGAACAAGTAGCACAGATTGAGATAAATAAGTATGATCAAGTGGCTATTAGCATAATAGAAAGGGGGGACCTTAATTAACAGCATATTGAAACAGTGAGGGTAAAGATGAGGATTGATAAAGGTCCCTTATGAAAGTAATGTACAGGCCCCCTAACAGTAACCACTTGGTAGTATAGGGTATCAAGAAAAAAATAATGGGAGCTTGTCAAAAGGGTTCAGCAATTATCATGGGGAAAATTTTAACCTATTATAGATGGGGAAAATCAGATGAAAAATATAATGTTGAATGTTTTTGGGATTTCCTTTTTGCACTATGCTATGGCACCAACCAGAAAGCAGGCTATACTAGACCCAGTTTTGACGAATGAGATAGAATTGATTAATGACCTCAAAGTGAAGGCATACGATAACATGATTCAATTTTACATGCTTTTAACGTGAAGTGTGCAAAGACTACTGTGAAGTTAAACAAGGGCAATTATGAGGGCAATAAAGCAGAACAAATGAAAGTAAATTTGCAATTTAGGTTAAGGAATAAGTCAGTTGAGATGCAGTGAGAAACATTTCGGGGGGGTATGCTTGAGAACACGTGCCTTTCGGTTCAAGACATGTTTAGGTTCTGTTCTTAGCAGTTTAATATCTGAAATGTCCCTTTTCTAGGGGTCATATATTAAACTGTTAATGGGAGTTTAGGCAGAGAATTTTCACAACGTCATGCTGTAGCATCAACAGCCAAGCTTCTCCTCCTCAGAAATGCGGTCCAAAAAAAGGTTCAAACTCTCCAGACCCTCCCTTTCTTTGACCATCATGTTCTTTCCCAGACTTGCTGGCTGTAATTCCCAGGTACTGAGCTTATTAATGGCCAGATATCAGCTATCTGGTCAGACATAATGCTCTCCCTGAGTCAAATTGTTCTAAAATTAATTTTTAAAAAAGTCAAAAAATTCAGTGAAAGACCTAATGCACACTAATCTTAAAGGAAGAAGCTAGTCAGATAATTTATGTGCCGATTTTAATTTTCCAAAACTCATTGAGTTTGGGGAATATTCCTTTAGGTTGGAAAATGGATAATGGAACAAATTGATGCAAAGAAGGAGGGAGGCAGTATTATCAAGGGCTCTTCGCTAAATTTGAGGAAAGAAGGTAGAGCCAGCTTGGTTTTGTCAGAGGGAAATCATCTTTAACTTTGAAGAAGTAGCATAAACTGTGTTTTAGGTAAGAGTGGATATATTGTACATGGATTTCCAGAAGGCATTTGATAAGGAGCCACATTAAAGGTTATTGCAGAAAATAAAGTATAGGGGTGCAATCTATTGGCATGAGTAGAAGATTGGCTGGCTGACGGGAAGCAGAGAGTAAGAATAAATGGACCTTTTACAGCTTGATAATATTTTCCAAGTGTTGTGTTATAGGGGTGTGTGCTGAGGATTCAACTATTGTTTGTCATTTATATAAACAATTTGAATGAGAATTTAGGAGGCATGGTTAAAAAGTTTGCAGTTGACACCAGAATTTGGGATCCAGTTGACAGTGAAGAAGGTTATCTAACATTACAAAGCAATCGAGATCAACTGGGCCAATGGACTGAGGAGTGGCAGATGGAGTTAATTTTGGATAAACACAAGGTTTTGCATTTTAGCGAACAAGAACAGGACTCCGGGCCCTGGGTAGTGTTGTTGGACAGAAACACGTAAGGGTTCAGGTATGTAGTTCTTCGGAAGTTGCATCACAAGTCAACAGGGTGGTTAAGAAGAAATATAACAAGCTTGCCTTCATTACACGGCCACTGAAGTTAGGAATTGGGACATTGTTGCGGCTGTACAGGATGTTGATGCAGCCTGTGGAGTACTGTGTAGTTCTGATCACTCTGCTGTAGGAAAGATACTTTTAAATTGGAGAGGGTTCAGAAAACATTTATCAGGATTTTCTGGGACTGGAGGGTTTGAGTTAGAGGGAGAGGCTGAGTAGGCTGGGACATTTCTCACTGGAGCGTAAGAAGTTGAGGGGTGACCTTTTAGATGTTTTATAAAAGGAGGAAGTGCATAGATAAGGTGAGTAACAAAGGTCTTTTCCCTAGGGTGGGGGAGTTCAAAACTAGCGAGGATATTTTTAAGTTGAGGAGAAAGATTTAAAAGGGACCTGAGGAGCAAGTTTTTCGCACCCAGGGTGATTTGCGTGTGGAATGAACTGCCAGAGGAAGTGGTAGATGCAGGTTCAGTTACAGTTATAACATTTAAAAGACATTTGGACAGGTACAGGAATAGGAAAGGTTTGGAGGGGTGTGGGCCAAGTGCAGGCATGTGGGACTAATTTAGGTTGCGAAACATTCACAAATTGAAGGGTCTATTTCCATACTGTATGAATCTAACTTATATATTTGATCAGGTGAAGAGACCAAAGGTATAGTAGCTAAATTTGCTGATGACACAAAGGTTGATAGAAAAGTGAGTTGTGAAAAGGACAAAAGGAGATAGATAGGTTAAATGAGTGGGCAAAGATCTGGAAAATGGAGTACAATATGGGAAAATGTGAAATAATTTATTTTGGCAGAAATAATAAAATTTTTAAATGAAAGTTTGCTGTTCTCTGAGATGCCCAAAGATCTGTTTAGCTGAGTGCATGAAGAACGTTAGTATGCCGGTACAGCAAGTAATCAGGGAAGCTTATGGGATATTATGGTTTATTGCGAGGGAAATTGATGCAGTTATGCTTCTGTTATAGAGGGCATTGGTGAGACTGCATGTGGAGTACTGTGTACAGTACTGATCATTGTGCTTACAGAAGTATATTAGTATATTGGAAACAGTTGAGAGAAGGTTTACTGGACGAATACCTGGAATGAGCAAATTGTTTTATGAGGAAAGGCTACACCAGCTAGGCCTGTGCCTTCTGGAGTTTAGAAGAGTCTGGAGTGACTTAGTTGAAACATTAAGATCGTGAGGAGGCTAGACTGGGTGCATGTTGAAAGGATGTTTCCTCTTGGGGGAGAATCTAGAACTAGGGGTCTTAGATTAAAAATAAGGGGTCGCCCATTTAAGACAGATGGGGAAATATTTCTTTCTCTGCGCGTTTTGTTTGGAATTCCCTTCCTCAAAAGGCAGTGGATAAGAATTTTAAAATATTTTAAAGGCAGTAGTAGATAAATTCTTGGTTACCAATGTGATGAAAGATTACCTGAGATGTGAAAGAACGTACAGTTGAGGTTAAAATCCGATCAGCTATGATCTTACTGAATGAAGGAAACTGAAGGAAATGGTGCTTGCTCTTATTATGTAGAATGACGTAGGCCAATCGGAGTTTAGTTTTCAGTGGGAAAGCATATGGAGAACAGCAGTGACATTATCACCAGTTTAAAATGTTATGGAAAGGGACAAGGTACTAGCAAAAATATAAATGCCTAACCAGAAGAAAGTGTTGATGTTTTCTAAATGACCTTTTTAAAAGACATTTAACAGAGTACATCAGCATAGCTGTATTAACAAAATTAAAACTTGTTGGCTTAAAGAAGCAGAAAGACTAAGAAGTAGTGGCAAGCAATTGTTTCATGCTGGAGGACAGAGAATACAATTCTTTGCTATGGGTATATGCTTTTGATATTAGTGCCCCGAACTTAGAAATACAGGATATAATTTCAAAGTTTGCAGGTGATATGAAGCATGTAAATGTGCTGCAATTTGTATTTAATAAGTTATTTTTAACATAAAACATCTTAAAATAATTAACAGGGAATTATAAAATTATTTGGTTCTGTGCCACATTAAAGGAGCATCTTAAAGGTGGAAAGAGGGTTAGACTGAGAGGTTTAGGAAACGGGATAACAGCACTTCAAGAGGAATGGTGAAATGGATAGATGCGACACGGAAGGATGTTCTGATACCTTTTCTGGTATAAGGAATCGGGGAGGAAATACAAACCCCAGAACAGTTTTAAAGGGCATGCAGGAACAAAGGGATGAGGCAATGGTAGGTGGGACTGTATACATAAACGTTTGAAGGCAGTAGGACAAGTTGAATAGATCTTTTTTAAAAAGTAAAAAGCAAAAGAATGAATCCTTGGTTTTACTTAGTGTAAGAACGATGAAGTTAGACTGAACCTTTTTAAATAACGAAACAAAATAACACAAAACAAAGAATATTCTGATTAAGAGTCAATGGAGTCAAAATGCTCATCTGCTGTTTTCCCACAGATGCGGCCAGACCTGCAAAGTTTTGTTAGCAATATCTGTCTGTTTTAATTTTAAAACACTGGTTCAGCTGCAGTAAGTGTTTTGTGTTCAGTGCTGTGTGTCACTCTTGTAGGGAGAATGTCAAGGGTTTGGTCATGTTCAGAAGAGATTTTGCTATAATATGCTGCAGTTATGTAGAGTGGTTGAGGTCATTGTCTTCAAAACACAAAAGGTGAGCAGATTTTAAAAAGTAATGCACCATTTTGAAAGATTTTGGTGGATTGAATGAGAAATACAGTAGCGCCTCGACTTACGAACTTAATCCGTTCTGGGACCTGGTTCGTGAACCGAAAAGTTCGCGAACTGAGTCAATATTTCCCATTGTTCGGATAGCGTAAGAATGCTTGGATGGCTGTTCACAGCGCACGCGCCAAAGACAATGAATGAGATCATGCGGGGCCCAAGAGCTTTTGCGTTCAACAAACGTGTAGCTAAGCAGAACAATGAAACCGCGTGGTCGCATACGGTCTTTTTACGTTCTTACTTTAGTTTGTACCTTGAATTTCGTACGTACGTTGAAGCAAAATTTACATACAATCCTGTTCGTAAACCAATTTGTTCTTGAACGGGGTCGTTCATATGTCGAGGTGCTACTGTAGTTCACAATGGCAAAAGGTTTGTAAACCAGGGGTGCAGGTTTTTGTGATTGGTAAAAGGACCAAAGATCATGAGGGAACCTTTTTATTTTATGCAATGATGTGTTGTGATGGTGGCGGTTTGCTGCCTGGAAGGGTTGTAGAAACACATTCAATTGTAACATACAACAAAGATTTGAATAAAAACTTGAAAAGTGGAAAATATGCAAGATTGTGATGAAATTGCAGCAAAATGGTGTTAATCCACAGAAACAGCCCCTCATTCACTGTGTCTATGCTGACCAAGTAACACCAAACTGCACTAATCCCATTTACCTGCAATCGGTCCATAGTTTACTACGCCAAAATTTTAAGTGCTCTTCCAGATGCTTCCTTAATGTTGCAAGAATACTTGCCTCCACCACTCACTCGGGTACCACCTTCCATATTTCTAACACCCTCTTTGAAAAAACGACAAGGATGATTGATGATGGTAGTGCAGTGGATGTTGTCGATGTGGATTTTAGTAAGGCATTTAATAAGGTCCCACATGGCAGACTGGTTAAAAAGTAATAGGAATAGTAATAGGAAGCTCCTTGGATGCTGCCTGAACTGCTGTGCTCTTCCAGCACCACTAATCCAGAATCTGGTTTCCAGCATCTGCAGTCATTGTTTTTACCTGGTTAAAAAGTAAGAGTGCATGGGTTACAGGGTAATGTGTCAAATTGGATTGAAGGTTGGCCTCGTAACAAGAAACCAAAGGTAAAGTTCATGGTTGCCCTTGTGAATGGAATGTTGTTTAAGTGGTGTTCCACAGACTGTGACATTGGAATCCCTGCTGCTTGTTTTATACACTAATGACTTCGATCTGAACATGCCAGAGTAGGGGAGCACAATTGGGAAATTTGTAGACAGGACAAAAAAATTGGTCATGTAGAGGATAGCTTGAAGCTCCGAAATGAAAAGATGGTTTGGTGGAGTGGGTAGGGGCGTGGCAAATGGAGTTCAACTCTAAGTGTGAGGTAATGCATTTAGGAAGGTCAAAAAGTGAAATGGGAATAAACAGGAATTTACTGAGAGGGGTAGATGAAATGAGATATCTTGGCATGCAAGTGCACAGGTTCCTCAATAAACCAGTAAAGGTAGATAAAGAAGGCATAGGATAAAGGAGGGTATCAAATGCATACATGCTGGGCAAAAGGCTGCTGCATAAGATAACAGTGCACAGCGTTACAGGCAATGTATTAGCATGCTTAGAAGATTGGTTACCTAACAAAGGGAAGAGTTGGAATGAATGAGTGGTTTTTCTAGTTGACGATCAATGGCAAGTAGTGTGCCTCAGGGATCAGTGTTGGGACCACAATTGTTTACAATTTACATAGATGATTTTGAGTTGAGGACCAGGTGTAGTGTCTCAAAGTATAGTGTATACAAATGCATACAAAGTGGCAAAGATTAGTGAGAAGCATGGGGATTGGGAAATCTTTAAAGGCCAACAGGAATCCATGAAAAAAGCTATAAAGAAAAGTAAGAAGAATTGTGAGAGTAAACTAGCTCAGAATATAAAAACAGAAAGCAAAAGTTTCTACAAATATATAAAAGAAAGAAGAATAGCTAAGGTAAACTTTGGGCCTTTTGAGGATGAGGAGGGGGACTAAATAATGGGAAATGAGGAAATAGCCAAGGTATTGAACAGGTATTTTGTGTTCACCTTCATAGTGGAAGACACAAACAACATGCCAATAATTAATGACAAGGAAGCTATGGCAGGTGAGGATCAAGAAATGATCATTATCACTGAAGAGGTAGCGTTGGGCAAGCTAATGGGGTTAAAGGTAAACTAGACTCCTGGCCTGATTGAATGCAACCCAGGGTACTAAAAGAGATGGCAGGGGCAATTGCAATTGTGGTTGTGGTAATTTACCAAAATTTGGTGGGTTCTGGGGTGGTTCCGACAGATTGGAAAACTGGAAATATGATGCCACTGTTTAAAAAAGGAGGTAGACAAAAGACGAGTAACTACAGGCCTGTTTAGCTTAACTTCTGTCGTGGGGAAAATATTCAAATCTATCATCAAGGAAGAAATAGCGAGACATCCGGATAGAAATTGTCACACTGGGCAGATGCAGCATGGATTCATGAAAGACAGGTAATATTTAATTTATTTACTGGAATTCTTTGAGGACGGTGGACCGGTGGATGTGGTGTATCTGGATTTCCAAAAGGCATTTGACATCATCACGTGCAAAAGGCTGCTGCATAAGATAATGGTGCACCAGTGTTACAGGCAATGTATTAGCATGGATAGAAGATTGGTTAATTAACAGAAAGCAAAGAGTTGGGAGAAATGAGTGTTTTTCTAGTTGGCGATCAGTGGCAAGTGGTTTGCCTCAGAGATCTGTGTTGGGACCACAATTGTTTACAATTTGCATAGATTTTTAGAGTTGGGGACTGAGTGTAGTGTATCAAAGTTTGTAGATGACACTGAAATGAATGATAAAGCAAAGTTTGCAGAGGGATATAGATAGGTTAAGTGAGTGAGCAAGGATCTAGCAGATGGAGTACAATGTTGGTAAATGTGAGGTTATCCATTTTGGTAGGAATAACAGAAAAATTAACTATTATTTAAATGGGGGAAAAGATTTGCAGCATGCTGCTGTACAGAGGGACCTGAGTGTCCTTGTGCATGCATCACAAAAAGTTGGTTTGCAGGTACAGCAGGTAATTAAAAAGGTGAATGGAATCTTGTCCTTCATTGCTAGAGGAATGGAGTTTAAAAACTGAGTTGTGCTGCAGCTGTATAGGGTACTGGTGATGTCATACCTGAAGTACTGTGTATAGTTTTGGTCTCTTTACTTGAAGGGATGTACTGGCATGGGTGGGGGTGCAAAGGAGGTTCTCTAGGTTGATTGCGAGAATGAGAGGATTGGTTTATGAGGAAATATTGAGTAGACTGGAACTATACTCATTTGTATTTAGGAGGGGGGAGGAATCTTCGAGAAACATATTAAGTTACGAGGGGAATACATAAGATAGAAGTAGGGAGGTTGTTTCCACTGCTGGGTGAAACTAGAACAAGGGAACATGGCCTCAAAATGACTTGTGTTGAGGAAGAATGTCTTCACCCAGAGCATTGTGACTCTGTGGAATTTCCTGCCCAGTGAAGCAGTTGAGGCTACCTTGTTGAACGTTTTTCAGGCAAAGATGGATTTTTGAACAGTAAAGGAATTAAGGATTATGGTGATTGGGCAGATAAGTGGAGCTGAGTCCACGAAGAGTTCGGCCATGATCTTTTTGAATGGTGGAGCAGGTGCCTACCCTTGCTCCTATTTCTTATGTTTTTATGTTCATATGAAATGTTTTTCTTCATTGGCAGATATATAGAATACAAAAGAAGGGGTATATGAAACAATAAAAGACACAGGTGAGACCACAACTGGTGTATTGTGTGCAGTTCTGGTCCCCACATTACAGGAAGGATGCAATTGCTCTGGAGAGAGTGCAGAGAAGATCTACTAGACAGTTGTCAGGGCTGGAGAGTTGTAGCTACGAGGAGAGGTTGGGTTTGTGTTTCGTGGAATAGTAGTCTGTGAAGTGACATTATTGAGGCCTGCAAAATTTTGAGTGTTCGAGAGAGTAGACAAGGGGACCCTGTATCCCTTGGCAGAAAGTTAGAAAACCAGGGGTCATAGATTCAAGATGAATGGATTAGAGGGAGCAAGAGGAAAACCGTTTTTTTTACAAGAGGGTGGTGGGTGTCTGTAGTTTGCTGCTTGAGTTGGTGGTGGAAGCAGAGACCCTAAACTCTTGTTAAAAGTACCTGGATCTATCCCTTAAGTGCTGTAAGCTGCATGGCTATGGACTATGTGCAGGAAGATTGGGTTACAAAGGGTCTCTTGGTATCTTTTAGCATGTTTAAGATGGGCCAAATGGCCCCCTTCTGTGTTGTATCACTTCTATGGTGCTAAACTCTACATTAATATGGCAAATTTTACTTCAGTTGCAGGATAAAGATAAAAATACATTTCATGAAGAATTTATCAATTTGTTGAAGTATCCCATGACCATTTACAAGCGAGAGCCAGCAGTAGAACGAATAATTGAATTTGTTGCAAGGTTTGTTACTGCATTTGAAGAGCCTGGAGATGAAGAAATTGATGAAGAAAATTCTTTCATGTCATTCCTATTTCATTTTTTGCTCAAGGTGCAGTGTTATTTCTGAAGTTCTTGCATACGAAAACAGACAGCATGGATTTTACTGCTATTTCATTTTACTTACTAAAATCTGATTGATAATGGCTTTCCTCCCTATGTCATTTTTCAATATGAAAATGCTTTTAAATTGTAAGAAAATATCTAGTGCAATATCAGCATTGGCCCTTTTTGTATTTTTGATATGAACTTTGATTTGTTGTCCAGGAAAGTTTTTTTTCAACACTACGATGCTAAAAACTAACCTTGAAGCGACCAGCTTTTCATGGTGTTTTGCAAATTTATTCTGTTTTTCTTTGAAAAAGTGCTGCCTTTAAGATAGGGTTATTCTTGTATTGTCCTCCCCTGGCCCCTCCCCCACAACACGCGCACACACACACACACACACACACACACACACACACACACACGCAATTATTCCTGTTGAATTATTTTAACTCTGTTCAATTTTATCTTTATTATATGATTGCACTCAATTGCCATTAAAATATGAATGTTTGCTGTTTCTGGGCATTTCTTTTCTAAATTAATTGCTGCATTTACCTGCATAGATGTAACTGCTGTTCAAAATGATGTGCTTTTAGATACTCTGATACAAGCAATGGTGTGTTTATTTTAAACTTTTCACCCACCATAATGGAATTTTTTAAAAAAATAAGTCACGTTTTGAGCTTTTTCTTCAAGGATTTATCCAGTGCAAGATTAATGTCTAAATTTGTGTTGGGTGAAGTTCTCACAGATGCTGAGTAAACTTGTGCAATTGTGACAAAACTAATTCTTAAAGTATACAGATAACTTTAATCCAAACTTTTGAATGCTTGATAAATTGACATAACTAATCTTGAAACTTAATGAAAGAAATGTAATGTGTTCAATTTGAATGTAACTATTTTGGTTGGGACCATTGATTTTTGTTTTTAACCTTCTGCTGATAGTCTCACAGTGCATGTAGCCACGCTGTTCGATTCCGTGCCTGCCAACTTATCAACAAACTTCTTGGTAGTATGTCAGAAAATGCACAGATTGATGATGAGCTGTATGACAGTATCTATGAAGCCATGCTAGTGAGATTAAAGGACAAATTTCCAAATGTGAGAATACAGGCTGTATTTGCTGTGTCCAGACTTCAAGACCCCACTGATGAAAATTGTCCAGTAATTGATGGTAAGTATTGGTATATACAGTGTATTCAGTCTATTTGTTTACTGTGAATGCTGACATTTGAAATTTTTAAATTTCTATGCCATCATATCAGTTGAATATTCAGTTTTTTTATTTGTGAAATGAAGTTAAACAATGTTTTAAAGAGTTTTTAAAATACCCATGATGCAAGTCTTGTTTTTTTTTTGCGTGGTTTGGCTCTTAACCTAGACTACATGGAGATAGTGAGAACAAGGTCCCACAGTTGGTTTGGCATAATAAAGGGATATAGTCATAATTGGGAGATCGTTTCTGCAGTTTTGGGTGGAAGTGGGAAGTTTGTACAGCTTAGCAATCACTTAAAATTGTTATCTTTATCTGTGTGGAGGTGCAGTTACAAAACGTTTCTTCTGCAAAATGTGCAACTTTTATAAAATATATTGGCTTGAATTTTGCGGTCATTGGCAAAGTACGGGCACTTACTGCTGATCTCTAAGAAACTTGTTCACAAAGGAGTAATAATCTCTGGCTGACATTTCCAATTTCCCAGCAGCAGTTTATAATTTGGTGTCCTGAGATTTAGCATTAGTGACGTAGGGAAGTTAAAAGTAGCTAACCACTTAACTTTTAATTTAAAATTTTGCTCAACACATTGTGTATGAGTGTAATGAGATGGAAAGTAACAACAAAGCTGAGCAGACATTAAAAATAAGTTGTTTTAAAAATATTAATTTTTGACTATTATGGCGAAATTTGACACACCATGGATATAACATTAGCTTCTTAGCACTACTTAGGGTATTTGGTAGGAACTATAATGTTGGCAAAGCCCATTTTCATCTAATTTACCAAGGGATAATTTCCTCAGTTTTTTGGTAAGGACCTTCTTGTCAACTCAGATCTCAAGTGTGAAAGCAGTCTCTGGAAATTTCTACAGTGCATCCTATGAAAAATTGTAGATTTACTGGCAATTGTTTCTGGGTTACTATGTTATTATACACATGTCCAAACTCACCAAGTTGCTGTCATTTTAGTGGAGTGGTGAGATTTCCGAAAACTGACATTTTGATGTAATTCCCACAGCAAAATTTGGCCATCGCTGGTGACAAAGTGCAAATATTCAATTTATCTTTTTTATCTTATGTAGTAAAGAACTTGCTATATTAATAGTGCCTGGTGATATTAAATAGTTAAAGTGCACTAATAGTAAACCATTTATTTTAGCATACTTGCACTTAATTGAATGCGACACCAATCCAGAGGTGAGACGGGCAGTATTATCCTGTATAGGGCCATCAGCAAAAACTCTAACCAAGATAATTGGACGTACAATGGATATTAAAGAGAATGTCAGAAAATTAGCCTATGAGGTGGGTGTTAAAAGTGTGTGTGAGAATATTTGTGCTGCCTGGCCCTTGTGTTGAATTCTACTCAGTTCCTTTTCACTCTCCAAGCAAATTTAATAATGAAAGTTCATACTTTTTATAAATCTGCAGAAAACATTTGATCATTACATTAATTGTCGCGGGTTCCATTATAAACTCCAATAGGTAGCGACCTTTAAAAGTATGGGTTTGATACACTTTATGACAGCTTAAATGATACAGATATTAGACTTGTGAGGAAAATTAAAACATGGCACCTTTTTGCTTTTTTGTTTGTTTATTTTTGTAATTTCATTCTCGAGCCATTCCTTTTTTTTAACTACAGCCTTTATAAATTATTAGTTGATCGTTAGGCCTTAACCTTGCATGTTCTTTCTATTTTAATATGCACAAAGTTTCACTGGTGTTTTTTAACAAACAGATTAACTTGATACGGTTTTAAGAGAAACCTTCAATATAAGCAGCTTCAACTTCCCTTCAAAGTACTTAGTTACTTCAAAAGAAAGGCAAATTTTAACATTTAGAAAAACAAAGATGCCAGGCATGGAGGACATGATCACCTGAAAGTTATTGTCCAAGTCTCTCACTATCTCAGTTTGAAAGTATATTGCTGCACTTTCACTTCAAAATATTGTAACTTTCTCCTGAAAGCAGCATACTTGAATCTTAAACATACGGATTATGGAAGCTCAACAGGGCATTTCACCACCATCTTTCTCAATAAAAATTATTTCATGGAATGTGTTCATTGCTGGCGAGCATCCCTAATTGCTTTCAAGAAGGTAGTGTTAAGCTGGTTGCTTTCACTGCTGCAGTCCATGTGGTAGATGTGTACCCGCAATGCTATTAGGAGGGGAATTCCAGAACTTTAACACAGTCAGTGAAGGAGTGGTGATATAATTCCTAGTCAGGATAACCTGAAGCTTGATGGGAAGTCTATTGGTGGTGGTAGTGTCCCCATATTTCTGTTACCTTTGTTCTCCGAAGCGATAGAGGTCACAGGCTTGAAGGTACTGTTGAAAGAGGTTTGTTCTCTCAGACAACTGGAGGATCGGCAATAACTTCTAACCTTGCAACGATACCCACATTCCACAAATAAGTGTATGATAACCGAGAGGCAATGTTGTTCTCTAATTTAGCTCTCAGTAACTGAATGTTGGTTAGCTTATATGGCGAGATCGATACACAAAAATCAGAAACATGGTAAATTGTGGAAGCCTTCCTACCTTACCCCCCCTGCTTGTGGAGTGGTTACCTTCAAGTTGGACATAACACAGACATTTCTGCACATCCAGTTTGTTATCAAATTAATCTTCACTTATTTGAATGATACAGTATTCCTATTGATTTGTAAATAATGCCGAAGGATGAAAAGCTGCAATTTTTTTGCATTAAAATATAATATTTTAAATGTGCATTGCATCTTCTCTTACCCCACTATTGACAGCTGCAATTTAAGATGCCTAGGCCACAAACTCTGAAGTTCTAATTCTAAATGTCTCTGCCCTTTCATCTCTCTCTCACCGTTTAAGACCTTTCTTGAAAATAATTTGTTTGACTAGTCTTCCTGATAAGTCCTTTTAACTCATTGTTGATTTTTAAAAATTTATATCTGAAAGTTTTGGACTGTTTAAAGGGCAATTTTGGTTGTTAATTAAAATGAATAGAAAATAGATTTTTATCTCTTTTAGCAATGATGTTTATATTTTTAAAATTTACATGATACAATTTCTATCACAAATATGTTGGCATGTGGCACAAACTTGGCATGTGGTTCAGCAAATTTATCAATTATCTGTCCATTTAGGTTTTAGCAGAAAAGATCCATATAAAAGCATTTTCCATTGCACAGAGGGTAAAACTTCTTACACAAGGCTTGACTGATCGTTCAGGTAAGTTATATACATGTAACATAGCTAATAACAGAGTTAATTTCAAAGCCTCCCAAATTTTGAATTGTGTAGCTGTGCAGACTTTGAATCAACATTCATTGTATTTTAAGATTTTCTAAACAAAAATTGTAAGCCAAAGTTTATAGTATCCCAATAGAAGTGTCTCCAGTTTGAAAATATTCACATTAAGCTGGCAATCTATTTTTTCTTCAGCCCCATTTTTTTTTAGTTTATAGTATCTAATATCCTACATCAGGAAAATGGTGCAGTTCAAGTTGGTGAACCTTCATATATTTCAGCAAATATTTTGTAGTGAGAAGAAAAATTGTTTTCCTTAACCAGCATGCAGTTCTGGATAAGATGCAATCAATAATCCTTATCAATAGAATTGGTAACACCATCTTGTGAAATGGGTGAAACGCAAGTATGGTCAATGCACTATATGCTCTACTCCATTTTTATTTGCTACACTGCTGCACATCACTTCCAGCAAATTTGACGTGGCAACAGTTCAGAGAACAGGTCGGAAACTGTTAAACCTATGCCAACTTCAATACAAAACCTAACCCACTCCAACCTCAGTCATTGAGGAATAGAATACAGCTAATAAACTCATTCTAAAGGATCTCCAACTCGTTGCTGGCTCCTTCTCTGAAGCATTTAAAGAAATGGACCTTTCCCAGAACAGCAGAAAATTGACATCATCTTTCAACCTGTAGATGAAAATAGGACTCTTGTATATTTTTATAAGCAGGTTACCTTTTATAAAATGTCATTCACAAAGGTGTTCCACTACTTGGAGTATAAAGAAATATATTTCACTGAGGAGCATTCAGTGCTAGAGCTATTTGGGGGAAAAAACTCAAGACGAGGGTGTGGATGCTAGCGATGAGTTAAAGGGGACAAGTAGCCAGAGTTTGTAAAGGGAAATTTGAGAGGGTTCGAGGCTAGGAGGGAGTTACAAAGAAAGGGTGGCATAAAGCCCTAAAAGTATTTCAATACAATAAGGAACATTTTGAATTGGAGGTTGTAGGGGACCAGGATTCAGTATAGATCAGGAAATGTTGACCAATTCAAATTTGAAGTTATCTTACCATTCTGTGTAAGTTTGTTTTTGGTTTGTGGAATCAAGCCTTTTAGATGGTACTATTGTTAATTTTTGGATTGGGCACTTCCACTATTCTTTGTGGCCAGCCTCCTATCCTTGCAAAGCTTGAATTTGAGACTGGGCTGCCTCCATCATAACTTGTGTAGGTCCATTCATTCACCTGTCCTTGCTGACCTATGTTAGCTCCCTCTCCGGCAATACGTTATGTTAAAATGGCTTGTCTCTGTGTTGATGGAGTTGGAATGTACATGGAAGGATCCTGGGGCAACCAGAAGTCTTGATGAACAGATATAAGTGAAAATTGCTTTAGAATTTAAGCCTCCAATTGGCTGATTCAGTGATGCTTAGAACACTTCATGATTGTCCCCAGCTCTGAACCTTAGTGAAGAGCTAGGCCAGATATGATTGACCTGTCTGGATGCTTAGCCAAAAAAAGTCTAACATTGTCTAAAACTGTTTGACTCAACTACTCAATTGCCCATTGCCTATACACCCTCTATCTCGCCTACTCAATTAAAGACTTGCCCTTGTAAAAAGTAACTGAATATGACAAGTGGTATCATGTTTCCTCCTTTCCTTGAGCCAACTTTGGTAGATTTCCTGCATTTATCCTAAACTGCCTGTTTGGTCCATTTCTGCTTTTGCTGGGATCAGAATATGTGTCTGAAAATGGGTATTGTTACGATGTAATGCCACTAACCAGAAGATTTGGGATTTCCAGTTTGAAATTATCATAAGTGTTTTACAATCCCGTTGTTGTTTTGTCAATTCCTTTGTTGGCTCTATCCTTACAATCCTCTGAAATCTGTGATTGTGATTGTTCAATCTGCTGTTTTTATCCCGCTAATTTTCAATTGTTCCACCATTTCCAGTCAACTGAGTTCTAATCTCTGGATTAAGACTTTTCTTAAAATTTTCTTTTCTGGTCCTAATATCCCTTTGTGTAGCTTGGTATCGCATTCAACAGTCTTGAAGTGCCTTTGGATATTTTATGCTTATAGAAGTTCGATATAAATGCAGGTCTGTTATTTTGTATCTTTGGAAAGAAGCATTTTTTTAGCCATTGTTGATAAGGTTGATTTTTGGTAGCAGGTTGGCTTTTGCACTTCTTGAGCAGAGTGCTGTATAAAAGCTTCACGATGGCTCAGTGGTTAGCACCGATGTGCCTCAGTGCCAGGGACCAGAGTTCAATTCCAGCCTGGGCAACTAACTCTCCCAGTGTCTGTGTGTGTTTCTCTGGGTGCTCCGCTTTCCTCCCCTCGTGCGAAGATGTGTAGGTTAGGTGGATTGGCCATCCTAAATTGCCCATAGTGTCCAGGGGTGTGCAGGCTAGATGGTTTCGCCATGGGAAATCTGAGTTAGGGTAGGGGGGTCTGGGTGGGATGCTAGGAAGGAGAGTTAGTTTGGACTCAATAGGCTGAATGGCCTACTTCCACACTGTAGGTATTCTATGTTCCTGAATGTATATTTATCTGTTCAAGTAATGTGATTGTTTATTCTTTATATTTTTAATATTACAGATGCTGTGAAAGAAGTGGTACAGAAAAAGTTGTTGCCAGCTTGGCTTCGCACAATGGAGGGCAACATTTTAGACTTGCTCCACCGTCTGGATGTGGAAAATTGTGTTACTGTGGCTGAATCTGCACTTAATGCCTTGTTTGCCCAAACCCCTCTTGAAGATTTGGTTGAAAAGTGTCAGAGTCTAAATCATGGGTGGGGCAGCCTTTTTGTATGGAAAAAAGAATTATTTTGTACATG
This sequence comes from Chiloscyllium punctatum, assembly GCF_047496795.1. Taxonomy (NCBI): domain Eukaryota; kingdom Metazoa; phylum Chordata; class Chondrichthyes; order Orectolobiformes; family Hemiscylliidae; genus Chiloscyllium; species Chiloscyllium punctatum. Next base: position 51,260,368 of record NC_092739.1, read on the forward strand.
CTTATTTAATGTTAGTTGCCTGATGTCTGTTGAGGAACAATTTGATTTGGAAATACAAATTCACAGACTACAAAGTATTGAAATCATGTCAATAACAGCAGCAATCAACCAGTAGGTTTTATTTCTTCGAGAATAGAATTTAGAAATTTTCTTAAGTTTGTATTGAACCTTGACTGGTCCATGGTTAATGTCCTCTGTTGTGGTTGCCACATTTAGTTTCTAAAACAAAAGGCTGTGGAGGCCCTTGAGAAGATTCAAATCTACAGATTTTTGAAATAGTGATAAAGTTTGGTGCAGAGTGGAACAAAATTAAAGACTGTTAATAGGAGAAAAGCACAACTGGAAAACATCGTGAATTTAGTAGAAGCTACTTTGTCCAGAGAACAAAATGTGGGGAAAATGTGGATTTCGTTAAAACAAGATCTAGTTGATGTTTATTCCATAGATATATTGAGGGGAAATAAGATCACCATACGGGGGATGAGGGAATAGGGCATTCATTTATAAGAAAGAATAGATGTATACTTGTATGAATAGATGAGTTAAGCTGCGTGACTTGAATCTGTTCGGTATACTCTATGTAGAAACAAGTATAATTTGTCCAGGACTGCTGTACTTGTTTCAAGATTTCTTGAAAATCTATGGCATTTCCTATCTGTCCTTTAGTGCTACCTTGTTACCACATTAAGCAATTCTTCACACACATTGCAATTTTACTTGAACAGGGCATTTGTTTCTTAAACAAGATCTAAGTTCTGTCTTGCATAATGAGTTAATTTGTAAATGTGAAATGAAAATGAATATTGTCATAGTTGCAGAGGACCATAGACTGTTCTCATTAGAGAGAGGCAACTGGCAATGAGCTTAACCTGAGGGTCAATGTTTCTCAGGTGAGATTGGGAACGTGGAGTCTTTGTGGTGATGTCAGCCAGTGTGGGAATTGAATGTGCACAGTTGTTGTCAATCTGCATCACAAATTAGCTGTCCAATTAACTGAACTAACTGACCCCAACATTTTTAAAACTAGATGTAATTAATATGTGAAGCCAATAGCAGTGTAAAAATGTTTTCATACTTCTCTTATCAAAGAACTTTATTAATGATTTTAGAATGATGATAGAAAATGTCAGCATGCATTACCTGCTGCCACTTTTTCACGCTAACACTTAAGAGGTCCTTTGTTGCTGATGGAGCTGGCCTTTGAAAGAGAGATTAATCTGAGGTCCTGTTGGCCCAGTTGTTTAAATGTTAAATATCTCGAAACTAAAGTAGTGATAGACTGCTCTTTAACCAACCTCCATCAAAAATATTTTGAGATAATCTTTCTCTCTACTCTGAAACCTTGGTGTATTTGGGAAGCCAAGCAGGCCATTAAATCCGTGGACTGTTCTACCTTGTGGTTAGATCATGGAGGATATGTGGCTCACCCTTACTTGGCTTGCCTTTGATCCACATCTCTCAGTAGCCTCACATGTTAAATTTTGTGTCGAAATTTCAAATTGATCTGTATCCTCATTTTCTTTTTGGGAAATAATTCCACCTTTCCATTCCTCCTTACGTGAAAAAGTATTTCCTGATTTCACCCTAATTTTGCTCATTTTAAATTTGTGCTTTGATTCCCCAAAAGAGAAGCTCGATATTCTGCAGCTATTGTATCAAGCTAAATGTTACCAGATCATCCTTCAACGATGTAGCTTGCATTTCCAAATTTACATTTGTGCAACCAATCCTCTCAATTTAATCTGTTAAACCCCCATATAATTTTGTGAATCTGTGCTGTACCCCTGCCACAGCTAGAACTGAATTAAATATTATGATGCATGGTATGCAAAATGACTCTTGTTTGCCTACGTTGACAGTTAAGATACTTTATTACTTATTATTGTAAATTCATAAATAAAGCCAAGTGATTAATTATATTCAGTAACATGAGTTGTATCATGTGGATGGTTAGTTAGAGCTGTTACCCCTGGAAAAACAATAGCACAGAGCATTTGTCCGACTGTTGATGTTTTTGGGTTCTCTACGTCAACTGCCATGCTTATATCTATTCATCCAAAATGTTCGCTATGCATCCTCCATATAATTTAGGCAGCAAGACAAAGTAAGATTATCTGATGAAGGGTTGATAGCGATTTCATCTCTTGAGTTCAAATTCCAGTCCTCGCTTTCAGCACACGATTAAAACTGACACTTAAGTGCAGAGTTGATGAGAGGCATTGTTAATGTCTTTTAGATAAGGATTCAGTTTAAATTGCCTATCCAATGTTCAAGTGAATGCGAAAGATCACATTATACAATCCAAATTTCTCAGTATCTTGGCCACATTGTGCCCTCAACCAACACCACAACCAAATTTATAAATTCATTTCTTGGTAATTTACCAAGACCTCTCCATAGCATTTTCCCAACCCACATCCCTGTCATCTAGAAGAACAAGGGCAACAGATATATGGAAACTCTGTCACCTGCAAGTTTCCCTCCACATTGCTCATCATCCTGATTTGGAAGTATATTATTGTTGCTTCACAGTTATTTGATCAAAATCCTAGGACTCAATGGTAGCACTGTGGGCTTTCCTACACTAAATGGACTGAGGTGATTCAAGAAATAGCTTGTCACCTGTTACCCCTCAAACCATTTTTAAGCTAGTAGCCCAGACCATAACTTTGCTATTTGTTTTAGGTAAGTGAATAGTGGATATTCCCAGAGTGAATTAGCTGATTCAACTGCCAGGTTTTAAACAAACCAAATTTATTTACAAAATTATGAAATGAAACGCAAAGCACAAAGTAGAATACTGGAAAGCTTATCCGATCCACAAACCCAACAGACGATCCTGACGTAATGATGCAGTCCTAATAGATGCATCCCTTAATACAAAGAGTAAAAATGAAGCAAACCAGGGTTTACAGGCTTGGAAGATAGAGACACAGTTACTGTACTGAATTAAAAACTCTAATCTAAACAAAGGCTAGCTACATATAAGACATGAAAGCCTAAGGCCGGAGGCATTCTCTGTTAGGGGTAAACAAAAAGGGCCCCAAAAAGCTTTTCAAACCTAGCCTAGTTGGAGCCTGGCAAATAATCCCCTCTCTGGGGAAAAAAAACCTCAAAGGAATAGTAACCTTATAAAAAGATCAGCATTGTGACACAGTTTTGAACAGTTCAATGGGCAATAAATGCCAACCTGTCATTGAGACCCACATCCCTAGAATAGATTTTTAAAAATTATAATACATTAGTTGCTAAATTTTCTTAAAACAGTGACTATGTTCCCAAAAGAATAAGTTGTAAATTGCATTTACATGTGATGTCCTAACTCTCTGGATGTTTTAGAAATTATGATTACTTCTTCAGCATAAAGCAATGATTTGTAACTTCTTTGATGATATTTCAACCTGCCTTGTGAAAATGTTGTCTTATCTTTCAGAAAGGTGATATCAGCAGAAAGTCTTACTTGTGAGAATGCTCTATATTGGAGATGCCTCTGCAAATACATAAAGTCAATGGGAGATGAAAGGGAGGAAGCCTTAGAGAAACTTTTACCTGAAGCAGCCATTTATGCTGCATATCTCTTGAGGTACACCTCTTGAAATTTCTTATGAATTTAAAATATGATGTTGTCAGTCTTTCCAAACCTATTTTGGCTTATGAAAATGTTTCTCATTTAATTTTCAGCCATTTCCCACGTCTGATCTGTTTTACACTGCCAGTTTCCTCACTATATAGCTCTTGTATAATTACAGTTGTTGACATTGAAGTATTTTGCTTGGTGCATATAGAAAATAATGTATGTGGAATATAAAAGAGATTTGCATGTGCTTGATCATAAATTGAAATTATTGCAACAATAGTTGGTGGCAACAATTAAAGTAAGTCTGTTGCTGATGAATTGAAAGTTTGAATTGATCTTGAAATAAAGAAGCAATAGTGCTGGTTTATAATTAATTTTTGTCTGATGGAACATGAGTACTGTACGGTTGCCACATTATGAAAGGATAAGGGGATCAAAGGTTATGGGGAAAAGTGGGGTTGAAAAACCTATTGGCCATGATTGAATGGCAGAGCAGACTCTATAGCCTGAATGGCCTAATTTCTGTTATGTCTCGTGGTCATTGCAGCTATTGAAAGGGTAACTGATGAAAAGCAATAATGAGAGGATGAAGGAATTGGATAATGAGAAAAGTATAAATAAGCTTATTGTAATAGAGATTAAAAAGTCATGGCTGCCTATGATTCCAAAAGGGCCAAATAAGGTAGACTAATAGTTATTTCAGCTGTTCAGTACAGCAGAACCTGAAGCCACAACCTGGATTTAAAAGGGGATAAATTAAAAACTAGTTATTTCAGTGAGTGGTTAATCTGAGTAGCTCACTGCAGCAGACAATGGGACAAGATAGAGCTGATTTGTCAGATGCAAGTTATACTTTTGTTGAAACTAATAATATTTTGGCATACAGTGCGAACAAGTAATTTGAAAAATTAATGGTGTAGCAATCTCCTGAGGAGCAGACGACTGAAATATGTAGTTCGCTAAGCTTTCCAGCACTGGGAAATGCAGCTTTCCTCATGTTTGGCTCTGTTGTGGAGTAATTGATGGAGATTGACCATCTTGATTAGGCAGTGACACTATTGTTATGTCATGTGACTTCCAGGAATGATGGTGATTTACATTAACCTTCATCCTCTTTGTCTAACAATTCATATCTGCATACAATCTTTAGGGAACATCCATCTAAACTTTGCAGTTACATTTGCAATGTTCTTCGTTTTGCAATTAGCTACCTGAAAAACCTTCCAATACTGAATGAATCACAAAGAGCTGACTTCGTGAAAATTGAAGAAGTAATGAAGAAAGAATTCATTAGCCAGCAGCTGATCATTCTTGTTGGTTGCCTGGATACATCAGAAGAAGGTGGCAGGTAATTTTTGTTGTCATTTCTTCTAATTTAGCTGCACATATCAGGTATTACAGAGGAATCTCAATGATCCAGCATTCAATTGTCCGAATATCGGATTATCCAGCAAGGTCTCAAGGTCCTGATGCTTGGCTAAACTATGTTATCTGGCATTCAATTGTCTGGAATTCGGTCAACCGAACTAAATACTCCCTGCCCATGCCTTCATATAATCAAGGTTCCTTTGTATTTAAGTTGAAAATCTTGCTACGTTAAAGATGCATTAGCCTCAGAAATAAATTCATATAACTCCCGTAACTACTGTTGAGTTAATCGAAGCTGGATGTGAGTCTCTGAACCATTTTTATGTACTGTATAACAGTTTGTGTTTTATTAATTCTGCTTCAGCATTGGAAATAGAATGGAGCAAGAACTAAAAGCATATGTGTTTAAGTATTCTTAACAGCACACACATTGTAAAATTATCTAATGGTAACATCAAATGCTAATAATTAAACTTAGTGTCAAGACATGAAACAATTTTCTGTATGGGGTGGGGTATAAAGCTGCGAGCTATGGATTAACTAGTCACAGCATGGACGAAGGTTATTTGCCCATCATGTCTATGCCAGTGTTTGGTAGAGCTATTCAATTAGTCCCACTACTTTGCTCTTTCCCCAGAGTCATGTGACTATTTTTTCTTTTAAATGCTTATCCCATCCCTTTTGAAAGTTATTGTTGAATCCAAAGATGTGCAAGTCAGGTAAATTGGCCATGCTAAATTGCCCACAGTGTTGGGTGTATTAGTCAAGAGGGAAATGGGTCTGGGTGGGTTACCGTTTGGAGGGTCAGTGTGGACTTGTTGGACTGAAGGACCTGTTTCCACACTGTAGGGAATCTAATCTAATCTCATCTGTCTTTGACTATCCTTTTCACGCAGTGTTTTGTAGATCACAAGTGTCAAGTTGTTTCTGATTCTTTTATCTTAATGTATTTCTGTATCTTCTAATTACATCTCTCTCTCATTATCCTTGTGTGCTTGAAGAATACTAGTTTTTTTTCTAGCCCCCCCCACCAAACTAAGCAGAGGTTTCCTAAAGTCTTGTGCCTAGAATTAACCACATTGTTCCAATTGTGAACCAAATAGTGCTTTATATAGGTTTGGCATAGCCTCCTTGCTTTTCTATTCTATTCCTCTATACATAAGATTTCCCTTTTGCATTTCCAATAATCTTCTGAACTTTATCTGCCTCCATCAAAGGTTAGCATTCATACATCCCTGTCTCTGTTCCTGCATCTTCTTTAAAATTGAGCCATTTAGCTCATTTTGCCTATCCTTTGAACCAAGATGTATTGCTCCATGTTCTCAATTAAATTTAACCTGTTATGTTCACGTATATATTTCACCAGTCTGTCTATACATATTCTTCAGAAATCTTACTATTCTTTTCATTGTTTGCAACATTTCAGAACTTGCTATCATTTACAATCTTTGAAATTATACCCAGTACACCAGTGTCCAGATCATTAATATACGCCTATAAATGAGAGCAATGGTTCAGATACTTGCCTGGTTGGCAGCAAAATAATTTTCCTCTAATGTGATAATCCCTTATTCATCAAAGTTTTCTGACTCTTGGCCAATGTCAAATCCATATAGATACTGCCCCTTTAATCCCACAATCTTCAATTTTGCTAACATGTCAGCTAAGTGATACTTCATCAACCATAAACAGTCTGAAGTTTTTACCTGTTGAGCTGTTTTGGGAATCTTTCTTTTATTGCTCAGGACTCAATGGTGGGGAAAAAAATGGAGATGAAAACCAATATTGGGGAGGTGGTCTCCATCTCAAAACTTTCCTATTCTAATTCTATTGTCTAATTTATTAGGAAATGTCTGCTGTCAGTGTTGCAAGAAATTCTGATCTTGCCCAACACACCAAGTTCCCTTATTGCGTTGCTAATGGAACAATTGCTGTCTGTCCAGAAGGATGATGACCGGAGGATTCGACTGGTAGGACTGTGCTTCTTCTGTGTTTTTAAATGTGTCAAAATGACTGCCTCCTTTAACACAGCAAGGTTTATAATATATTTGCATCAGTTAATTTAAAACAAAATTCTCCTATACTTTTGAACCTAGACAATTCAGTTTGCTTTGCCTTGGATATTTTGCTTGTTGTGAGACCATTTAACATCATCATGTAATTTCAAACATGGATGAAGACTAAAATCAGATGTCTCAGATGACATTTATTTTGTCAAGAAAATGTGGGTAGCACCAGAAGGTGCAAATTTAACTCCTTTCACCAAAAAGGATGGTGACAGTAATTTAACATCAGTTATTGAAACGTACTTAGAAAAGTTCAAATTAATTAGACAGTCAACGTGGTTTGTGAAAGGAAAGTCATGTTTAACCAGTTTTTTGGAGCTCTTTGAACAAAGAACATGTGCTTTGGATGAAGGGGGTCCAATAGATGAGCTATACTTAGATTTTCAGAAGGCATTTGACAAATTGCCATGTGAATGGTTATTTGGAAAATCAAAGGTCATGTTGTAGGCAATAACATATTGACATGGATCGAAGAGTGGCTAGCCAACAGGAAACAGTGAGTAAGCTTAAATGGATTACTTTCTGGTTGGCAAGCTGTAACTAAAGGTGTACCATGGGAATCAGAACTGCAGCCTCAGCATTTTACGATTTCTTTAAATGACTCTGGTGAAAGAATCGAAGACATGGTTGCAATGTCCGCTGGTGAAATAAAAGTAGGGAAGAAATTTGTTTAGTTGTAATAAGGAGGGTCAAAAGGATATAATACTTAACTGAGTCAGAAAGATCTGGTAAATGGGGTGTAATGTGGGAAAGTGTGAAATTGTACAGTTGGCAGATAGAATGGAAAAATAAAAGTGTATTTTGTAAATGGTGAGAGATTTGATGTTGAAATGAGGCATCTGGGTGACCTTGTTATGAAACCCAAATATTAGTATTCAGGCGCAAAAGGTTAATTAGGAAAGTTAATAGAATGTTATTATTTTTTGCAAGGGAAATTAAAAAAGGGATGGTGATTGTTTCCCTTCTGCATTGTTGAAACATCATCTGGAGTACTGTGTGCAGTATTGATTTCCTTATTTAAGGGAGGACATAAATATTTTGGAAGCAGCTCAGGGGTTTATCAGACTAATATCTGGAATGGGTGTGTTTGATACCAAAAGGTTGGACAGGCTAGGCTTGGGCCTGCTGGAGTTTAGAAGAATAAGAGTCAACTTGTTTGAAGCGTACAAGATCCTTGGCTGTCTTTCCAGGGTAAATGTGGAAAGGATGTTTCCTTTTGTTGGAAATTCTAGACCTGGGGCCACTGTTTTAAAGATAACAAAATATTTTTCTTGAACCTAATGAGTCTTTTGACACTCTGCTTTTTGAGGAACAGAGTATGAATTTTTAAGGCAGAGATAGATCGGTTCTTGATAAACAAGAAAGTGAAAGCTTATTTGATGTAGTCAAGAATGTGGAGTTGAGGTTTCAATCAGATCAGGCATGATCTTATTAAATGATGGAGCTCGCTCAAGTAGCCTCTACCTGCTCCTAATTTGTATGTTTAGATTGCAAAAAGTCTTTCTGCCATCTTCACATCATGGCATTAGTTTACTTGAAGATCATTCGACTTAGTTGATGAGTACTGCAAGAAATATGCTCACAAGAGTCAGTCTAGATTTGTTCTAATCTACCATTTGATAGGGACATCACAGGATTGTGGATTGTGGCATTAAGCAACAAATTTCAGATCTCAGTCAGTGCCTGCATCAGTTATAGTCATGTTGCCTCTTTATACGTCTCTCAACCTGGAGGGATCAATTGAAGGCAGCCATGTTAGATGTATCCCATTGCCAATACCTCTGCTGCATACTGTCTATCTCCATATATGTGGTTCCTGATCTTATACTTTAAGTTAAAACCTTGGTTCACTGATTTCACCTGATGTTCAGTTCAGAATTCTACAATGTATAGGATGTTGTATACAAAAAAATTAGAACATTTTACCCAATCATAGCAGGTCAATATTGGCACAACCATGACCAAGGATACATTGTTGCATATTTTCTGATATTGCCCAACCCTTCATTTGTCAAGGATGCTGGAGGCCATTGGAGGAGTTATAAGCTTAGCTAATTATCTAAGCCATCAATATTGTGTGGACAAGGAATGCCTTATACATCTAAGCTCAATTAACCTCTTTTTGACCACTAGAAGGTGCATTGACCAGTGACAATGCAGCTATGATGTCAAAAAAGTTGGTGTCCACCCTTTTGTAGGACAACTGCTTTTTGATAATTTAATGTGTAATGTATGCCTGAATCTCAGGGGGGGAAAAAAAGAACAGTGGTTTTAGGGCCCCTTCAGATCTCCAAACTGATCTATTATTGCTGTAACCTACTAAAACATCATCATTATCACTGTATTTATTTGCAGATATTGTGAGATTGCAGTATAGCAACTACACCAAGGAAACAATTTAAGGATTGTACAATTTTTTAAAAAACAATCAAAAATTTATTTTGTAATCACTGGAAAGTAGAACCAGATTTAATCAGTGAAAAATACATTTAGAATAGGTTTATTCGTAAGAGTTGCTTTATTTGCCAATAAATGTTGCAATGATTTTGGCAGGTTTTAAAGTGAGACAAAAAGTGGTAGCTTATGCGCAGTGGAATGCTGTCTTTTCTTATGTCTGTGACATAACAGCAGTTTACATTCCATTGCTCCTTTGTAAAATAGCTTCTGAGGTTCGTATCCCAGGCATCTAAATGATAGTGGATGCTCAATGCTTGCATGAACGTCTCAGCTCCAGCTTCCTGCTATCAATTGTGATGACATCATTATAGGAATACATTAGAAAACATCTTGTATAGGATGCCAGGCAAAGTTACAACAGAAACTGAACATTTTCCAATAGAGCAGATAAGTAGAAGACCAAATCACCTCTTGGGAGTGGAATTGAGAATTTAATGGCTCACTAATGTAGACTTTAATAAACAGACAAGATGAAAATAATAATTTAACAGGAAATACATGAATAATACCTTGCATGAAATAAATTAGCATTTTGGGAAAGATAGACATTCGGAGAGCGTGATGCCAAGCTTTATTTGTGAACTTGCAAGTCATCGTTTTAGCAATTGTCACTGATAAAGGACTGCCTTGTCAATTACAGAAATGTAGAAAGCATATATATTCAAAATTGAATTTGACTGTTGAACAACTGTTCAGTTTTAATTATTTGATTTGTTACCACAGGTTGCAGAGATAATATCAGATGTTCGGGAACCAATTGTTCATACTGAAGCATTGGAGAATGCTGATGAACAAAGGAAAAGACAAGTTGAGGTATCAATGTTTAGGATAGCAATTGTTATGGCTATGCATGGTTTGTAAATACAAAGTACTATTTAAAAACCAATGAGACATTTTGGCCTTTTTAAAGATCCTTGAAGGTTTTGTTTTATGACACATCTGAATTATAAGTTAAACAATGATGTGCAATATTTAGAAATTGTTTAATTTATTTACTGGCCACAGCTTTTGTAGAATTGATTTAATTATGGCTTTGAAAATTATGGCTTTTTCTCACCTGTCATAAACCTAGCCATATTCCTATCAGAGTATTGCTAATTTAACTTAATCGCTGGATTATATAGCCTGTTTGAAAGGAGACTGGTGTAATTCCATTCCTGCTAAGTGCTATCTATTTGGTAGAGTCTTCAATTTTCCTGGAACTAATTGCAGTTCCTTCAGACACTATTCTGTGTGGCACTAGCCATCTGAGAATGTTATTAATCATTGTCACCTTAGTCACAACAACCCACACATCCTGTGGATGAACTTTACAAGCTTGTTGAAATTATTTGTGAAAATACTTGAGATGGTGGATTATTTCAAATTAGCAGAACAGACAATGAAGATAAATTTGTAAAATCATAATGATTTTGGTATGATAATTAGGAAAAAGTTTTTACTTGTTTGTAGTATGTGATGAAAGGTATACTTAATTTATGTAATTTTAGGATTTGGAATTTAAAATACAGGCAGGTGGATGTGGGTCAGTTCTGTGAAGATAATTTTTTTTAACCAGGTCAAAATAATTTGGAACAGTGACTCAAGTGCCTCAATTTGAAGAAAGCATGTGACTGTAGTCAAGTACCTGACAGAAGTGTAGTGTTAATGGATGGACCATTTAGACGACTACATTTTACAACAGACTCGAAAGCTGTTGGTTTAGTTTTGACTTTAGAACAACCATTCAAGGTCTCTGATCAGAAGGGAGAACTGTTTCTCCCAGCAGCATCCAGCTTTTAGTTGTGTGGAGCTTCTAAGTCTGGAGAGCTTGGTAAGAAATATTCAAGTTGTTCAAAAATGAATAAATTTAGGTCAATAGAAATGCAAGCATTTAATGCGAGCAAACGCAAAGGAATCACACACTGTTCCTGCCATTCAAAGAAAATAAACTGGGATGAATCAGTTAAGTTAAAAACTTCGAATCATGATAGAAATGAAACTTCTCTGGTATTGGGTATCAGCAAAAGGATAGTGTAATGAACAGGTGAAACTTTGTTTTGTTGTTTCTGTTAAGATGTTTCTAACTGTCTTAGGCTTTTTGAGGTTTTTTTTCTCTTTTTGTTTGTGTCGTGGTTATGTTCTTAAGAAATATCTACAGCCTCATGAATGTGTCTCACTGATTAACCACCATGGTAACCAACTTCTAAAATTAAACATAAGAACAATAAAGCCAGGTTTCAGAGGAACCTGTTCTGAGGAAGGGTCACCGGACCCAAAATGTTATCTCTGATTTCTCTTCACAGATGCTGCCAGACCTGCTGATCTTTTCCAGCAACTTCTGCGTTTGTTTCTGATTTACAGCATCCACAATTCTTTTGGTTTTTATTTAGGCCAGGTTTCATTTTGGGATCTAGTATTAACATCAGCTGGGATCATAATAAGAGTAAAATAGTGTCATCAATTTAAAATTCTTGTGAAGGGATTGGGAGAAATGTTTTTATTTGGGTTTCCACAAAATTAGACACCTAGCTCCAAGAAGGAATTGAGGCAGTGAGTATTATGTCTTTTAAGGGAGGAAAATTAGGATATGAAGCTGAGAAAATACAACTTGGAGTAGACCGTATAACAGTCAAGTTACTTTTGGTTGGTTCCAGCAAGGAGCCATGACCAATATGAGGAGTTACATGTTTTCTTTCTTCTTTCATGGTATGTGGATATTGCTGGCAAGTCTTTTCCCTAATTGCATGTGAGAAGGTGATGTAAGGCATCTTGGAGGACCTCATTGTGGGTCTGCTCTGAGGCCTGGCCAGGCTGGCTGTAAACAGGTCCAGGCAGTGGGTTGTGGGGGGAATTATATCTGCTGACTATCTTCTGTGGTTATGTTTGTGCCCAGGAGACATTGGAGAGAGAGCATGCGGTGTCTGTCAATACTGGTGATGCCTTTAGTGAGAAGTGGGCACCATGGACGCCCCTTGCATTACCCATATTGGGCTGTGCTTGTAAACATTCAATTGGCTGCACCGTGTTTTTACTGATGGTGGTTATTAATTCAAAAAAAAAGCAAAGAAGTCACAGTAATTTTGGGGATGAGAAGGTTGCTCAGTTTGGAGTAGGAAAAAAAGAAAAACCAGGGAAGATGATGGTGAGCAGCTGCCTTGAACTGCTGCAGTCCAGCTTGTGCAGAAAAACACATTGTGCTGTTAGAAAGGAACATTCAACATCTTCATTCAGTAATGGCAAGTGAGTCCATGTTATGGTGGTGTGCCCTTTGGAGGGAGTCATCTAATTGTATTGTTCCCATTCATCAGCTGCCCTTCTACTTTTGGATGGTAGAAGTCATTGGTTGTAAGGTTGCATGTTATTGTGGTGTATCTTGTATACAGTAGCTGTCCCGTTTATCCTGATTAAATTCTGTGTAATCAAATTTGCTTATAAATGTATTTCTCTTGTGTCTCATGAAATATTTTAACTTTAAGTTTGTAATGTAAAAAGCACTTGAAGACAATGTAGTCATTATTGGGGCCTTTCTGAACACCATTGCAACTTCAACATATTGCAATTAAGGAATACAGAAGTACTGAGATGAGCTGAGGATTATTCGAGAGGCTGAGAGGGTGATCGATAGAAGCTACAGGGACATAGTTACGCCGGAGAACAGAGGTAGCTGGGTAACAGTTAGAGGTGGGAAGGGGAAGAAGCAGGCAGTGCAGGGTTCCCCTGTGGTCGTTCCCCTAAAAAATAAGTATGCAGCTTTGGAAACTGTTGGGGGGGACAGCCTTGCAGGTGTAAGCTGCAGTGAAGGGGTCTGTGGCTCTGAGATTCAGAAGGGAAAGGGGGAGAAGAGGAGAGCGCTAGTTATAGGGGACTCTCTAGTTAGAGGGACGGACAGGCGGTTCTGTGGACATCGGCGAGACTCTCGGATGGTTTGTTGCCTCCCGGGTGCTAGGGTCCGAGACGTCTCGGACCGTGTCTTCAGAATCCTTAAGGGGGAGGGTGTGCAGCCAGAAGTCGTGGTACACATTGGCACCAACGACATAGGTAGGAAGAGGGGTGGGGAGGTCATTCAAGAGCTCAAGGAGTTAGGCTGGAAGCTAAAAGCTAGGACAGACAGAGTCGTCATCTCGGGGTTGTTGCCGGTGCCACGTGACAGAGAGGCAAAGAATAGGGAGAGAGTGCAGTTGAACACGTGGCTGCAAGGATGGTGTAGGAGGGAGGGCTTCAGATATTTGGACAATTGGACTGCATTCTGGGGAAGGTGGGACCTGTATAAACAGGACGGGTTGCACCTGAACCAGAAGGGCACCAATATCCTGGGGGGTATGTTTGCTAGCACTCTTCGGGGGGGTTTAAACTAATTTGGCAGGGGGATGGGATCCGGACTTGTAGTCCAGCAAGTAAGCTAGCTGTGTGTCAGGATGTCCAAGACTGTAGGGAGGCTGTGGAGAAGGTAGCACTGACAGGGACTACTTGCGGACACAGAGATGGGCTCAAGTGCGTATACTTCAATGCAAGGAGTATCAGAAATAAGGTGGGTGAACTTAAGGCGTGGATCGGTACCTGGGACTACGATGTTGTGGCCATCACGGAAACATGGATAGATGAGGGACAGGAATGGCTGTTGGAGGTTCCTGGTTACAGATGTTTCAGTAAGATTAGGGAGGGTGGTAAAAAAGGAGGGGGGGGTGGCATTGCTAATTAGAAATGGTATAACGGCTGCAGAAAGGAAGTTTGAGGGGGATCTGCCTCCGGAGGTAGTATGGGCTGAAGTCAGAAATAGGAAAGGTGCAGTCACCTTGTTGGGTGTTTATTATAGGCCCCCCAATAGCAGCAGAGATGTGGAGAAACAGATTGGGAAACAGATTTTGGAAAGGTGCAGAAGCCACAGGGTCGTAGTCATGGGCGACTTCAACTTCCCAAATATTGATTGGAAGCTCTTTAGATCAAGTAGATTGGATGGGGCGGTGTTTGTGCAGTGTGTCCAGGAAGCTTTTCTAACGCAGTATGTAGAGTGTCCAACCAGAGGGGAGGCCATATTGGATTTGGTACTCGGTAATGAACCGGGACAAGTGGTGGGCTTGTTAGTGGGTGAACATTTTGGTGATGGTGACCACAATTCTGTGACTTTCACCTTGGTTATGGAGAGAGATAGGTGCGCACAACAAGGAAGTTTTTACAATTGGGGGAAGGGAAATTACGATGCTGTAAGACAGGATTTGAGGAGCATACGTTGGGAGCATAGGCTGTCAGGGAAGGATGTGGTGGAAATGTGGAACTTTTTCAAGGAGCAGATACGACGTGTCCTTGATATGTATGTACCGATCAGGCAGGAAAGAAATGGTCGTGTGAGGGAGCCTTGGTTGACGAGGGAGGTTGAATGTCTAGTAAAGAGGAAGAAGGAGGCTTACATAAGGTTGAGGAAACAAGGTTCAGACAGAGCAGTGGAGGGATACAGGATAGCCAGAAGGGACCTGAAGAAAGGGATTAGGAGAGCTAAGAGAGGGCATGAAAAATCCCTGGCGGATAGGATCAAGGATAACCCCAAGGCATTCTATGCGTATGTGAGAAACCTGAGAATGACGAGAACGAGGGTAGGTCCGATCAAGGACAGTGGTGGGAGACTGTGTATTGAGTCGGAAGAGATAGGAGAGGTCTTGAACAAGTACTTCTCTTCAGTATTTACGAACGAGAGGGACCGTATTGTTGAAGAGGAGAGTGTGAAACGGACTGATAAGCTAGAAGAGATACCTGTTAGGAAGGCAGATGTGTTGGACATTTTGAACAACTTGAGGATAGACAAGTCCCCCGGGCCTGACGGGATATATCCTAGGATTATGTGGGAAGCAAGAGAGGAAATTGCAGTACCGTTGGCAATGATCTTCTCGTCTTCACTGGCAACTGGGGTGGTACCAGGGGACTGGAGAGTAGCAAATGTTGTGCCCCTGTTCAAAAAAGGGAATAGGGATAACCCCGGGAATTACAGGCCAGTTAGTCTTACTTCTGTGGTAGGCAAAGTAATGGAAAGGGTACTGAGGGATAGGATTTACGAGTATCTGGAAAGACACTGCTTGATTAGGGACAGCCAGCACGGATTTGTGAAGGGTAGGTCTTGCCTTACAAGTCTTATTGAATTCTTCGAGGAGGTGACCAAGCATGTGGATGAGGGTAGAGCAGTGGATGTAGTGTACATGGATTTTAGTAAGGCATTTGATAAGGTTCCCCATGGTAGGCTTATGCGGAAAGTCAGGAGGCATGGGATAGAGGGAAATTTGGCCAATTGGATAGAAAACTGGCTAACCGGTCGAAGTCAGAGAGTGGTGGTAGATGGTAAATATTCAGCTTGGAGCCCAGTTACAAGTGGAGTTCCGCAGGGATCAGTTCTGGGTCCTCTGCTGTTTGTAATTTTTATTAATGACTTAGATGAGGGAGTGGAAGGGTGGGTCAGTAAATTTGCAGATGATACGAAGATAGGTGGAGTCGTGGACAGTGAGGAGGGCTGTTGTCGGCTGCAGAGGGACTTAGATATGATGCAGAGCTGGGCTGAGGAGTGGCAGATGGAGTTCAACCCTGCCAAGTGTGAGGTTGTCCATTTTGGAAGAACAAATAAGAATGCGGAATACAGGGTTAATGGTAGGGTTCTTGGTCAGGTGGAGGAACAGAGGGATCTTGGGGTCTATGTACATAGATCTTTGAAGGTTGCCACTCAGGTGGATAGAGTTTGTAAGAAGGCCTATGGAGTATTATCGTTCATTAGCAGAGGGATTGAATTCAAGAGTCGTGAAGTGATGTTGCAGCTGTACAGGACTTTGGTTAGGCCACAGTTGGAGTACTGTGTGCAGTTCTGGTCGCCTCACTTTAGGAAAGATGTGGAAGCTTTGGAGAGGGTGCAGAGAAGATTTACCAGGATGTTGCCTGGAATGGAGAGTAGGTCGTACGAGGATAGGTTGAGAGTTCTCGGCCTTTTCTCGTTGGAACGGCGAAGGATGAGGGGTGACTTGATAGAGGTTTATAAGATGATCAGAGGAATAGATAGAGTAGACAGTCAGAAACTTTTTCCCCGGGTACAACAGAGTGTTACAAGGGGACATAAATTTAAGGTGAAGGGTGGAAGGTATAGGGGAGATGTCAGGGGTGGGTTCTTTACCCAGAGAGTGGTGGGGGCATGGAATGCGCTGCCTGTGGGAGTGGTAGAGTCAGATTCATTGGCGACCTTTAAGCGGCATTTGGATAGGTACATGGATGGGTGCTTAATCTAGGATAGAAGTTCGGCACAACATCGTGGGCCGAAGGGCCTGTTCTGTGCTGTATTGTTCTATGTTCTATGTACTTACAAGGCAGTTTAATTGAAATAACTTTGTTTTGCAAATACTTAATAGCTATCACTACATTAATGTGAATGCTGGGGCAATGTTAAGTCACATACAATTATTTTCCTTTTTCTACTATTTTGTAGCTTGCTAATATCAAAGTTCAGCTTGTAGAAGCCAAGCAAGCACTGGAGGATAGTATAACTCGGCAGGACTTCATTCATGCTTCGGTGCTGAAGCAGAAAATTGAAGAATTAGAAAATTGCAAAATTGAGATGATAAAAGCAATCGAACAACCTGAATGCAAAGAGGTTTACATTGAAAAGGTAATTCTTTGTAAGATGAAGTAAGTTTTAATAATAAACTATAGTCATCATGTAGCTTGTAAAGTAGGTGTAAATATCTGTATGCAGTGTAGTTGTTGGCATTATAATCTCATAAATTACTGTTTAATTATATTAGTGAATTATACCATATTTCTCTCCTTTCACAGTGCATCTCCCTGTCCTACCCTACAAGTACAGATGTCCTTTTAGTTAAGAATGAATTGTTATAACTTCCCCAAATGTTTGAGAGTTTATCAATGTTAAGAAAATCACTCAACTCTGTGATCATGTTAATTTTTAGACTATTAAAACTTTCCAGGTCAGGTGGAGGCTTTGTCTTTTGAAACCACCCTTTATTAATATTCCCTGCCCTCACTGCAATAACATGAATTTTGTAGTTTCTACATCAGATATTTTTATTAGCTGTTATAAAAGGAGCTGCTAACTAATGGAGCACTGTGCAATTCTTGTTTTGTAGCATCAAACCTAAATATTTTTCACGCTTGTGAACCTTAAGAGATTTTATTCCCTCACTGAGCTAATTTCAAAGCTGAATTTCATGGTGAACCTCTTGTGATTCATTACATTATCAACTTTGGTAAAGTTTTGCTATGTTATTTTCAAAGAAAAAGACATTATTTATCCAAATAAAATCTGAAAACAGTTTTGTAGAATAATAAATAGCTTATAAACCAAAACCGTGTTTAACCAGCTAAGCCATTCACATGATAATTTTGACTGTTCTGTTCTGGGATGTCGGTATTGCTGGCAAGGCCAGCATTAGTCGACCATCCCTTTCTTGAAGGTGATTATGAGATGCTTTGAACTGCTGCAATCCATCTGGTATGAATTTTCTTTGGTGGTTTGGGACAAGTCAGGTTATTATCAGGCCATTTCAGAGATCATTCAGAAATCAACCATATTGATGTTGGTCTGGAGTCTCTTGTAGTTGCAGACAGCCCAGTTATGGACCAGTAGATATCCCCTGAAGGACTTTAGTAAACTGGCTGGGTTTTTACAACCATTGATTACAGCATCATGGCCATCATCACTGGGACTATTTTCCAATTTCAGATTGCATTACCAATTGGATTTTAAATTCAACCTATCTTCCAAGCTTTAGCCTGAGCGTCTGAATTGCTAGTGCAGTGATGTTACTATTATATTATGATCTTTTCTTGACTTAGTCAAAGTAGTGGCAAAAAGTTTGTTAATGTTTGCAGTATGATGACCTTTCCATGCCAAATTTAAAAGGGTGTTTTATCTTTTGACTTTTGACTGATATATTTTAACTTTTCTTTCAATGTAACAGGATGATCCTGAAACTATGTTAAAATGTCTGATCATGTGCTATGAGCTTCTCAAACAGATGGCTGTCACAAAAGGAATAGGTCCAACTCTGAATGGAATAACAGAGGCTTTGGTATGGCTGACACATTTATTATTTGGTTTATTTATTGTAATTAGTTTATAAACCTATGTCTATGTAAATGAAATAGCTACAATTTAATTTTTTATTACAGGAAGCACATTTTGATCCTCCTGTTAGGATAGCCAACCTTTTATACCCTGGTCAGCCACATTGTGTACTACATGGGGAACTGGAGTGGTCATTGGGAATGAAGTTGGGGGCTACGTTAGAGATGGAAGCGGGGAGCCTAACACACAACTTTACATCCATCTTCCATTCATTTATATATCTTCAAAATTCTTTCTCACCAGCAATTTTCATTCTGATTTGAAATTTATTCAGCAGTGCTAAATACAGTAGTTTCCAAATCTGAAAGTTTAAACAGAAAATCTCAATCACTATTACTTCGCTGCCTGGAATCAAAGGTGACATTGCCAGCAAGGTGACGTCTTTGAGAAGTGTTTTAGCTTTATCTGTCTCTCCTCCTCAGAGGCCCTTATTTCATTCCTTTTTTTGTGAACCTCCATCAGTGGTATTTGTTCTTTTACAGTAAGAGTATAAAGAAATTTTAAGACTGATTTATTTGATTTATTATTATCACATGTTCTTAAGTACAGTGAAGAGTTTTGTTTTTCATGCAGTACAGGCAGATCACAAGATACAAGGACTTACAGATCATAGGGTGCTTAGACAGACCGAGATATACACCTGCAGGAGGTGCACAAAAGCAAGGTCCACAGGGATTATTAGTTAGTTTTATAGTTTAATTGCTTAAGCTGTAAATTTAATAGAATTTTTATCTCTGCATTATTGCTTGTTTAGAGAGAGGAGAAAACTTTAAGCTGAGCAACTATTCACTTACTGTAATGCTACAGTGCTGTTATCCCACTGCTTGTCTCTGGCTCCCATATGTAACAGGTCAGATTAGCATCACTTCCCTCACTGCACCAAATTTGCTCACATAACCGTGTGCTTGGGAATTTGTTCTGAGTTGAGTTCGAGTCACTACTATCTGAGTAGAAGGCACAATTGAATAACTAGAAGAGCTAGGTACAATGAGAGGTGTAAGATTCTGCTTGGTAGGAAGAAGTATATTAAAGTTTTTTTGTTTTAGGTACATGGTGATGCAAATTTTATTAATATCTAATGTTGCAATGTAACTGAGTCCCAGGAGTATATTTCTTTATGAAGTAATTGTAAATACTTTACATTATGTAAGTTATTATGTAACATTGCACCTCACAGTAAACATTTTTCTCTTTCCAATGTATGTACTCTATTTCTGTAATTTTAGATACTGCCAAGCATTGCAAATGTCAATCCTGCGGTAAGAAACATGGCGGTCTTGTGTCTGGGCTCATCTGCATTGCACAACAAAGATTTTGCAATTCAGCACCTGCCACTGCTATTACAGGTAATTAGTAGGCCAATTGAAAGTCCTTCACTACAATTCTTACAGGTGCACGGCATTTGTAAATAGAATTCCAGGACTGTTCATTTAACATTGCTATGGGGATCAGGTGCATTTCCTTCAGAACTAAAATGTACAGCAATGCAATTACCAAAAACACGTTATTTTGTTTGAATGGTTTTTCAGGAGACTAGGTAGGGAAAAGAGGCTCTGGGAGTTGGTGGGTTATGGAAGATGTATCGTGGAAGTTTTTGGTTCAGTGACTTTTGCCATTTGTTGTTAGAGTCATAGAATCAAAAATGTCTACACAACTGAAAAAGGCCCTTCAACCCTCCTGGTAAAAACAGCCACCCAACTATTCTAATCCCATTTTCCAGCAAGTGCACTTCTAATTGCTTCTGAAATGTTATGAGGGTTTCTGCCTCTACCACCCTTACAGGCAGTGAGTTCCAGATTCCAAACATGTTTGAATGACAAAGATCTTATCTCACATCTCCTCTGAACCTCCTGCCCCTTAACTATAATCTATGCCCCTGATGATCGATTCCTCCACCAAGGAGAAAAGATGCTTCCTTGTCCTCAAAATTTTGTACATCTTAATCATGTTCCCCTTCCCTCTTCTCTACTCTAAGGAAAACAACTCCAGTCTATCCAAGTTCTCTTAATAACTAAAACTCTCCTGCCCAGGCAACATCCTGATAAATTTCCTCTACCCCCTCTCCAGTGCAATCGCATCCATCCTATATTATGGGTTTCAAAACTGCATACAAAACTCTAGCTGTGACCATAACAAACTTTTTATGCAGTTTAAAACTTTGCTTCTGGGCCCATTCTTGTCCTTTTCCATAACAGTCTTGAATTTATCATGCTGTATAATATTTTAATAGTGCTTGTTTGGATTTGGAAGCACATATTGGTAGAACTGAGATGAATATGAAGTTTACCTCTCTGGTGGATTCTTGGGATTACATTTTTTTTTTCAGTGGAGACAGGAAACAAAGTCAGTACTGATTTTAATGTTTTGAATCTGCTCAGGGAAGTGTCATTAATTGGAGTTTTTGTGAGGTGCCCTGTTAATTGGCATTGAGACAGAGTTGATATCTGGCTGATGGTCTATCAAAATTGCAAGGTTAATCAGATGTCTTCTATTTGGAGAGCAGCGGCAGGCTGTGATGACAAGCAAATAATGGAGAGGGTGTTTGAACATGCAAGCACCTTCTCACCAACTCTACTAAAACTTCAATAGAAAATAGTTCCTTCCGTCGGTTTCATTTAATTGCACTTAACATTTTAGCCTTGATTAACCTAATCAGATAGACATTGCCTGGAATAGATAACCATGTGAGCCCGATCCCACCTCTCCTAAAAAGGCAAACATTGGCAACCCAGAATGCCAGCCAGTGCCTGTATTTGCAGACTCCTTCTGGCTAGATTTCTGCCCTTAAAGCCTGAAAATGCAGTCCTCTGTGTTTGCCTATACTGAGAGGAAAGAAAATATTGGTCCTGATGGCACGCCACTGGAGATTAGGGACCCGTGCTGGGGGGTTTTCAATGTTTCAGCACAAACTGATTGAATAGAGCAACTTTCAAAATTACTGCAATTGCTGTATCCAAAGTAAAAATTCTCACCTAGCCAATCAAGATGATGGTGATTTTTGAGGTGAGTTTGGGAGTTTGGCCATTTCCTGAAATTGCAGTCCAGCCTTCTGAATGGCTGAAACTGCCCATCATGTTTTCATCCCTCAAAGTCTGATGCAGGCTGAAGTCAGGACTATTGCTTCCTCAGGCAAGGCTGACCTGAAATGGATGCTTGCGGATGAAGTGGACCGATTAGAAGGTCCACCTGTGTTTGCTGGGACTCTGTTCTGCAGTGAGCACTCCTAACTCTTACCCCTCTATTCTGCCTCGATGTCTGTCCTTCCTACCTGCCCTCCACTGTGTCTATTCACCCACTATCCACTTTGTACAGAACTCTTGAGCCTCCAGTAACATTGGGAAAGCTTTGAGATGCCCCATAAAATTATCAAGATAAGCAAACAAATATCCATTCAATAACCATTTTTAAAAGCATTAACCTTTACGTGGTCTGAAATTTTCAAGATGAATAAACCCGGAGTACCTTTGAAACATGTGTTAACAACACCTGGGCTGAAATTATTAATGGGGTTTGGAGCTTAGCCAGGCATTCATAATGGCATTATATTGCATAGCTGTATAAAACAAACCTCTACAACTGAATGTTTAAACACTTTGAAACTATTGAAAAAGCTTAGCTTTCTGATCCAGCTTTATTGCAAGGAAACCGTTGCAGATCAAATAGCTCAACCATTGTTCAAACTTCAGAACAAGGGAACTATGTCTGAACTGTCATTTGACATAAAAGGGTTAAACCATGAGGCAATTTATATTGTTAGGTTCATAATCATAATCACTCCATTTAAAACACATTTAACCTATTGTACAGCATTACATTATAACATGAAGTTGTCAACGTCTTGTGAACTCAAATTTTAAAAGGTTCCTGGCTTCAAACTAGGGCTCTCCTGTGAATCAGAACTGTTCTGAGGTTGTATGAGCCATTGTCACCTTTTGAATTTGGCTAACTCCATCAAAGATGCTGGGAGTATAAAATCCCCATCTCTGCTATGGAACCAGTAAGATTGAAGTGGTGCACGTGAGGCTCACAGGCCATCTTGTTTCCTACACTGCTAAAAGTTGACAGTGATGGGAATGGATGTAAGAATCCCAGAATCCATTACTGCCTGCTCATTACTCTTCTGCCTGCTCATTGTGGGGGTATCATGTCAGGAAGCAAAAATCTAAGCTCACACTCGAAAGAAATCACATTTTTTTTAAATTCTAGATTGCTCAACTCGACATGATTAATGTGAAAATCAGTGCACTGCGAGCAGTATTTGACATTCTGCAGGTATTTGGGATTGAGGCTTTCAAATCTAATCCTCCTAAATCCCATGAACTGCAAAATGAAGAAATTGGGAGTGAAATTGAAAAATCAAAACCTGAAGAATGCGATGAGTCTATGGTGGAAACTGACACTGTCAATAGTATCCTTACCCTCCTTTTGGGATACTTGGACAATGAGGTATGCTTTTTGAAGTGCATTCTTAAATTAGATTGATGCTTTAAAGTTAAAGTGAATAGCTGGTAAGGTAAAGGATTTTTAGTAAGCTGTCTTATTTCTTAGAGTCACATTTCCAAGAGCTTGGTTCTTGGGTGATCTCAGTTTCGAGGGGTCAAGGTTTTTCTTCTTGGAACTTCCCACTTTCAAGGTATTGTTTTATTTGGTTGACTGGGTAGGGTTGAAGAGATATGTGTGCTTTCACACATTGAACTGAGTTTCAGAGCAGGGGGATAAAGTCAGCTGTACAAGATATCTGTGCCCAAGCCATTAGGTTTGAGCAGAGTCATCACCAAGATAGATTTTATAGAAAATATTCTCAAATATGTGACCACCTGGAATGAAAATTGGCAGTTTGCTTTGCCTGATGCAACAAATCAAGTTCACAGCTCAAGAGGGCAGCATTTTATCAGCTTAAAACTTATTTCCATATACACATCTGGGAGATAAAGCATGTGCAGAGGAAAGAGAAAGCCCAAGAAATCCAACAATATGTCGATCATAACTTGCAAAGCTTTTTTTAAAGCCATCCAGAGTTAGAATTGGATAAATCCCCTTTATATGCAGGATGTTGTTTCTCTTTGAATGTAGAAGTGATACTGGTCATCAATTTTGGTGAGTGTTTCAGATGCAGATGAACTGAGTTAAGGATAGAGACACATTTGTGTAAATTGAATTGGACAGGTATGTGAAGAGGAAGTTGTGGAAATGGAAACTCAGCATTCTTTATTATTTTCTTTGCTTTCAAGTGGGCTGTTGTGCTCTGTATGGATAAGGAGATAGCACTGGCTGCATTTTCCATGTGGATTACAAATAAATGTCATTCTCTGCTGTTTGCATCCAGCTCCTCAAGCATTTGTGTTCTCTCCCTTTCCCAACTCGTATCCATTTCCCCTATTTTACCTTCCCAACTCATCTTTGCATCTCATCCTGCCCTTTTCTTTCCCTTTTCCTGTTCTCTTGACTCTTTGCACCTCTCTTTCCCTCCCCTTCAGTGCCCTCTTTGACCATTTTTTTTCTTGTTTGCTCCTCATCCCCTCTTCCCAGTGCATTTAATTTTGTAAGTGCATATAAAACTTGCTTTTATTTCTAGGTAATAGACCTTAGGACTGTGGCTGCTGAAGGCCTTGCCAAACTGTTTTTCTCTGGAAGACTTTCTAGTCCTAAAATTCTTTCTCGACTTATTTTGTTATGGTACAATCCTGTGACTGAAGAGGACACCTTCCTTCGTCATTGCTTAGGGGTTTTCTTTCCACTCTATGCATTCATGAACAGGTTTGTACTTTATCTTTTTTTTTAAATAAATTTTTAGTAGCGCAATAAAACTGAAAGCTGAGATTCTGTTAAAGGGGAGGTAAAATGTAAAACATTGATGGAGAGATAACATCAGAGGTGTGGGTTAGTCACATAATGAACAGTATCAAATTACTGAATTGAATCACAGCATTGATTTGAGGATCTTAAATGAATTATAGACAAAAGTCATTGTGCTTTTGAATTAGATATTTAAAAATGCAGAAGTTTTTGAAATTTGACTCTTATTCTGCAACATTGCCTCCTTTCTGAAAGCTTACCAGGGCTTTTTATTTTGATATGATTGCAAGTGCCCATCTACTTCATGCACATCTGTTCTCACCCCATGACTTAATTTGCAGAATTTCCCAATGTCTTTCCTTTACACCAGTACCTCTATTTTCAACATTCCATCTTGTTACATAACTACCACCCCGAGCACTACCCAACCCTCTTCTCTCCTGTCTGTACTCTGAAGGCACCATTTTCTTTGTGACACCCCAGCCTAAACTGGTCATCACTAATACCTGCTTACCGTAGTTGCTCATACAAGCACAAAAAAACCTGCTTATTCCCTACCTTCCTTTCCACTAACTAAGGTTCCAAATAATCTTTCCAGGTAAAAACATCAATTTGCAAGTCCAATGAATCCTCTGTATTTGCAAGATATACGACTTGCGAATTTGCCTGTCTTCAAAAGAATTCCATCATTTGTGGGCAAAATTTCATATACATGATTTTCAACCTATTTTAAACCTGGAATTTTAACATGCTCCACACTTGCAAATTTCATCATTCGCGGGGATTCTCTGGAATGGAATCCTTGCGCACACTGAAGAATGACTGTACATTCTTTACATGTAATGAACTATATTCACTGTTCATGATGAGGGCAGGCCAAATGCAGATTGGATGATCATTTTGTTGGACATCTGTTTTTTCCATCTGACTTGTCATCCTGAGATTCTGGCTGCTTGTGTAATTTTCTGTCCACTCCCGCTCTATTCCACCCCTTCTACATTGTTGCACTGAAGCTCATCTTTCCATTAGGCACTTGCAGTTTTCTGGACTCGACATTCGTTCACTAATTACAAGGTGATATTCATGACTCCAATTTTTTAAGCAGGTGCTATTCATTTCTTTCTTTTGCTGATCACAAATTCCTTTGCTCTTTCCCTTCTTTGTGTCCCAGCTGCTTCCCTGCTCTTATAACTTTCAATTACTTTTTTATTTAGTGGGTATAAAGATTTAGAAGGCCAATGCTGCTCACCAAAATGAAATAGAACTGATGCTTAATATTGTGGAAAATTTGTGTTTCTTAGGAAAAATCAAGAATGTTTTCAGGAAGCTTTCCTACCTACTTTGAAGACCCTGTTCTATGCACCAGCTTCTTCTCCTTTAGCAGAAGTTAATCAACATAATGTAGCAGAACTCTTTGTGGATTTGACAAGAGCCAATGCAGTAAATGTCCAAAACAAGCAGATACAGGATTATCAGGTACACCACAACTAATTTTATATAATGTCGGTTTGGCAATGCTTCCAAACAAAATAATATCTGGTTTAAGTTAAGTCAATAAACTGTACTTTATTTGCTGTATTATGTTTCTTGGTCAGTACGTCAATACAGGCTGTCCTTGATTTACGTATGGGATCCCATAAGATGCAGGATCTGATGGGCAAATGTCCATTCATACTTAAGAATAGAGAAGCGATGCAACTCTAGAGATGGACAATACCAGCAACCCATACAGCATCATTTTTATTACATGCACTAGTTACCATGCTACCGAAACGCACATCTGATATCAGTGCCAATAGTACACCAAAGAAACACAAAGCCGTCACAACAGAGGTGAAAGTTGACAAGTGATCTGAAAAAAGCAAACATTGAAAAAGTATTATGCCTTAGTTGATCCATAGTTAGAACTATTTTAAAAGACAAACTGTATATTCTGGGATGTGTCAAGGGCTCAGCACTGATGAAGGCTGCAGTAATTACAAAGCAAACGAGTGGATTAATTATAGAAATGGAACAAACTGTAAATTGTTTGACTTGAAGATC